>NW_011888798.1:2229833-2272333 GCF_000151845.1 Pteropus vampyrus | reverse complement strand
ATTTTGGTAAAAGGCCAATTTAATTAAACATACGCAATAGTACACCTACTGTGTGCAATATTACGATGCTGTTTACAACTGTGACTAATTGTGAAATCAATTTAGACCAATATTAAAGGAAATGAAATAGAACAGAAAAAAAAGGAGATGTCGAAGTACATCGAATGTAATAAGAATATGTATAATGTAAGGAATGCTTTGTTTCAGTTATAAATATGCCTACACACGTGGGTATGCTAGGTGACAATGTTTATATATCTTGGTGAAGATCATGATTGAAAGTTTGAAAACATTTAGGATCTTTGGGTCATATAAAGCTGTATAAGATACATATGTCATGCTCAAGAACCTTCTAATTGTCATGAAGTATGACAAATACATAGCTAAGTAGAAACAAAATCTCAAGGACATTCAAAAAAGGGAGGTAACATTTCTGTTTTAGAGGGCTGAGAAAATGGTTGAGATGAGGCTTGGAAGATGGGTTGAGCTTTGACAGGTAGAGGAGGAGAGAGGGCTCTGGGCAGTGGCATGTGAGCTATCTTCAGGGAACACTGAGTAATCTAGGCTATAGCTCAGGATAGTCATGTCATGTAGAAGGAGTGAAGTAAAGTAGAAGAAACCACACTGAGAAATCCAGACCAATGAGGTTGTACTTAATTTGATAATGGCAGGAAAGCAGGTGAAATATATGGAGCTCATTTTAGGAAGTTTAGATTAGCAAAGGGTTACATGATGGAACACTGAACAACTTTAGTCAGCCCATGAGGGTGGCTGGAGGAATTGTGACTGGTCTAGATTAGTGGTTCTCAATTGCCTGGGGATAGGGTTCGGGATCGGGAGTGCAGATAAATGTCACAACAGTGAGGAATAAAATTGGTTTTGAAAAAGCATGATTGTTACACTCATTTTTTTTTTTCACAATCCAAATTTTAGAAAGTGTGTCAATCTGGGAAATCTCTTTTGGGGATGGGGATAGGCACCCCATCTTAAAGAAATCCTAATCACCACGGTCCTTTCTAGTTTTAACCGTTTTTAGATGACTTTATGAATTAGTAAGCTAAGGCTAAAATAAGTGACGTGAATAAGTGGCAGAGATGAAACTAGACCCCGAGCCTTCTAAATTCCAGGAGAGTGTTCATTCCCTCACACCATATACCTGTGATGGTGTCCATTTTATAACTGTAACAGTTTAGGAGAGGAAGGATCTAGATGGAAAAGCTCAGTCGTTGGATCCAAGTATTCACTCTCTGTGCTGCTGCTTTCTGTCAGACACTGCGTTCTGGTAGGCATTGCAGGAAACATGAATTTGTAAAACAGGCAAGCAGGCCTTCTGCCAGAGCCCCTTGTTGGGGAAATTATTATTCTGACCATACCACACTCCAAATCATGGCCATTTACAACTATCGGAATTAAAAAGATAAAATACCAAAGCAGTGTATAGCAGCCACATTCTAGGACCTCCAGTCTCTCAACCAATAGTCACATATATATATATGTATAGGCTTTTAAAATTAGGGTCTGCTTCTAATTCCCTATTGTCTATTCATGTTTTCACCTTTCCCCATTCATTATTTAATTGTTTTATCTATTTCCTTGTGTCTTTCCCAAGTGCACACTTCCCACAAACTTTGAGGGCAGTTTATGAAAATGAAAGAGCATTTTTCTGCAGGAATGTTTTCATAGTTATAACTTCTGAGAAAAGTTTCTTGAGGGATGTTTTGGGAGTTGTATTCCAGAACATATTATCTTCATGATCTCTCCCTCCCCCATCCCCCACCCCCCGGGTGGATGGATAAATGATCTTGCCTTGTGAGTTGCTCTGAATTTTCTGGTTTCAGTATAAAAGATCAATATTCTACTTTCAGAAGCTATAGGGGTCGACTTCAAGCAGGCCTTATGTTTAGGTCTGTCAATGGATGGCATGTCTGAGGGTGATCATGGGAAAAAAGACTAATCCTTGCAGGACATGCTGAGGAACGAGAGTCAGTTGCTACTGTTACTTGCGTCTGGTGAGTTTCCTGAGCACTTGGGTGGAAAGCGCAGTGGCAGAATTAAACCTTTCCTGAGAAAGGCAAAGAGAGTTTCTTAAATATTGAATGGGGACATCACCACTGTCAGGGGTATCCATGAGAGCTGGGTCAGGGGTATCCATGAGAGCTGGGCCAGGGGAGCTTGGCCTGCTAACTGGAAGTACGGCTGACTCCTGCTCTGTGTAACATCTCTGTTTCAGAAATTGTTCTCTTCACCCACAACGTGTCTTCCGTTCAGTTACACCACAGCCCCTTCTGGCAGCCAAGTGACAAATGAACACAGTGCAGAGTGATATGTGCTTTTCAACTGATGGAATGAATCTGGGTGCTGTGAGCAATTAGGAAGGGAAGAGATGGGAGGAGGTGGCATAGGACAAGAAGCACCGCTGGAGTTGAGATTTTGCCAGGAGGAGAAAGGGTATGTATGTGGCTTTGTGAAGAGGGGCAGAAGAATTTAAGCAACAAATAACACAAGACATGGAAGTAGGTAGGTAAATGCAGAGAGGTATTCAGGAAATGGCAGAGAAAAATGGAAATCATGAGAGATTAGGCTGGGGTTGGAGTCTGAAGAACCTCATTTGCAGCAAAGGAAATTTAAGTTCATCCTGCAGAAAATCTGAGACACATTCCTACTAGTATTGTTATACTGTTGTGATTCTCTTCTCCATTGGTCTGCGTTTAGAAAGAAGGCTGGTAACAGTGGTGGATGAATTGAATAACAAAGTGTCCAGAGGCCTGGAATTTGTAGGAATCTGAAGCCTTTGTAGGATTCAAGGTCCCAGAAGATAAGGGCAACGACTGGGAAGCGGGCAACAGAAAAGAGAACGAAGCACAGGGATTATTTCCATGGGATCCCTTCTCTGATGTGAAATTACTAAGTCAAACAAAAGGTGTAGTAACTTATACGACTCATGAAAAATAATTTACAGTGCTGTCACCACATGTGTGAATGTTTTCCTATAGGCAGTCTCAGCATAGGCCTTTACTTTTATTGCTTTGGTCAATGCAATTGTTCGCTCATAAATTCTTTGTATCCACACTTATTTCATTACTGGTAAAGTTAAGATTTTTTCCCCCTGAAATTTGACTTAGTATGTATTTCTTAAGGGTCACAATTTCTATTGCTTATTAGCTGTGCAAGTTTGGGCAAGTTATTTCACTTAAGCCTTAGTGTCTTTGTCCATACATAAAAGATAGTAATTGTACCTACTGAGGGGACTGTCATGATATAAAATGAGATGCCACAGTAAAAGGTCTACCCTGGTGGCTGTCACAGAGCAAGAGTTCAGTAAGTTATTATACTTATAATATGTCGATGCTTTCGCAAGCCTTTGTCTATAATGCATATTTAAATTTCTTATGTAATTTTTCATTTTGTTTTCAGTGCTTGGAAGTTATTTTACTCAATTTCCTGTTTTCATTAAAAATATCATACTTTAGAGCTGGGATAAGTATGTTAAATTTTGTTATACAAATCTATATACAAGTTGGGTTTATTTCTGAATTATCTCTTTTTGTCCACTTTTTTACTTTCATGTTCTTGAACCTGTAAAGTACTCTTTTAAAAATTATCACCTCATACATGTTCTGAATATGGTAGGACATGTTTTTCTTCATTATCCTTTGTGAGTGATTGCTTTGATATTCTTCCATTTATTTACTTTGTATGAATTTTAGAACTACTCTGTGCATATATATAAAGTAATATTCTGGCATCTTAATTGGAATATGGTTAAATTCATAAATTATCTTAAGAGACATTGTCATTTCTATTACAGTATTTATTCTTCCCTAGCAGTAGCATATATGTCTATATTTATTTGAATCTTCCTTATTTTCCCATTTCATTTTGTTGTTTTCTTCAGCAAAGGACTGGGAGACAGAAGACTTCAGTTTTAAATCAGATTTGGGGAAACTGACTTCACCAGTCATAATCTTGGGAAAGTGACCATATGCCTATTTTTAAGAATAATGTCAAGGTGGCTCTGCCTACTGACAATCTAGCTCAGGTCCATGCTACTTAAATGGGGCCAATTTCTTCAGCTAGAAATTGAGGATGCCAATACTTGTTAGATTTTCTAGTCACTAAACTGCTGTAAGCGTTTTGAAATAATGTACTCAAAATTATTTGAAAACGTTACAATCTAAACAAGGGTATGGTATAATAAAACGTAATTATAAAAATGTTTTTTGCTTCCCTGATAGTAAGATTCTAGAGGAGGGGAACCACGGTCTTCTCTTCTTGGAATCCACAATATGGTGCCAGACCACAATAGGAACTCAGTGAATACTTCTGTATAAGAGGAATGAGTAGATAGCAATAAAATTAAAAAAAAAAAAAAATTAAAGGACTAGGAATAGGTTTGGGGAATGGTATAGTTTTGAGAGAATGAGTTTATTTAATCTTACTGGCACACCACTTATGTCATCTCCTATAAAACCATCTTAGAATTCAACATTGATCAATATATCAATAGCTTTCCTTCTGCTCGGCTCCCCTTGTAGCAAAATTTCATACTTTTATATTAATGTGATGTAAGTTATCTGGGTTCCCAGAACTTTTCTATTACTTCCCCCTTAGCGTAGCTGTTCTGCTACACTAAGTAAATGAGATTGTAGCTGGGAGCTGAGTGAAAAAGAGATGGGAGGGGAAGAAAATGTTATGTAATTATCCAACATTTGACTCCAGAGCTAAAGATCAGGAATATGCCAAGATCACAGTAATAACCATTGTCATGCCAGATATTAACCAGAAGCCTTCCACATACTGTTCTTAACCTCAAATTAAAGGTGAACCAGAAAGACTTCTGTCTGCCAAAACTGTAGTTGAGGTTTTTACTTTCCTTGCAACCTTTTTGTCCCCCACTAATGCGTAAAGCTAAAGCTCTTCTTCCCACAATGTCTGCAGTAGAGAAAGAGGAATCTTGATGTAAGGTTTTTGGCTCTTCATAGAAAAAAATATTTTGTTTAGAATTATCATTTGTGGGAAATTATTAAGTATACAAACACATTCCATTGATTTGATATCTTAAGCATTTGCTTTTTTTTTTTTTTTAGACCATCTCAAGGGCTAACAATGTGACCTTGTCGTGAGAACTGGCCAAAACTAAAATATTTGCATTGAGGAGCTTCTTGGCTTTTTGGCTCATTTGTAACATGGAGTCTGATGGATGCTTTATGTAGCAGAATGACCTTTCAATTTTCTTGATTAAAAGTAATGAAAATAATGGTAAAAAATGAACTTTTAAGGTTCAGCATCGTTAATATCTTCTTTGGATCCAAAATGCATTAAAGACTCAGTCCATATACAAACTTTGAGCGAAGTACGTGAGTCTTATAATAAAATCTGCATAGTAGTTTAGAAAGCACTTTTCCCCAAATTATCTAATTGTGCAGAAATTCTCATTATAACTCACTGAAGTAGACAGGGCAGGTAGTTTTCTTCTTGTTATTTCGCTTTCCCATTGCCTCCTTTTTATTGCACAGATAGATTGACCGAGGTTAACTTAGAAAGCTATAGGACCCTGTCCAAAACTTGATCTTTTGACTTCAATTCCCACGTAAATCAAAGTTTCTCATTCTCAGTACAACTGACATGTTAGGTTGGATAATCTTTGCAGTGGGGGGGTTGTCATGTGCATCATAGGATGTCCCTGGCCTCCACCCACTAAATGCAGTGGGGGGGTTGTCATGTGCATCATAGGATGTCCCTGGCCTCCACCCACTAAATGCCAGTAGCACTCTCCCCACAACAGTTATAACAACCCAAATGTCTCTGGATATTGCCAAATGTCTCCTGGGGGAAGAGGGAATGTCAAGTCACCTGTAAGTGATAATTAACTTCATTCCCACAGAGATCGACTTGACTTCATGTCTGCTTTGCTTTATGGGGCATGGTTGCCCAATGATGTGTCTTCAGACACCAGTGGGCTGTCTCTAAGAAGAAGACTGTGGGTCATACTTTAACATTTGTTAAGAGCCCTTTCTCAACTGGTATAGACTTCCCCAGATTAAGGCAGACATCTTGGATAGGCTTGGATTTCTCTGTAATGAGCCACAGATCATGATGCATATTAAAGAGCTACGATGGTCAACAGGACAGCTCACCAAATATTTCTGCTCCCCTAGATTCTGGGTTCAAAGCAGGGTTGCGTTTCCTAGCCCCCCTTATGATTGGACAGTGCCTTGCAACAAGTTCTGGCCAATGAGTTAAGTGGAACCCCATTACTGTTAGGCCAAAGCATTGAATTGATATGATGACAGGAGAGCCTCCTGGCTTTCTCTTCCATCTGACATGGTAACTGGTAATGTTTGAGATGGTGTTAGCTTGGTTCTCTCTGTAAGCTTGGGTCCCTGTGTGACCATAACGAGTAGAATACTACTGCCCACCTGCAATAAACGTATAGCATGAATAAGAAATAAATCTTACATATTTCAAGTCACTGAGATTTTAAGGTTATCTGTTAGCTTAGCATAATTCAGCTTATTTTGACTGATGTAAGAGCTAAAAGATGGGAAAAAAATTGAAAAATGGATTCATATTAAACCAAGGTCACCTATATTGAAATAGGAAACGTAATATAAAACCACTTAGAACTTCCTTAAGTCTTAGGGTTTTCTATTTTCATTCACTAACTCTAGTATTTGGAAATTGTTTCAATGTAGATTCCTATATACCTGATACGGCATTTAAGTTGTATTACTCTATTAAATAAATCTCATTCATTCATTCAAATAATACTTATTGAATAGTAAATATATGTCAATTATTATTTGGGATATCTTTCCACTTCATATTGTTTTTGCTACTTTCTTTTTTGTGATGAAGCCAGATGGAAGGAAAAAGAGGGAGTTCTCTTTCATATCTAAAAAGAAAAATATTTAAGAAATAAATTTGAGTTTTTTTTTTTTTTTAACTTTTATTCACAAAGAGATTGTCAGAGAAAATGGAAATGATTTCACGTGAGTGGTCAAGAATTTCCTATCATGATTAGCTCTTGCTTTCTTACCTATAAAACAGGGATGATTTTGTGGACTTCCAAGTAGGGTATGGGCTGAGCAATGGCAGTAGAGGCAGACTGACAAAGTTTGAATTGTGGCTTCACAATTAGATGGATTGGTGATTTCAGGCAACCTCCCTGTGTCTTACTTCCTTCAGCTGTAAAATGATAATCGCAATAATGCCTAATTCTCAAGGCCGTGTGAAGAGTAAATAAGGCAATGCATTAAGGGCTTATGTACCTGGCACATGTTAAGTGTTCAAGAATGCCAGTTGTAATGTTTTTAAGGAATGTTCCAGTAAGTGATGAATAAAGCATTAAAGTAAGCAAGTTGCAAACATCACAGACCATGTCTTCTTTATTCACCATTCCATCTTAAATGTCTATCTCAGTGCTTGGCACAAAGTAAATATTAAAAAAACAAAAAACAATAAAAAATTTATTGAACACATAAAAATTAATAGAGATGAGCAAACCAACTCCCAGGTTCTCCTCCTAACCTTGCAAATGTCTAGTGCTCATCTCACCCACTGTGCTCAGCTGCGAGAACTTGGAACAGTCACTGTCCTAGATCTCTTTTGTGAAATGAAACAATGATACAAAAGATTTATAAACTAGAATTGATAATCTTAATCTACTGCACTTTTCGGAAAAAGGATGTTAAAGACCTTACAAGAGAATTCGAAAATAATCAACAAACTTGAAAATAATCAACAGTATGGAGATGCTACGAAGTTGCTCTATTATGGTTTTAACATTTTCAAAGAAAAAAATTACTGGAGATTATTTGTTTCATCAAAAAGGGCAGTGCAAATCATTGGCACTAATGCCATCACTCAGGGATGTGTTAGCTTTCCCTAAGAGCTCTCCAGACAGGGAAGGAGAATAAAGTTGGATAAAGAATTATTAATGTGCAAACAAGAAGAGTAAGTTCTGGAGATCTAAAGCATAGCCTAGTAATTACAGTTGACAATACTGTACTATATTATATACTTCAAAACTGCTAAGAGACTAAATCATAAATATTCTCACCCCAAAAAGGAGATAACATGAAAGAGGTCTTAGCTGCAGTTATGGTGGAAACATATTGCAATATATAAATGTATCAAATTAACAGCTTGTATACTTTAAACTTGACAATGTTATATGTAAATTATATCTCAATAAAGACAGAAAAAAAGAGTAATTAATAGTCTTGCAGTTATACATTAAGACTTTTTCAATATATGTATGCTTGTGTGTGAAAGAGAAAAGTTTGACTCATTTACAGGCAGTGCAATTGAAGTGACTAAAGTCTTCGGAGTCTCAGTTTCTCTACCCATCAAATGGGATAATAATACCTACTCCACTGGGACTGTCACAAGCATTACATGAAATAACCCGGCAAAAGACCAAGTAAGAAGCAAACTTGCAATAAATAGTAGCAATTAATATAATAATAACAACCAGTATTGCAATTACTTACAGAAAACCACTTATTTACAAATGTTAATAGCATTGAGAGTAATTCTTTTGGCTGATACTAAACAGCATGTAAGTTGGCTGTATGGTTTTAGATATGCTAATCTAGCATCTAGAAGAGACAACAGGCAAAGAAAAGTATGCCTGCTAGGTAACTCTTTTTGTGAAGTGCTGGATGGTGACTTGGGGGAAAAATTAATATTTAAACTTAGAGAAAGAGTTGGGTCAGAAAACAAGAACATGTAAAGGTAGTATACAACAGCAGTTAAATTACTACCTTAGCTGTGTAACCTTACTTAATTTCTCTAGGCCTTAGTTTTCCCAGCGGAGAAAATGGAGAACAATGTTTTAGAACAAGCCTGGAATACAGTGTATGTTAAATAAATTAGAACGGTGATAAGAATGGCTAAAGTTACAGAGAATGGCCTGTGAGGAAACCTCTAGAGCAGTGGTCCCCAACCTTTTTGGCACTGGGGACCGGTGCTCCTATGAGAATCTAAGGCCTGATGATCTGAGGTGGAGCTGAGGTGGTGATGCTAGTGCTGGGGAGCGGCTGAACATATGATACATTCATATATTGAAATATATTTACCACCACAGCTTTGCTTGCTCACCTGCTGCTGACTTCCTGCTGTGAGGCCTGTTTCCTAACAGGCTGGGGGGTTGGGGAATCTTACCCTAGAGTAAGTCTGGCAAGGTGGCCTCCTAGGAGCACAACCTGGAAAGCCATCAGGCTCATGTGACCATTCAACAAATTGGGCTTCTCCTATATGCAATGTGAGGTGCAGTAGCCATAAAAAGAGTTGATTCATATTTGAAATGCCAGAGATGAACCAGAGGCTAAAGCAGGAGGGATCCCCAGGGAGACTGGGAGTAACTGAAGCATGCACATAGATAACATGATGCCCCTTCCTATGGGCTTCCACGGCATTCCGTAATTATTTCACAGCATCCTAGGTGCCTGTTAATTACATACAAGTGTCTCCCATGGCAGCACTCTGTGAGGGTGGAGACCGAATGCCCCTTCCACAGTGCTCAATAAGGATGTGTTGAAGTGAAGCCAAAGTGAGTAATAAGATGGGGTCTGTAATTGCTAAGCACTCAGTACTTGGGTCCCCACCTGCTCCCTACCCCACTTTCAACCCTCCACACTGCTCTAAATAAAATAGCTCAATGTTAACATGTGGGAGGGGAGACTATAATCCCAAGAACATGGTCCTTTGAGTAAAATCCTAGTCTTCTTTGTAGTGGTGGCCTAAAACTGCTCAGTGGTAAAATTGGCTAAGAAGCCTCTGCTGAAGGATATCTTCCATTCACTCTTCTCGGTCCATTCACACACACCTCAAAACTGGCACAAACAAAACTGAACTCCGCAGTTCTGCAAATGTGCTGACTTTTTTCTTCTTTCTTTTTCTATAGCCATTCATCTACCAACTTCTTTTCTGTGTTTTCCTTGAGAATCTCTCTCTCATACAGCCCTCTCACTAATCTCTCAAGCACTGCTTCTGAATCACACCTGGATCACCAATTTAGAGTCTTACTGAGATTCTGCCTCCATATCATTGTAAGATAGACCTTCTTAAAGTACAAGTTTCATTATATTTCTTCCCTGCTCAAAATCTATGCTCCTTATTTTTTTTTTTAACTTTACCTAACCTACTTTAGTTATCAAGATCCTCCATGTTTTGGTCCTACTATATAAAGTACGTATTACTTACTTATTCAGGTCTGTGTGCAGAATCTCCTATTCTACTTAGATTAGTTACCTCACAGCACCAATCATTGAAATTGTTCTCTCATTTAAATACAATATATAAAATATTTGCTTCTATATACTTTGGCCATGTCATTCCCACTTTTGGATTATCCTAATCCTTTGGCTATGCAATTGTTAACTCTTCAATTAACATTCTAGTCTAAGCCACATATGTCAGTACTAATTTATAATTTTATTATCTTGTGTTTGATTTTCTGTTTCCTATGCATATGCACAAGTGTTCCTTCCTCAACAAAACTATAAACTGATCGAAGGCAGGAAGTTTACATTATCTTTACCCATTTACCCAACAAATATTCCTTGAGTTCCAGCTCTATGTCAGGCACTGCACTTGGCTTTGGGGTGCAGCAAAGAATAAGACAGACATAATCCCAGTCCTTGAAGCACGTGCATTCTAGCATGTGTGTGCATATGTGTGTGTGTGTGGGGGGGGCAACAAGATAAAAAATTACACATAATTATATGATTAGCACCCTGAAGTAAAAGTATAGGGTGCTGTGAAACCATGTTGAAAAAAAAAATGCCCCAGAGCTAAGAAGAAAAGGGTAAAAGAAACAAACAGGCAAATGTCTAAAAGTCTTTAAGCCTGGAACCTTAGAGGAACTGAAGAAAGGTTGTATCTATAAGTATACTGGGCAGAAGATGAGCCTTATCAGATGAGGCTACTGAGATACAGGCTGAGTGTACTTCCTAGCATTGAACCAGAATCGAGAAATACTTGTTGAATAAGGACTCTAGGTGGTCTTTAAGAATCATAATGTAGGATGGCAGAAGTCATTTCTGAACTTCTGTTGTCTGTGTATGTGGAGTTCAGAAAAAATGCCGAACACCCAAAGCTTAAAACATATGAACACTCAAGTGCTTAGGATTTTTGTTAGTTTTCTCAAGTTCAGTGAAAAGAATGAACCAATGACAACTATAATATGGGCTGCAGTCTACTCCATGTTACAAGTTCGATGCCGAAATGCTTTACACAGGTCACCTAATAACAGGTGTATTTCGGCCATTACCAATGCGAGTATGATCAAGCCAACGAGCCCAGAGGTGAGAGGTGGTATATTCAATGACAAATTCCCACTGTCCTTACGTGTTAAGATGCCTAAAGTGATATATTTTATTTGCATCAAGATGCACCGTATAAGCTATACTTGATAAAAGAGATGACTTCATGTTCTCAACTTAAAGAATGCTTACTTAAATATTTTTAAAATTGAATCCCACTTTAATGCCATTGCGTAATCTTTTGATTAACAGTGCTCATCTTGGTTATTCTAACAAAAGAGAAACATGGAAATTAATACTTAAGTTGTAGAGATTATGTCACATATGAAAATACACATTAGGAAATTCAAAACAGATACCTGGGACATCTGTGAAGGTTTCTCCAAGGACAGATACGTGGAAATTGAGTCCTAGGTCCTTAAGATGCATTAATACCTTAAAAAAACTCTCTGGATCTTTATCATGCTCCCTGTAAATAAAAACACAAAACATAACTTGTGATATCTTAGGGTGTGTGTTAGGAAGAGTGTTGTCACTCCTCACAGTATCAATTCCTTTCGTGGTCTAGTGTTAGTTAGGAGAGACACTAGCGTCCAAGCAGAGATTTCCCCTGATCAATAATATTGTAGCAACAGCACTGAGTTTTTTTCATAAATACAATTTCTCTGTCATGTATCAAAACCCAGTTCTACTGAAGTCATAATGCTCTGCAGCCTTTTATTAAAAGAGAAATCTATCATGTTTTTCACATTTTTGGGGTAGGCTGTAGAAACTTTAGTGTATTTTCCTTTCTTTTAACATAGTTAATTTTCCACTTAACAGAGGTTTTTAACAAAAGAAAATACCAGTCTTCAAAGGATGATTCTCTACTAATCATGAGACTGTACCAAAGAAGCTTTTCATTTCCTTGAGTGTGAATACCATCCTCTCACAATTACTGAGCCCCTTTGTATCCAGAAGAAACGCCCAATTTAAGGAGTGAGATTATACTCTCTCACTAAACTCTCATTTTAAATAATTGAATGGAGAATTATAAATACATCAAGAGGGGGTAGGCATGACTCTAAGTCCAGTGAGTATTAACTTAGGAGTAGAGGTTAGTCTACATGTAAAAGAATAATAATCATAATAAAAATAATTCATTTAGTAGAGTCTTTGACAAACATGGATTATTTTTATTTGTTTAGCTTGTCAGTCTTCTTTGTAATGACAGAATGAGAGGCTAAAGGACATTCAAAAAAATTCAACAATTCAAGAAATCACATTAAAATGGAATGAGTTATTTTTTACATTCTAAGGTGTGAATATTCCAGTATTACTTGCATTTAATTACACTGTTTTAATTATCTTATTTCAGGCAGATGTGGACCAGATGTCTTCAAAATATTTGTTTTTTTATTTATAATTCGGAATTTTAACTTATTTTCTATATTACAGAGAAATAGTTATATATCAGCAATTGAATTTCTCATTTACCGACTAATTATGTAAAATAAATCTGTAAATTGATCAAACTGCTATATGAAATATGAAAATTACATCATTCAGGAAATCTCATGAAAAATGACATCTGCAACCCTAAATGTGTTAATTCACAATTCAGTCAATATTTTCAGTATCAAGAATTAAAACAAATGCATCTTCTGATTAACATTTTAAAACAGCATTTCTAATCTCATGGAATTGTAAATTCTTATAGAATTAGAATTCAGTAACTATTTATTTTAAGCTCTATATCTCTCAGTCTGATTTACTTCAAATAATAAAGAATGCAATGGCAAAGTGCTCAACCCTTTTTAAGATGATGTGGATTACATACACATACCATAGGGAAGTTTTTGGATAGTTCTCATATATACCACTGCTGTGGGCAAAAACAAAAACTCAAAACAGTTTGAAAGTAAAGAATATGCCATATGCTATCTCCAACTATACCAATCAAATAGCTGCCATTTAATCTGTAGTACGTCCTTTCAGTATGATTCTCTTGGAAATACTTAGATGAAAAGAATGGGAACAATATAACATAACATATCTTAAAGAGGGAGTTAATACTATAGCGAAACGTAGCCAGGCGGTTCTCTAAATTTTTCATTTTGACTTCCCAAAACTTTGGCTATGGATCCACGGAAGAGAATATCTATTCTGAATATTTCTTGCTGTTCCTTTTTGTTTGTTTGTTTGTTTTGTATTAAAGTAAAAGTAGATGTGGTTTGGGGTTGGGAGAAAGTTTAATGGAATAGAAGCTGTAGTTCTTAAAAGATTCCAATGTGAGTATTTTCAAAGCAGCAGGTTTTATGAACCTGTATTTTCAGTGTTTCTACATGAGATAAATACATTACAATCCTACCGTGTTTTTTAGAAATTTTTTTACAGGTGGACGAAAGCTTTCATAGTCAATAGTCACTTTGCATAAGAACACCAAGGAGATTTGTATGAATCTCCTTTTTTGTTGTTGTTTAAACTATATAGTATATGGACGAATGTAAGATGACATTTTTCTTTCCCAAAATTATCCCTGAGAAAAAGAGGCATTCTATACCAAAGTCCTTATCAGATCTCTCATAATACTAGGCACTCTCTCAATTACTTTATTTGGAAAAAAGTACTGTTTAGGGAAGTTGCATTAACCTAAATCAGTGTCCACTGATAAGAGTTTAGGATGGTTCTAGCTATCATTCACTTGGTTGGACTGGTAAAAACAAAAGCAATGGAATTTAATACTGAGTTAGTAATTATTTTGGGAGGCATGACCTAACAGTTCAAAGTGTTAGACATTGTTGAAAACAAGCATTTTAAAGATCACTAAAAAAGGTAAGACTGGTTACCAGGATCATGAGTACTAAGTGGGTTTTTATAGTTGGGGAAAAGATTGCCAGTGATGGCATCATGCACAGTTTCACAAGTCTTGCACCTCAAACCGCTCAGACTGAATTCCAGATGACAGGGGATGGAAACATGCCAGCTGCTTGAAAAGGTGGCATCATTCTGATGTCAAGAATCCATGAGGGGGGCATTGGATTAAAACTGCTTGATGAAATACAAGAGTAGGAAAAGAGCAATGCTTCTAAAAATATTCTATATGACATGTGCTTTAAAGCAGTGGTCCCCAATCTTTTGGCACCAGGGACCAGTGCTCCTATGAGAATCTAATGCCTGATGTTCTGGGTGTGGAGCTGAGGTAGTGATGCTAGTGCTGGGGAGTGGCTGCAAATACAGATGAAGCTTCACTGGTTTGTCTACCACTCACCTCCTGTTGTGTGGCCCAGTTCCTAACAGGCCACAGATCGATACCGGTCTATAGCCCCGGGGATGGGGACCCCTGCTTTAAAATATTATTTCTGTCTAAATTAGTAGATTGCATATTATGATGCCTGAATATTTCTTCTATGTCCCTCAAAGTTTACATACTTAATTTAACTAAAAATTTTCTTAGTTTTCTCTTTAGGAAAATGGGAAATTGTCTAACATTCAGACAGCCATTAAAGATGTGCACAAATATTTAGCCACAGCCATACATCAAGGCATGGATATGTCAGTGGTAGAGCTCAGTATTTTATGAAGAGTGAGGAACTCATTTGAGATATCCATTGGATCATCCATGGATTGTATGTCAGCACTCATGATATTAATGAACCCATTTAACAGAATATGTGAGTCTCTCTTAAATTCTTTTCTAAGAAATCTAATGTGAAGCTCTCATACTTATGATTTTAGCATAAAGCATTAAATTTAAGATAAGGGACTTAAAGTAATATATTGAGTGCCCCTGTCTGGCAACAGCTGTCAAGCTTAAATACACATTTTATAATATATTCAATTCTCTATTGTAGTCTTATGGGCTCCCTAAACACTCCTCTGCTCTCATCCATTGCTGGTAGGAATGTAAATTGAAATAATATTTTAGAAGGCAATTTGGTAAGGTACATAATAAGCCTTAAAATGTATATAATTTTTGCCCCAGTAATTCCAATTTAGAAAAGTTACCCTATATAACAAGGAGATGCACAGAAATCCAGCCAGAGTATGTTCATAACAGCATTGTTATAATGGCAACCATGTGTAAACAACCTAATAGGATGATAAGGAAATATATTTTGACATATATATAAATGATGCAATATCATGCAGCCATAGTGTTGTAGAAGGGAATTTCTTAACTTGGAAAAATATTTGAGAAGTACTGTTAAATAAAATGGAGGTGACAGAGTAGTATGTATTATATGATCTATTTTGTAAGACAAATGAATGAGTGTGCCTAGAAAAAGTTTGGGATGAACTATACCAAAATGTTCACAGGGTTTATTTCTAGGGGTTGCATTATAAATGCTTCTGGTTTTTTTTTTTTTTTTACGTGCTTTCTATCATTTTTAAACAAACTTTTAAAATATAAATAATTTTAATATTTTAAGGAACTGCCTAACATTCTGCCATAAAATTATATTCATAAGATATTTGCTTAACTATGTAACATTTTCAGTTTTTATAGTAGTATAATTCCTCATTTCCTGTGATTCCCCACTCTGTTTGACAGCTGCCCATCAAGCTAACTTGGTTCATCATAAAACATTTTAGAAGATGAGTCAGAGTCCAAGCTTCCCAACAATTCTTAAATTCTTGACTAGGTAAGAATGAAACAGTCTGGCTGGGAACTCCTTACTCCACAGCCCAACTATAGCAGAAGAGACCAGCTCGGAAATATTTCAGGCTTACTGGAAGCAGCAGATACAGCAAGAACAGCTTTTATTCCCAAATATTATTCAGAACATTTGAAAAGCATAAACTGTTTCCATGTGTTTTTTCTTCCTATATCTGTTCTCTCTCTGTTGCCTTTCTCGTTTAGCTTTTTTAGAGCTAAATTTCTTCTTATTCCTCACTTAACATTCATTCAGTAAATATTTATTGAGGATTGCTAAGTTCTCCATACTTGTCACTTACACTCAACTGTTACTCTTTCCTATTTTCCCATATAACTTTATACTTATTGAATGCAATCTCTTTGATCTAGTTACTTGCCTTGTCTGGACAGAAACCTGGCTCTTTACAGATACTACAGCTTTCCCAGCATCTTGTCACTCTGGACTGAGAGCTCCATGAGGGAAAGATAAATTGTCTCTGGTTTGTTCACTACTAATTACCCAGTGCTTTGCCAAGTAGTGGCAGACATTACTCGTGTTTAATAATATCTGGTTCTTCTCTCATTCTTGGTACACAGGTGACTCCTCATTCATTCCCTTGAAGTAGGGGAGGCCACAGGACTTGTTCTGACTAATGGACTGCAAGCTGATTGACGTGTGCCATGTCCAGGTAGAAACAGTTAAGAGCAATTTTGGATCACACTGTCTCTGCTGCAGTGATCCTTAGAGAGCTCTTACTTTAACCTGAGATGGTTAGGTTAAAAGAGTAAGGCAGTCCAGATTGCTACATGGAGACTTACCTGTAAAGCTACCTAAACATGCAGCAGACTTTGAGTTAGTGAGAGAAGTAAACTGTTGTTGTGTTTAAGCAACTGAGATTTTTTGGGGGGGCGGGGGGAGGAGAGGGTCTTCATTACTGCAGCATGATGTGGCCTATGCTAGTGCATTATCTGTGGCACAAAATTAGCTGCTTTAAAAATACTTGTTGAATAAATGAAGGTGTAGGAAAAATGAATTATATTCATAGAACTCCTGCTTTGTTTATGATCCCATGCTAGGCAATTGATCATAAGCTTACTTAAGCTTCCCAAACAAGTGGTCATACAAATATAGTTATCCATCATCTAAGATCACACAGAAGAGAGTGAAGTCATGTCTCATCACTCAAAGGTCATACTTTCTTTTATACAGCCTTTAACTTTTTTCTTTCTTTCTTCCAACTTAAAATGAGGAGAGTCGGTACCTGATTCAGTGCATGGTTTCACTTCCAGATCATCAAGTTATAAACAGTCCTTAGATTAATTTGAAATGATGACTTCTTCAACATCACTGCTTCAAATTTCTTCACCTTTCTGATACCTGGCTATCCTCCATTTTTACTTCCTAATTACGAGTTCCACATTCCTTCCAAATTCAGTGATGTCTTCCTTATTTGAAAACATAAGGCTTCTTTACCACCCTGGGTTAGCTGTTATGATCGTTTACTTCTCTAATATCCTTTCCAGGGCCATAAACTCTCACTCCCCTCTATATGTCTGACATATCAATGATCAGTTTTAGTTTTTCTCTATATGTGCTGCTTCTCCTTCTTAAATGGGGCTTCAGACTTCAGCCAATAGTTTTATTAACTACCAACTTCTCAACTTTCTCTGGCTCTATCAGTGTTTCTCTTTCTCTAACTCTGCTAGTCCTCCTCACCATCACGTACTTATAGTTGACCAAGGCTAAGCCTAGCCACTGTGGCTTTCTCTCATTCTCTTCAGGTTTGGTATTTGTGGTATTTTAATATTTTAGAAATTTTAACCAATTCATTCAATCTTCCCTCCACCTCCAACACATTCAACATGCTAAGATGGTTTATGTTTAGTGCTTTGGGGAAAGCATGGGGAAAAGCCCACCTGTCCTGCCAACTTTCACCAAAAAAAGGAGGCAGTGCTCTTGGTTGATTACAGAAGCAAAAAACCTTGTAGAAATGGTGAGGACTTCACATAGGTACAAGTATTTAGGCAAAATGCCATGAGAGTAGCACACACCCTCCTACTCTATGCCACCATTCCACCTCTAGATACGAAACAAAGGACCAATGGAGTTGAGTTGAGAAGAACAGAACTCTGAGACTCCCAGAGGCCACACAGTATGCTTCTTGGGTTAGAAGACTGGGGAAGGATCATGACTCCAGAGATTGAATATCTGAGCGTTTGTATGTAGGTAGACAGTACTGGGGACATTCATGAGAAATTCTTGAGCTATGGTAGGCATAAAAGTGGAACCATGATGTCTGTGACTGTCATAGAAGAATCACAGATCAGCAGGCAGAGAGAAGGAAGGGATCCCTTACTAGGAGCCTGTGAGGAATGGGGACGAGAAAAATGGAAGACAAGAGAATCTTGAACTGCCTGAGCTTTCCATCACCATACTGAAATGATCCATTGCAGAGAAATTAAGTTATAGAAAAATAAAATTCCATTTTATGCATATCAGGGTTTCATGCCATCTGCACATTCTATTCTCATTTTTCCTTTTAATAGCAGAGGCAGAGATGTCTGCCTTTCAAAATTCAAAGTCTATTAGAGCTCTACCTTGCTTCTCTTTGTGAGATCTGTACTCTCATATTCAGTTTCCTTCCTAAAGCCTGTTCCTACTTCATGATTTCTTCATATATGTCTCTGGCATTTTCAATTATCCCCTTTACCTGACAACAATTATTGATAACAATAGTTCTAATAATGTACTATTTCTAGGGGGCTTTACACTGATCATTTCATCTTAGAGTATCAGCTATGTCTCTCTTTACTTATCTCCTGTGTTTTCCCTACTACTGTGCCCTCATTCTCCCATTTGCCCATTCTCTTGGATGAAAGTGCTATTTAACAACACCAATTCCTACCCTTGCCCCAACAATTCTCATGCTTTTTATGTTTTCTCCAACTTCTGACATCAATGACCATACTCAGTTTTCTTAGGAATGATCCTTGCTTCGTTTCCAAGTAGTGTATTCAGACTATCACCTAATGACCCTCTCTCCAATAAAATCTTCCCACTCAGTCCATCCAGAAGGCCACCCAGGAAAAACCATATTCAACGAATCATTTTTTCTCACTGGGTCTCATAACATGATTTCATTTTAAATCTCACCACTGCTAAAAGCTCAGACCCCCCAGGTTGTTTCAGCTGTCTAACTTGCCAATGAGCTCTCTTTCTCTGCAACCCTGGCCAGGAAGCCCGTAGACATCCATGTCTGAAAGAACTGGTAGGCCATGAAGTGTCTTAATTAAGATGAATTGGGTCTTCCCCACCCTTGAGATGTTACTTAAGCAGCAGCCACCATTCCACATACTTTAAACCATCATGGTGTAATTACTTCCTCTCAGATCTGGGAGGTTCTTTGGAACTAAACTCCTTCCTCTCCCCAGTGCATTACTGTCTTTCTATTTCTCTCTGTAATAATATCCTTGTTGAATGTGGTGATTGGGGCTGTAATTTGAAAGTAACTAATCATTTAGTTTGTTTTTTGTTTTTTGGATTATAACATTTTCCTCGAAGGGATATGTAGAAATACATTCAAAACTGCTTGCTAGTTATCCTGGGAGCTACCCCTGTAGTTCACCTCCTATAGTTAGAAACTTCTCCCTAGGTCTATCTAGGAAACTCTCTGACATGCCTGAGAATTGCTGCGTTTCTACCTTTTAGAGAGGAAGACATACAATTCTTGTTTCCTGTTTTACTCTGACTGCCAGGAAGCTTACTTTTAGGTTTCAAAATGCTCAATCTTAGCAACTATTAGATGAAAAGAGGAGAACTGAAAAATACAAGAACAAAAATTAAACAAAAACAAAAACAAAAAAACCCCTTATAGGGTGGGCTCAAGATTAGAGAAGATATTGCAGGGAATAGAATCAGTGATCATGAGATCAATACAATTTACCCAATGTGAACTACAGAGAGGAAAAAAATAGAAAAAATAAAAACGAATAAAAAAGAATTGAACTGTAGGGGCCTGTGAGACGAGAAGATTCAACATTTGTATCAACAGAGTTTTAGAGAAGACTATATTTCTTACAACTGCATGTGCTCTACAATTATTTCAATACAAATTTCAATTATAAAGAATGCATACTCACTGTAATAAAATACAAATAATTCAGAAATATTTGAAGCATTAAAAACCCCTGTTCATCGCCACTTTTGATTCTCCTCCTCAGATACCACTACTAACAGCTGTTTGGCGAGTAGGCTTCCAGACCTATTTTTGTGCTTATGCAAACATACATATTTGCGTGAGTGCATTTTTACATATACCTTCCTTATTTCATAATATGAGATCAGTATCAGTCATTCCACTTTCTATTTCATTAAATACATAATAGACATCTATGCACATCAGTGCATAGGGATATTTCATTTTAAATGGTTATTTAATATTTCACAATTTTTAAGTAAATTCTCCTACTAATGGACATTTGTTTCTGATTTTTTGATGTTTCAAACAATACTAAAAGTGACATGTAGTTCTCTTTCTAACATTGAAATTTCTCTTTGGGAGAATTCTTAATTCACTCTTATTTTTCCTCTTATGCTACAAATCTAGCCATTCCACATCTCTAACCAAGACCCTTTCCCCTCTTCTTACAATGTTTACCTTCCTTTTGGAACTACCATACTTTCAAAGTTTTATGTACTCACTTCTGCTATAAGTTCCATAAGGGCAGAGCTCATGCCTTTGCTTATCCTGTATTCCCCATGTACTACAACAAGGCCTGGCACATAGTTTAAAAAGTTATTAAATTGAACTGACTCTAAACCTAAACACTGCTCACGACTCTAATCTTTTTATCCTCACCTACTGTAAATTATTATTTTACTATTTACATAATCAGATGAATATATACAATCTTACTTTGGCTCTTCCAATGACAACTCACCTATAAAACTAAGCTACTGCCCTCATCAAATACAGCACTACTGACCAAGCTCCTCTCTAGTGTCCACATGTCCTTATTCTCCAATATTCTAGAATCTCAAGCTTGACACATTTCTGAACACGGAGGCTGCTTCCAAATGTGTCCTACCAATCAACTTATTATAAACCTCGCTACTTCTTCCTATATAAGTAATTTAAGAATTGCTTGATAATTTCCATTTTTATAGTACAACGTTACTACTTCATACCTTGAGAGCACCACTGAGCTTCAGATTCCCCTTCTGCCAATTCAGCTTCTAAAAAAACGGTTCCATTATCCTCTTCACATGATCTTCTTTAGATATCTCTCTTTTGAAATGTCACTAACTAGAAACCATTAAGTTGAAATTAAGCTGCTCTATCCAACATTCAAATATTTCCATCAATCATTTACCTCTATTAGTCCCCCAAATGAGCATTGATACTTATATTCATTCTCGTCCTCCGTCTTTCTTGCCGCTGTCTTCAATCCACAGCTCTTGTGTCTGTAATTCTGGAGTCTGGAACACACCTTTCCCTCCGTTCTACCACTCCTTGTCCACTGCCTCTTCTCCTGACTTTGAATTTATTGTTACTAGTAATCACCTTTGTGAAATTCTATTTCATTCTGAATCACTCCTGTACTAACATTCATAAGCTACTGATAATTTCATAAATGTATAATTTTTACATTATTTCATTATTTATATGTTGTCCCCTAATAATGAGTCTGAAAGCCTCACAATATCAGTAAACCCTTTGACTCCAGAAGTTGGCAGGCACTCAAAATATGACTTTGGAATAAGTGAATGATGGTTTCACCATGGCTGAATAGAGAAAGTTATATTTTTAAAACTACAGTAGGTTATGTCTATGAAATGACATGAAGAATTAATGAAGAATTAAACATGGTCTGGATTATTAGATGCCTTTCATCGAAATAGATTTCAATTCTTAATAACAGGTTTTCATATTCGGTTGTGGACATTTTGTCACACTAGAAATGACAAGGTCTTCAGTCATATGGGAAAGAATCATAATTTGAAGAAAAAAATCCAATCCAAAAATTCCTTCTGATTAAAAAAATGTTAAAAATAGAAATGGACAGAGTGTTTCATAAAAATCTCTCCAATGGAAAGAAAAATGTGAAAATTCTGTCCATTTTACATATTATGTCTTGTTTCTAGACCCAAATAAAACTGCTGTGTTTATTGGCTGGCACAGAGATCTCCTAGAAGAGACAGCCTCCCTTAGTCAGCAGCAACTGCTAAGTACACCATATTGTCAAGGCAAAGACTGTGGAAAAAGAACACAATATGGAATGTCTGTTCTATAAAGACCTGCCCCAAAATGACGTTCTTGTTGTTACATATGTTGCATTTTTTTTCATTTTATAAACACTGTTAATTACATATCCCCTCTCTTCTCTTACATTCTTATAAATGGAATAAATCTATATTATTTACTTAATCCTTTTCACAATAACATAAAAGAAAAAAGTTCAGTCCCAAGACTGTTACTCCAGTCTTTCCTTGCTTATTATTTCAAGTTATTAGGATCTACTCACATTAGGTACCAAAGGTAGATTAATTATTCATACGGAAAAGAATAAAAGATTCTGAATATTATAATAACATCACATGCTATAAGATGTTACCATATCGCTTTACTATATGACTTAAGAAAAGGTTCTCCAGAATGAAAAGGCTCATGAACCAAAATTTTAATTAATCTTACTGCCAGTGTGTATCAGAACAATTTACTTCTGGTAAAGAATGAATACAAAGGAATACTCCACTATATTAAATAGTATATTTGGTGAGAAATCATTTTGATTAAATATTTTGCTTTAGAGGTATATGTTAATCCAAAATAAGAAAAAAAAGATGTTTATTGAAAGCTAATAATAAATCAAGTCATTCATGACGATAGTTCTAAAGGTGAGTTTTATCAGAATAAATGAAACAAGATAGGTTACATGGATGATAGAGCATAGTAAGAAAAGGGTTAAAATCCTCGTTCTGATATTTAGTAGTTGTAATCCAGGGCAAACTACCAAACCAGTCTGAGATTTAATTTCTTCATCTGTAGCAATCTGGCAAATATTACTCAGTTCAAAGAGCTGTTGAGGGGATCGAGTGAGATGATACATATGAAACAATTTGTAGTGCTTTGCAAACAAAAATACATAATAAAGGATGGCTGTTATTATTATTATTGTTAAAATAATTATTATAATCATCATTGTTTTATTCTTCATTTATAGAAATGGGAATTTAAGACTCTTCTAGTGAGCTTAATAGCCACCATAATTGGGCAAAAAATAAAGTTTGTTATACTTTATAATCAGTTACTTATATTAAGCAGAATGTGCCATTGTTTAGCATCTAATGTTTACCTTGATAGTTATAAATAAAGGCATTTAAAGTGGCAGCTATTACATATGCAAACAACATAGTAAGCACTCAATATATGGCAGTTAGTATTCACAACATAGAGTTACAAAAATGGTTTAAAGTAAAATCTGTGTTTATGTATAAAGGCACACATGTCCTTAACTGAATTTTTTTTCTCAACATTGTATCCTTAATCCTGTCAAATGCCACCATTAATCCAGTCACCCAAGCCACAATTAGCGTAGTCACCCTCATATTAATAATCAATTCCCGAACCAGTTCCTCATTATCACCCAAATATGTCTTTCCTTTCTTGATATAGTTCATATACTCACCTTTACTTCCCAGAACTAATATAACATTATACCAAATCATCTATCATCTTCTTATAATAATTACAACTGAAATTGAGGGAGTAAATTGTCATTTTCCCTTTTCTCCTCTTGGAAATTAACCAAAAGCAACAAGGAGAACTAGAAATAGAATACGAACATAATCTTCCAGAACAATAAGACTTCAAAAATCCTGAACCACACACAACAGTTTTGGGCAGGAAAAGCTGCCAAAAAAATAATAACAATCAAACAGGTATACAGATGGAAGTGAATGAAGATACCCTTAGATTCTCAGAAAGAGTGGGCAGAAGGTTCTTCTCTAAGGTGAACAGTGTGCCCAAGTGCAAGGCCAAAAATCCCTCCCTAGCAGAAAATCAACAAGGTTGCTGATGCTCAGTGTTTCTGTGTGCCTGGTTCAGTCTTGAGAAGCAGAGACTAAAAGGCTAAGTAAGAGATCAGACAGAGAAGGCATTTTTGTAAGAAGTAGTTTGTTTGAAAAACATCTTTTCTGGGAGGATTACAGAAGCCCATTGGTTGGTACACATGAAATAATTCTTTTGACTATTGAATTACTTTTCATGAATTAGAATGGTACTAGAAGTTGAATTTCCCATGAATATTCTAAAATAAAGGGAACTTTTAAAAAAGGTAAACAAAACAAACAAAAAACCCTGTTCCTTCTGTTTTAGACTCAAATTTCATGGAAGTACTTTTTTTAAAAAAAGATTGAATCTGTATCATACTTTCTAAATGAGAACTTACCCAAAGATTTAGTACTATGTGTATATTCATTTATGACACAATTTTCATTAGGAAAAAGTCCATACGTATTCTAAAAAGCAGTGTGCATCTGAGGAGCAGAATTAAAGAATTCACTATTTCATTTTTTTTTGGTATATGGACTTTCTTCATATTTATTCCAATTTTGTTTTATATTCTTATATTTTAAATACATTTTTGACAGTTATTTAAACTTAAAAGGGGTCCCAACCTCCAAGCTATGGACAGGTATTAGTACATGGGCTATTAGGAACCAGGCCACAGAGCAGGAGGTGAGCAGCAGGCAGGCGAGCAGAGCAAAGCTTCATCTGTATTTGCAGCCACTCCCCAGCACTAGCATCACCACCTCAGCTCCACCTCAGATCGTCAGGCATTAGAGTCTCATAGGAACACTGGTCCCTGGTGCTGAAAAGGTTGGGGACCACTGCTTTATAGCACAGAGAGGTAATAAATGCCTCTTACTGAGTGTTTTCATCAGTAAATTGGGTTCACAATATAAAACCCTCCAAAGAGAGATTACACAGGGTTCTTTATTTGAATATCAATCACTTTGAGGAAGGATGCTAGGTAGACCAGCTTTCTATAACAAAACACTGTGGTTGGTTCTAGGGTCCATTTAATTGGTATTATTTTTAACAGTGTATTATTTAAAGTACAAAAATTCAGAACAACAAAACCTCTTACCTAGTGTATGTTTTTGGCCTTAGGATAAACATATCTTTGTCTAAATTCAGGGATTTATTCAACAAAGGAGAATCGAGCACCGGTGTACCAGACGAAACTTGTATAAGGCACTGGGATACAAGTATGATTAATGAGAACAGGAGACTCAACCCTCAAGGGAAGTTCTAGTCAAGGAGAAAGGCTTTTCCCCCTGTGCTGTTATTTCAGAGATAAGAAGGAAAGTTCATTGTCCAAAAACCTCATCTATGACTATTAATGCCTGAAATTCCTTAAGGCTGGAGCCTTTTATGTCTCAGTAGTACAGTTTTAGCATGGTACTTTGGTCACAGTAGGTACACACTAAATATTACTGAACAGATTGATGGTTAGATGAGTAAGCAAAAATTCCCTTTTTCAGTTTCATTTTGGAAAAGCAGGTAAACCAGCAACCTCTTTAAAGTGTAAATACTCCTGGGGAGATAAGACATGAAGTTATTAGCAAGAATATGTTAGTGTGATTTAATTTCAAAGTATGTTTGTGTACATGTGTGTATCTTGTATTATTTTGGGATTAAAATACTGAAACATCACTAAGAGAATGTATATTCAAATGGTCATAGTAGGAACATCAAGAGGACAAGACTGAAATGTGAAAAATGTATAAGGAGTGTGGGTCCCAGTTCTGGCTGTGATCCAGGCTCGCGGCTAGGGATAGGACTCTGGATTTAAAATGTTATATTAATGTAGTAAGGCGCCTGTGCCTAACTTATGCAAGTATGACTCAGCTTATTGTATATTATGCATCTGACATATATAAAGCCCATGTGGTCCCCTAGCGCAGAAGCGCGCGCTCCCTGCAATAAAGTTGGTGCATGCTGTTTCATTCTCATGTCGGCTCCTTGTGCAGTCTTTCAACTGGGCGTCTCACCACTGAAGCCTTCCCTTCTTGATCAACTCGGTGCTGACAGAGAGGTTAAGAATTGTGTGAAATATTAAACAAAAGGAAATTTGGGGTGCCTGGGCAAAAGCTAAAAGGCTCATGCTGGGAGGAAGGTAGTAAATAGTACTTAAAAGTGACAGGGACAGTGCCTCCTATGGAAATAAATACTTCACCCATTTCACATTTGCTGGAGGCTGGCTCTTGAAGTAAGAACTACATCTGCAACAGGTTATCTTTTTAAAATGGCCTCTAGTTTAGCAGTTCTGCGCTCTGGCACAAGAGAAGACTAGAGCTTTCTACAACCTCATTTAGGGCTGGGGATATCAAGCTGCCCACCCCACAACTTTGCCCTAGCCCGGGTGCAGCCCCAAACATGAGGGAGCACGTTCCCCTGACTGTTCACCTCAATTTTAGAGTTACAAGTGGAAACATGTAGAAAAGCACTATTGCCAGTTCTGGCTGAGTACAGGTGCACATAGTACAGGTGCACATTCGCTTTAGTTCAGTGTTCTTCCTTGCAACATATGTGGCTCAGGAACTGAGGAGAAATGTGTCTAATGGAATCTCTCTTTCAATTATCCTCACTTTCTCAGTGAAGCGTTGCTTGACTTTTCCAGGCAGAATTAGTTGCTTCCTCTTTTGGGTTTTCACTTATTATGTTGTACTGCAATTATCTGCGAGCTCTCTGAGGCAGGGGTCTCAAAAGAAGCCCTATCGATACATGTGTAGAAGGATAATATTTGAAGTATTAATCAATGTGCTTAATGGGCTTCCTCCCTCGGTATTTCTTACTTTGCAAATCCACTCCTCCCCACCCCTCAGCAATGCAAGCAAGGATATTCTATACTCTCTGCCCTTAAGGTAAAGCTATTAAACAGAAACGTAAAAAAAAAAGAGCAAATAGCTAATTCTTGATTTTTACATTAAAATTCTGATGCTGAAGTCTAAACAATAGTTCTGGGGAATAATACTATGTAGGTTTTTCTCAATATTCTCCCTATCCACAATATCCTTCTTCTCCACCCCCCAAAATTTCTAGGGCCTGAAGTCGGCAAGTTGGAGAGGCGAGAGATACTCATGAGAAGATATCCAAAGATGAAAACTGGGAGAAACAGTATGGCAGAGAGCCAGTTAGATGAGAGAGTGATCCTGGTCTTTTGTCTTTTCTTCTAGAACCCAGGGAAGCAGCAGCTTTTCAGGGGTGACCATGGCCAGTGTGGTTGGGATCATTCGAGGAAAATAAATTGCCTAGGTCAGGGAGGACCTAATGCAGGTTTGCTGAGTTTTCTGAGGTCTAGAAGTGGCATGAGAGAGCAACTGAATTGTCCAAAGGCCTTGAGTAAGATAAAGTTACCCGACAGAGCCAGCGTGACACTGCATCACGCTCAGGGGCCCCTGTAGTGCATACTGGCCTGAACGACGTGGTGTGTAGATGGATGGGAACTTAACACAGCCGACACCAGCTCTGTGAGGTGATCACCAAGAACCAGACAGGACGATACTCTTTTCCGAAGATGCCAGTGTGGCCATGTACCAATTGAGATGAAGCCATCTCCCCTGATGCTCCTAAGCATCCTTAGAACTTAGTGCTACTCAAACGATAAATTACAACGTAAAATTTACTGAATTATCATGAACTCACTGAGAGAATCCTAAGGTAACCTCGTCAAGTTATAAAGAAAAAAAGATTAATAATATCATAAGAACTTATATAGCACTTATATGGATCAGGAACTATTCTAAGACCACTGGGTAGATTAAATCATTTCATTCTCACAGGTCTGTGAGGTACGTACGGACCATGCTTCCACTTAATTTATGGATGAAGAAAGTGAAGCTTAGCAAGGTTAGGCAACTTGCCTATGTGGCCCAAGTGGCCCAGTGGTAATGGGCAGACCTGCTATTCAACCCAGGCAGTCTGGATGCACTGTGCTCAGACATTACAATCTGGTAAACGTGGGTGTGGGGTTGCCAACTTTCTTGCCCCATGTCCAAATGTATTCAATGTGAAAATAAATGAATTAGTGAATGGTTCTATCTTGGATTCCTTATACTTGGTACTATCATTCAAGTTCATTTAACATGGCTTTATGCTAAATTACAAATGTCTGTTCTTTCATCTAAAAAGCTAACATTATTCTAATACATTTTTAAATAAATGCTTTGCACATAAACATTTTAGGATAATGAATGAATGTGGCTTGTTGTCCCTATTATTTTACTTAAGACATTTCTACTGAGTCATCTTTCCCAAGCCTAAATCAGATTTTCAGGTATTTTGTTTTTGTTTTCTAAACCTCTTAGTCACTTTATCTACTATAATTATCTTTTATTTGGTCTGAGTTCCTTTCAATCCTTACCCATCTAAATAATCCACACCTTTAGACCCTCTAGTTTCTAATATCTATATCTACATCCATCTATCTATCTATCTATCTATCTATCTATCTATCTATCTATCTCTATATCAAGGATTTTTAACATTTTGATTGATTCCCTTAAAGTAATAAATTCAGAGAACTGCCTATTTGGTGATAATTATAAGGCTACACCACCCAAAATTTCAGACATGTTAAGTCTTCATTTATTTAAATTCCAAAGAAGTGTGTGGAGGATAAATAGAGCCCCAAGGAGAGAGGTTTATGGAAGATGGAAGGGGACATGTCAGGTAAGTGCCTCTCCCAAATACTCATCTCCTACTGTCATGACAGAAAAGGCATGAGTTGGCCCTTAGAGGATGGTGATGACTTAGACAGACATGGAGGAGAAAGGATGGTACTGCAGGTAAGGAACAGAATATGAACAAAAGCATTAAGTTGGGAAAAAAGCAAGGTAAAATTGTCCTCCAATTCGCGGTTGGAGGTGTGTGTGTGTACATGTGTGTGTGTTTACACGCACGCACACCCAGAGCGGTATTTATTTATTTCAAGTACTCCTGAGATTTGGCTACAAAGTGACATGGGGCAGTGCTGTAGAGCAGGAATTGCAAAGTGATGGCCATGTTTTGTAGTCAGTAAGAGCTGAGTAGCCTGCCTGCTGCTGATGGAGTGGTGGTACTCTCCGGTTTACCAAAGTTCCCAGATAGCTGTTTTCAATCATTAAAGCTACTGGCCTGGAGCCCATAAGCCTGTGACTTTAAGATCTTAGAGCACCGGTTCTCATACCTGCATGCTGCAAATCTTAGGGAACTATTAAAAACACCAATACTTAGGCTCCATTCCAGATCAACTGAATCAGAATCCCTCAGAGAGGGGCTGGCACTTAGGTATTTTCTAATGTGCAGCCAGGGTTGAGCACCACTGTCTCATGAGGTCATAATTAATAGATTATGGCAACTCTGCTTTTAAATTTTTTCTTGCAGTCTAGTAGTTTTCAGTCCTGGCCGCACATTAGAATTGACTGTAATGCTTTATAAAAAAAGCGACTCGATGTCCCTACTTTCAGAAATTTTGGTTCAATTGGTATTCGAGGAATAGACATTGTTAATTTAAAAAACAAAAACAGAAACAAAAACAAACAAACAAAAGCTCCTTATTTTAAAGGGCAGCCCGGATTGAGACCGTTGGTATAGGAGAGTGAGAGCTACACAAGGATTCTGAGCAAGATGACATGATATTGTGTTAGAATATTGACCCTAGATATGAACTGGAGGGTGCTAGGATCAGAGAAGAGAAAATGAGATGGGTAATAGAGTAGTCTAGGTTCACATTAATTAAGGATTGGGACCAGAAGTATGGTGCAGAAGTGAGATGGTAAGAAAAGGATCCATTGGAGAGATGTTGTGAGGATCTGTGTAATTGTTAAAGATTATTCAAATCCCCCTGCAATTTCCTAATCTCACATTGGTGAAACTAAATCTATGAAGAATGTGGGACTATTAAAAATGACCAAATAGTTTTGACGAAGTAACAAAAAGAAGTTTGAGCAAAGAAAAGTATGCCTGGAATAAAGAGAGAATTAGTAAACGCAAAGATAAACCTAAAGAAATTATCCAGGAACCAGTATGGAAAGTATGAAAGAAAGGTTAAAAAGTATAAGATGGTCAAGAAGCTTAAAAGGAGAAAAGGGAAGGAATGAAGCAGATGCAATATTTGTAGATATAATGGTGAGTATTTTCACGAAGTAATGAAAGACACAGATTCAAAGATTTAAAAAGTCTAACAAATCCCAAGTAAGATTAAAAAAGAAATCCATTCCTACACATAACATAGTTAAAGTGAAGCACTCCAAAGACAAAGACAAGGTCTTTAAAGTACTTAGAGAGAAAATCCCGATTATGTAACTACTTAAGAGTAAAATAAAGCTGAGAGATTGTATTCTCAACTGGGAATTGTACACTCAGGAAAAAAAAAATCCTCAAAGAACAATAGAGAAATAAAAGATATTTTCAGATAAGTGTCTCACTAAAAGCAGTTCTTAAGGATGTTTTTCAGGCAGAAGGAAAGGTCTAATCTGCAAGAGAGAATAACAAGCAAAGAAAGAGATAAATATACAGGTAAATTTGTATATTAAAATCAGTAGAGTAATTACTTTAAAAAATCAAAATAGCATGTAAGTTCCAAATGAGTAGACAGAAATATCAAGAAATATCAAGAATGGGCAATGATGTATGGTAGATTAATGCAGTGAGTTTATAAAAACTTCCTCACTTATACTTTTCTGTATTGCTTAAAGCATTTATAATGAACGTATAACATTTACAAAAAAGTTCCCTATCATTCTGTCTTTCCGTTTATCCTTTATAAGACTTATCTCAGGTAAATTTTATTTGATTAATGTCTGTTGTAAGTCCAAGCAGGCAAGGACTTGTGTATGTAAATCCTTCCTATTAAATTCTTCCTATTATATCTTTAATGCTTAATTAACTAATTGGCATGCAGCGTGTGTTCAAGAAATATAAAATAAATGAATGACTTCATACTGATTACATATGCAGCTTAGGTTAGGTTGAATAATGGCCACCCCCAAAAGATCTCCACATCCTCATCCTTGGAACCTGTGAATGTAATTTTATATGGCAATATAGGAATTTGCAGATGTTATTACATTAAGGATCTTCAGATGGGGAGATTATCCTGGAATATCTGGGTAAGCCCTAAATGCAATTACACGTATACTTATAAGAGAAAGGCAGAGAGAGGTTTCATAAAGACAGAAGAGAAAAAGGCAGTGTGACCTCAGAGGTAGAGAATGGAGTGATGCAGCCACAAGCTGAGGATCGCTGGCAGCCATCAGAACCTGGACTATAAAAGAATGGTTTCTTCCCTAGAACTTCTGGAGGGAGCGAGGACCTACCAACATCTTGATTTTAGCCCAGTGACACCCATTTCAGACTCCTGGCCTCCAGATCTGTGAGAATAAATTTCTGTTGTTTTAGGCTATCAAGTTTGTGGTAATTCATTGCAGTAGTCATAGGAAGCTAATAGAAAGTTAAAGTGAAGAGGAACCAAACAAGAGAATCATCTGGAGCTCCATGTGAGGGACATAAAGGGACCACTCATAAACAGGAGTGTAAAAGAGCTTAGGGGAAAAAAGGAATAATTTGAATTTAAACATGTCATATTTTAGAAAATGGCAAGGGCCCTGGGAGTATATGCAGGCATCACATACCTGTCTCCCTTCCTGGACTGTGGGCTCCCAAAGAGCAGAGGAGTATGCCTTTCTTCTTTGGATTCCTGGAAGCTACCTATCACACAGTCATTCAGTACCTGTTTGGGATAATAGGCCCATTAAGATCAGACTCTTTGCTGAAGACATTTGAAAGAATGCCCAGTATTAGGTGTATGGATCATGAGATTTTAAATGTCCAGATTACATTTCATGCCCATTACAGTGAATAACCAGGAGCCTATTTCTAGTACTCAGTGCAATGGCTAGCTTTAGAAGAAGCATGAAAACATTTTTAAATGAATGAATAAATCTAAGAAGGAAGAATTACCAAATGTTGTCCATAAAGTGATCTGCTTGCTTCTTGAAAAGCTAAATGTAAATTTATCAGACAATTCACATCTAGGTGTCCATCCAAGAAAAATGAAAACACATGTCTATACAAAGACTTCTATGCAAAGATTCAGAGGAGAATTATTCACAATAGCCAAAAAGTGGAAATAATCCTAATGTTTATCAAATGATACATGAATACACAAAATGTTAGACCCATACAATGGATTATTCAGCATTAGAAAGGAACAGACTATTGATACATGCTACAACATGAACAAACATCAAGAATATTGTCCTAAGTGAAAGAAACCAGGTACAAAAAACCACCTATTGTATCATTTCATTGATATGGAATGTCCAGAAAAGGCAAATTTATAGATAGAGCAATCAGATTAGAAGTTTCCTAGGGCAGGAGCGGAAACAGGGATTGACTGCAAAGGGGCACAAGAATTCTTTCTAGGGTGATGAAAATGTTCGAAAACTGGATTTTGGTGATGGTCATGCAACTCTTTAAATTTATCAAAACTGCTGAATTGTATATTTAAAATAAGTGAACTCTGTTGTGTATAAATTATATCCCATTAAAATTATTTTTTAAAAAAGTTATGTGATTGAAAATAGTGTTTTTTACCAAATCATATCTTCGGTAAAAAAAACCAAACAAACTATAGAACTTTTTGTATATATACAAACCACACACACACACACACACACACACACACACACACACAAACTATATAACTCCTGCTCAAACAGCATTGCCATTCCTAAGTGAAGGCTTATGGCAGCCATCTTGTAAAAAACGGAAATAATTTGTGATATTGACAGTGTGGGTTCTTGATGTAAGAGCCTCAAAAAACATTTTTCCATCCAGGTTTAGTAATGCCCTAACAATCATAAAAATGTGAAGGGACATTTGGTACCCTTTTATAGACTTCATTTACAAGGCAGATGCTGCTCCTTAGAAGTGTTTGCTCTGTAGCTTAATTCCATTTTTCTGTACAGTATGTACTTGTTTTGGGTAGGCTGAAAATGAAGACGAAAAAAGACGACTTTATTTAGCTGTTTCTTTTCTTTTCTTTTTCTAGGAGAGTTAAGAAAAAAATTGATTTTAACTAATAAGAGAGAGTGGTCAAAAGTAACAGTTCTATGTGAGGTAACGAAGTAACTGTATTATTTACTACTAATAATAGCTAATGTTTATTAAGTGCTTACTCTCTGCCAGGAACTGTGCTAACTCATTTACATATATCATCTTTTCTAATCCTCAGAACAATCCTACAATGTAGTTAACATTACCCTCATCATATAAAGAAGAAAATTGAAGTTAGAGAGCAGGTATCTTGTTCGAAGGCACAGAGGTGGTAACTGACAGCCAGAACTTGTAGAAACCAGATTCTACTACACTATAAGTATAACTGGGTTATAACTGTTGGTCAGAGTTAGTGTAAATTTAATGTAAAGTCAGGAAACTTAAAAATGTAATTTATAAGATTCAAAATCCATGTTTTTAAAATGTTTTATAGAAATTGAACATATCCACGCTGATAACTCCCAAATTTCTATCTTCAATCCTGACAGCTCACCCGAATAAATCAAGACTTATATATCTAACTTCCAACTCAAGTCTCCGCTTGCATGTCTAAAAGATATCTCTAACTTAATGTTTAAATGCAAACTTTCTAAACCTCCTCTTGAAGTATTCTCCATCTCAATAAATAACTCCTACATTTATCCACTGAGGTCAAAATCTTTAAAATATATCCTGACCTCTTCTTACATCCTCCACTATTACTTCCCCAGTCAAACTACCACCATGTTTGTCTAGATTATTGTAGTAGCTGTCTGCATTCATCAGTGGCATTAAAACAGATTAAAAAATGTATAATGTCGGAGCACTATGCAGGTGAAGAAATCAAAAGGGCAGCCCTCTTTCATGGGGTCATTCAAGGCCGCGAGCCAAAGGAGGCACTGACATCTTCAACAAGTGCCTTCTATGTTCACACTGCCCAAGAGAAAAACAACATGGAGAATGTAGGTAGGCCATTTATTATGCCCTACCTGGAAGTGGCCCACTTCATCTCAGATTACATGTATTGCCTGAGAACCAGTCACGCAGCCATGCCAACCTGCCACAAAACTAGGAAAATGTTGTCCAACTGTGTCTCCCACTGCCTCCCCAAAAAAGAGAAAGACATGTATTGATTGGGATAGCTAACAGTCTCTTCCAAATCTCATTCTAAAACTAAAACTCTGAGTCTCAAGTGGCAATTGTGAAATTGGGAAAACAATTTCTCCTTTAAAACACTCCTTGTTAAAATCAAGGATCAGCTAGTATAGGTGAAAAGAGGCAGCTGTTTAAAGACCATGCCTGATTTCAGAGTGGAAATACCTTGCAGCCTTTAGAGGTGCCACCTAAAATAAGAATTTCACGCTAAATACTATATAAATGGCGATATATTGATATTAACAGAGGTGTACTAGAATGGTTTTTTCTAAAGAAATATTTGAGGGCCTAGTTTCCTTTATATAGAATAGAAAACAATTTGGGGAGGAGGCAAAAATGTACATTGAATGACAGAGAGCTCATCTATTAAAAGAGAGTGGTACATTTTTGATGGAGGGAGAAATGACAACAAAAGCTCTAAACTAAGGCTCTGGAAATCTATCAATTATTCTCACATTAAGGGTAGTTTACAGTATATGGGTATAAGGAGAAGAATTATAGTGATTTTGATTTTTTTATGATGATTTTGATTTTGATGTGAAGGAACAAAGTATTTTAGGGGAAATGGTGGTTAGAACATCATTTTGCTTTGGTCTATGTCTCACAGAGAAAGTTACCAGAAGGGAAGGAACTTGTAGGAAGTGACCTCAATGGAGACAGTACAGTAATGAAGATAAAATAAGATTCTGGGCTGTAAATCTTTTGCTACTCTGTAAATATCCTCTTTCAACATAAAGGCTCTTTAAATTCATAAGAAAACAAAGCTTTCAGAAGGGGCTTGATACATTATTTACGAACGTATCAAGTGAAAAAAAAAAACACCCACTCAGACATTTTAATAAAAACTTTCAACTAATGTATCTAATTTTATTGGTATTAAAAAAAGCCAATTATGAACTGGAAAGTTATTGTTTGCTAAACTGCTACACAGCTTTCAGCAAATAGAATGTTTACAAGCCACTTGGAATCACTTTTTCGAAGTTTCAGTTTCTGAAGGTCAAATAACTAAGTAACCGCTTAATAAAGAAGCAAAGAAGTACCTCTAAATATCTCCCAGCTCTGATGGGCTTATATTCTGCTCCTTAGGTGAGGTATTAGCAAAGCTTATTTATTTTCATTTCCAAGGCTTTTATTTGCTCATTCCCTTGTGGTAAAGCTGATTTCCATGATGATTCCCTTCTTAATTTTAATACCCTTTTTACTCATCATATAGACATAAGAATTTTCCATAAAATAATGAAATCCTTGCAAAGGAAATGAAGACAACTCAGAGAGTAAAGTAAACTAGCTCTTTTTTCAATTAATTGATCCACTGTCATGTGCATATAAGATTTTTTTAAACCTAGGAAAATAAGGTTAATTAACATAAAAAAGCCTCACTCCTCTAGATGCTGAATTTTGTATTTTACCCATGCTGCCTTAAGTGCCTTGATTTCCCAGTAATGACCTAGTTCTCCTAATGAGGAACATTAACCCCTGGCTGTAGCTGTCCAGGACTTAATTGTCAACTGCAGCTGAAATAGGGGAGTTTGCCTATCAGCAGGTATGCGGTATATTAACTCATGTCATTTCAACCCCTAATAAATAAATCTGTTGCTAAGGCAACAGAGAGATCAGTTCTATCAGTATTCTCCACTCCCCCCCCCCCCCCCGCCCCTCTTTTGGAAGAAACTGCCTTTCACACCAAGCTTAGGAAAAAAGAAGGAAATTAACTACATGTAACCATAATTAGAAGTAACATCATTTCTCATCTTAGAAACATATCTAAATTAATAAAAAAAGGACAGCAAAGAGAGAAATGCTTTTGACTAAGATCACGATAAATTATTTCCTTCAACAGGAGATAGACACTATGAAGTATACATCTGAGTAAATCTCAAACATTTCTGCTTCTTTATGTTTTTGAAATTTCCCCTTCTTTTGTTTAACCAACAAATGGTGCTAGCCTGAATAGTGCTGAAATAGCTAATTAGTTGCATAGCCAATAAAGAAGATACAAAGAGAAAAAAATCCTACATAATTTATAATAGTTATTGCTATTCTACCTTGGAATTCTTTGGTGTGATTGAGTAAGAAAAAAAAAAAGGAAGAAATAAAATCTGGACACTGAATCTTAGTCCGGGTAACCTAGAAAAGCCATAGAATCTCATTCACTTGGGATTATAAACAGGAGTTTAGAAAGTAATTTCAATGAGATTGTTTAAAAATGGTTTACACATCTGGATTATGGCAGAGGGGTAAGAGAAAATGTAACCTACAAGGATATCCCCTTCTGGACTTATTTTTCTACAATAACTAAGAAATTACTTTGGTTTTAACCAGTCTGAGTCCTTCTTCCCAATGACCACAATTTTACTTTTCTATTACCCTTCTGTTAAAATGAATTATTCTATTTTAATAAAGTCCTGAAGGATTTGTATTTACGACTTCTATAAAAGGCATTTTGTTAAACACACACACACACACACTCACGCACGCACGCACGCACACACACACACACACAACGAACAAAATACATGCTTTACAAAAGCAATGCTGATCTCATGACCATTTCCACCTGTCATTCCAATTAATTGAATTCTTCTGTATTTTCACTGTCTTTCTTCCCAGGATGAAAAACTTGTCCCCAACTGGACTTATCGAAGAAGGAAGATCAATCACCAAAGAATCACCCTATAATTCATCATCATCATCATCATCAACAATACTAAGTAACATCAACTAAGTATCCTACAAGCCAGATATTCTGGCTAGAAGCTATTGAAAAAGTCTCCATAAGCAAACATAAAGATTCTGTCTCTACCTTGGAAGACCTTAGTTTCTAAACCAAATGACACCATTTGAAACACTGAAGGAGTAGGGCTAGGAGGCAGTGTAGAAAGTCCAAAGTTTTGTTACACAGGTGCACTGGATTGCATAGGTGCCCTTGGTGCATGGAAATTCACAGTCAGGAGAATTCACACATCACTGGAATTTAAATCGGGGCAGATGTCTGTGGAAGGCAGAAGATTTCAGGGCATCTTTAAAGAAACGTAATGGTACTTACCATCTTGGAAAGATAGAAAATGTCATACATTAAGAGCAACAGGAAAGATGTTAGTCTTGAATAAAAGAGGAAAGAGTGGGCTAAATAAAGAGAGGTCAGGTCAATAGGGATAGTGTGGAGAAAGGTTTAGTGACTAAGAAGAAGAAATATATTTAAACACACACACAAACACAATACTATACATGACATAGATATCTGTAACGAAGTAATAGATAATATATCTATCCATCCATCCATCCACCCATCCATCCATCCGTCATCTATATCACCTAGCTATCTACTTCCCAACTCACTCACCCCTGATCTGTACTTTTAAGTAAATAAGTCTGGTATAAAGATTTGATCAAGAGTTGTAATGGAAACAAGCAGAGGCAGACATGGGTCTTGAGCAGGTGAAGATGACTGTAATGAGCATACTATAAACACCATCTTTTGCAGTAATTAGTGTGTTCAAGAAATGAGTCAAGTTTAGAGAACTTTTAAACCCTGTTGGACAGGAAAGGGTAACAGGAGCTTTAGTTTATGATATTCTAGAGATAACACCAAGCTAGCAATGACTATAGGTGGAAGTTCTTTATGCTGACACGGTGTGTTAGAAAATTAAAAACAGCCCAAGAAGCACTGAGAAACTAAATGTTGAACCTGTTATCTTTTTGATATATTTGCCAGTTTGGAAAATAGTTAGCAAGCCATCTATGGGTAGAATTTTGGAAATCATAAATGGGATTTTGGTAAGGCTATTTTTTTTGGCTATGAATTCCCCAGTACTTATTTTCTTACTAATTAAGAATCCTGGAATAATTTCCAAAAATTTATATGATAGTACCATGCTAGAAGACAAAATAAAACTCTTTGGTAATGTAACAAACAGTAATTTAAGCTGGGTATTTAATTAAAACTTTTCAAAGATGCTAATAAAATTTTCCAGAGTTTTTTGTTTTTTAAATAACAGAGTTCACTTTCAATTCTTTAAGGACAAAAACAAAGAAACGAACACCAAAAATGAACAAAAACACCTCTAAGTAAAGGAATATAACTGAAGAAAACTTATTGAATTGGGAATGACTATAAATTAGAATCTTATTATTCATGTGAGTTTTGACTGTCTAGTTAATAGATAAATATAGAGCTGGTAAGATGATCTGTTTCAAAGAGCAATTACCTATTATTCCCAGTCAATCTTAAATTACCTTACTTAACAATAATTAGCTACAGGGATGATATTCTTTACATTAAAGATATTTCACTGTGAAAATGAATAGTGCTACTGGAAAGCATGTATGGAATCATCTTTTTAGAGATCAGGACAAGATGGATTCTCACAGGTCTGAAGAAGCTTTGGTGGAGTGTGCTGAAAGGCAGATGGCCAGACCACCCGATGATCTTTTCCAGAACTATAATTCTGTCAGGATCATTTTTCCCTTAGAAAAACAGATTCATACATTGCACTGAAATAGAACAAAGGACATTGGTGTCCGAAAGTTAGCCCTTTGCCTCACTCACTGTTCACGTCCTGCAGTGGCACCTGAAGACTGCCCTCTAAAAGTATTCTATTCTCAGTTAATGACCAGTAGAACCCTAAAATATTTAAGACAATCTACTCACCAAACTTTCCCCAGTTATCTGGGCAATAAGCAAAGCAAGACAACATTACCTTGGCCTGAGCAGCATATCATCCAATCATCTAGCACACATCCTTTCAAAAGGCAGTCATCAATTTTGTTTTCAAAGCTGTATTTTGAAACCCCAGAGAGTCAAAGAATAAAAAAAAAGTAATTTATTTTACTCTCAAGTAATAAAGCATAATTTTCCATTTTATATCAATCATTTGTTTTCAGTTAGAAATCTCCAAAGTTTCTAAAAATATGGCATGCCAAATTCTTTCGATATTCTGTACATGATTTATCTAAGTATGCTTCAAATCTGTCTTTATTTCTCAATGACTGGACCTTTCCTTTCCAATTTACACATTAAACATAATCACCATTGCATAAACTGTTTTATCATTACTTTATAGAAAATACTGCAAATATCAGAAAGCTCATAAACAATCATTCCCCTTTAAGTGAAAAGATCTGACAATCTGCCCACATTCCAAGTGATGAGGTCATGGTAACTTATAACTCTAGCTACTCTAATAATTTCGAACTCCTGAATACGCCCCACAGCCCACTCCCACTTCATCTTTCTTACCCTGACTGCATTCACTTGTGGGCCACTCATAGAGACTTTACAATCAGAACAGAATTTCTTATAGATCTCTCTCCTATGGCTTCTTAAGTACTGAGTCCATGTGACCAACCGTTTTCTCATATGAAAAAGCTTTCTTATATATGATGAACACTTGCTTGCTTACTATCAACTGCTAAATCTAAATCTAAATGCTAATATATTAACATTCAGGGCAAAAAAATTAGTCTATGAGAACTAAAAATTAGGCAATTTCAGTGACGGATAGGCATTGAATAGGCAGACATATTTTTACACATGTCATTATCAGTTCCATTTGACAGTTGTTCTCAAGTGGTAGTCTGTGAATTCCTGGGGGTATTCACGACCCTGTCATGGAGTCTGCAAAGTCAAACTATTTGCATAATAATACTAAGATGTAATATGCCTTTTTCCCTGCGTTGATATATGCCCTGATATTGAAATAGCTCTGATGGATAAAACTGCTGGAACCTTAGCACGATTCAAGGTGATGGCACCAAACTGAACTAGCAGTCATTGGCTTCTTAACCACCTGCATTTGCAGTACAAGAAAAAAAAAAGTCAGTTCCACTTAAGAATACTTTTAAAGAAGTATTAATATTACTAAATTTATTAAATTTCACCCTTTCAAAAGATCTGGTTTAATATTCTGTATGAGGAAATTAGAAATAGACATATATCACCTTTGTATACCAAGGTACAATGACTGTCTTGAGGAAAGTATTCATATGATTGTTTGAGTTGTGAGCTAAACTAGCTGCCTTTTTCATGAAACACCAATTTTACTTAAAAGAACAACTGACAGATAAACCACGGTTAATCAGATTTAGAGATTTGGCAGGCATCTTCCCAAATACAAACCATGTGAACCTGTCACTTCAAGGAAAATGACAGGTAATATTTGTTGCAATGATCAATTCAAGCTTTTAATTGCAAATGAGAATTTTGGAAAAACTGTAACTACATCGTGAGCTTGACAACTTCCAAATAATCAAAAATGTCTCTGATATCAGTGGTAATTGATATTAACAATGTGGTTCTTTGAAATAATGAACTGTGTCAACATTTAGGAGATCTGTGTAATTCAGTGAACCTCAATTTTCCAACTGACCAATGCATGACGCAAGAAACAGCAAGTAACAGCATGAAGAAACACTGAGAGGTTTTAACTAACCTTTAAGAAACCCGTACTTGCCAGGTTTCGGAGTGGTATCAAAGAAGAATATCTACAATAATCTGAATGGGTCACTAAACCCCTTTTTCCCTTTCCAACTCTATCTCTTTGGCAGGCAGAATTTTCTTCATACACCTCCACTAAAACGACATATTACAACACCTTGAATATGTAAGCAGACATAAACATTCAACTCTCCGCTACTTAGACCTAACAGATTTACAAAAATGTAAAATAATGTCACTCATCTCACTAATTTTTTTGTTTTGTATAATACAGTTATTTTTTCTTAAAAATTCATTAATGTTAATATGTATTTGGTTCTTCATTGTTATTTTTAAATGATTTAATGATTTTAAGGCTTTTCCCTGAGTTCTAATTTTGAATATAGTAAATATTGATAGGTATAACCCCAATAAGCAAAAGTTCTTTGGTGTCCCAATAATTTTTAAGAGTGTGAAGGAGTCTTGAGGTCAAAGAGTTTGAGAATAGTAGCTTTGAGAGTGCTATCTTTCAATATCTTGTAAACTTGTTTCTTTCTGTACCTCCACCAGTGTGCCTTTCATGCCCATTATGATAAAGAGAACATTTACATAAAGGTTGGCATTTGGTACAATGCTATAATATTTGTATAATGTTTGGAAAGAGAATAGTTAAAATAAAAAAGGCATTGCCAATTGCATCTATTTTTTACAGGTCTTTCTCTATAAGTCATTTCTATTAATCGTGCCTTGCTATAGATGTTTACAACAAAACATTAAAGACCGGGTAGAAAGGAGAAAACAAATTACTCTGCAGAGAACCCAGCAACTCTGCTAAAATACTGTCAGTTATTTATCTACTGTCAGCAGAGGTTGCACACTATAATCCTTGACAAGCTCAGATTCAGAAAGAATGAAGAGAGGGGGCAAGCATTGCATTTAAGGGCCTGTTCTCATGCACAGACATTTTAACACAGATTTAAAGCCAGAATGTATCTTCTAGAAAATGTCACTTTTGATTTTGATACATATCCTAGCAAGCAGGCTCTACATTTGGTTGACTTAGTACTAGATGTGTTAGAGGCTAACACTATATTTTAGACCACTCATGATCCCAGCGTGGAACTAACACAATGAGGTAAGCATCACTTCATTTTTAGAGTTGGCTACGGCAATTGCATGATTTCATGGGCATATTTTTTATGATAAGAAGGAGGGCTTTATTTTTGTTTTGTTAGGCAAGTTAATGACAGGCTCCGAGGGTCCTGTTGCCCTCTCTAGCGTCCATTTCTCTTTTATGTTTACGGGGGAAACAATCATCAGTGCATTCTTCTGTTCTAAATACCTTCTCTCTGGAAAACGAACATGGCCAAGGCAAAAATACAACGGACTGAAGAGCTTCCTGCAGGCAAGTCTAAAGAGAACCCCGCTTCAAGCAGGTAGATTAAGTAGCTCTCAATACCGACAAGAACATATGAAGCGCAAGGGTCGGGGAGGCTCAAACTTGGAAGGCTGAAAAAGAAACACACCCTGGTCACTTCTAGTAGAAACCATGGCTTCCTTTACAATACAGTTCATATTGACTGGTCAATTATGTGATTTCGACCCATGCGATCAGAGGTCTAAATAAATGTGTGCTTGTAACTGGGGATGTTTGATGAATGCTGAACCAGAATCTTAACTTTCTAATTCATATTCACCAATTAAAAATAAACTGTATTTTTATGAGCAAATTTGCATAAATCAGATGATAAAGCATCTACTACTAAAGGGTAGGAGTTCAGCTCACAACATTTGCATATATTCTCCTAAAGAAAATATAGGCGGTTGAGATTTTCATTGAAGAGTCTTGCTGCGTTGGAACTCTAATGGGCTTAGAACAGTAAATTTTGAAGAAACTGATTGTTACCCCTGTAGCTAGTAAATGTCTGCCTAGACCCAGTGGCATTTGAAAAAAG
>NW_011888798.1:2217333-2227333 GCF_000151845.1 Pteropus vampyrus | reverse complement strand
TTACCAGTTCTATAACCCTTACTAAATTGGTGTGTCTTAAACTTACCACCGGTGAGGCCAGACAATGTGCAATGGTCTTCTTTGATCATCAACTCCATTCAAAATGTCACACGGATTTTCCTTATTTCTCCCATGATGAGAGTTTGAATTATTTGACGAGCTGCACGTTTTGAAGTACGACTCCTGCATTAATGAGCTGCCCAGGTTTTCTTGTTGTGCAGCATCACAAGGTCCAGATTCTGAATCAAAAATTTTCAATAAATTCTCAGAACTTCTCTGCTCCTGTTGGAAAGGAAGGGCCATGGATGGAGTGGCACTGCCGTTTCCTTTAAGGCCAAGCATCTTCTGTAAATGGGTTGTTTTGTGCTTGGGCATGAATCTGTTACAAAAAGGAAATGCAATACTCTTTCACTGCAAATACTATTTAGAATTTACCCTTTACTTTTCTATAAGGACATGACAATGATGCATATAACTGAGAAAGAATAGAGCTATAACAAAAATTCTAGAAAAAGAGCAAAAAGTAGCAGCCATCAAGAGAAAGTTCGAAAGACTGAAATTGGACCAGATTGTTTTTGAATAGTTTCCAAAGAATATCTGTGACTGTAAAACCTGTACTGCATATACCACGAAAAGTAAGAGTAGAGTGATAATTTATCACTCTTCCTTCACTCATCTTTCTGGAGTTCTGGTTTGCATTTTCCAGTGACCACATGACTCCATGTTTATTTTCAAGCCTTATTTCATTAACCTGTAAACATGCTTTAAATTTCCTTGATTAACACTGGGCATTTCTGATCACATGATTGTTCTGTATTCCTGGGCACCCGTACACACTTTTCATTAAATTCACCTTGCTACTATTTCTTGAAGCATATTTTATATTTTTTCATTGTCATCTCTCCCCTATCTTCCCATAATGATTTGTCAGATAGAGCTAGATATCTATTACTTATTGATAGAAGCTTCTACATACAATGAAATCAAGGAGTGCTTAGTAAAGACAGAATGGGAGACAGATGTGAACAACCCACTAACCTGTAGTAGAACACAGTATATAAAGAATGGACATTCTAACTTTTAAAACTGAGAACTAGAGATTAATTCTGACTTGGGGATCAGTAAAGGCTTAAAGATAGTTTTAGTTGAAGGATTCTGAAAGGCAGAGAGGGGAAAGTTCAGGACTGAGAGAATCATATGATCAAAGGAAAAGGGTGCGAAAGAAAACAAACTCTTTAGGGAATAACATGCAGTCCAAAGAATCTGGGGCCAGTTCCTGGGATCTGAGGTCTAGGGAGGTAGACCGGGGCCCTCCCTGGATTGCTGAGTAAGTGAAGAAATGGAGAGCACATGCATATAAGGGGTAGGTGAGGAAGAACCATGGAGGAAGGCAATAAGGAACATTTAGAAGAGTAGAGAATGAATCTGAGAGTAATATCACCTTATTGAATTAAGAGCACCAAAAGAATGTGTAAAAAAAAAAAAATCAAGAACCCTTAAACAGGTGTAAAAGTAGGTGTAAAACACTGCAGAGGTGCTACAGCACCAGAAACAACAGGGCTTTTGGTCTCGTTACATGGCAGATAGCTACTCCGAGGGCAGTTGCTATGGAGGAAGCAGGCAGAAGCCAGGCTGCAGGTTAGGGTCTGTGCATAAAAGCGAGAGAGAGAGACAGAAAAAGAGAAAGAGAAGTAGAGAAGAGAAGAACAGTGAAGGTAAGGTGAATTTTCATTAATAGGGCATGTGTACACAGGGTATCTGCTTGGTGTTTACTTGGAGATAACTGCTAGGGAAGGGGGCAGGATCCTGATAAAACAGAAAAGTCTTACAAGATGGAAGCAGACAAACAATATAACCTGGGATAATAGCAGGATTCTTGGTGCAGGGGGAAAGTAGGGCCTTATAAGACAGAATTAAACCTAGCTTCATTATAAACTGAGGGAAGAAGGAGAGAAAAAGGAAGCTGAAAAAATTTCAGGTGGCGGGTGTGGACTCTAACTAAGGTATGTCACCAAAGCATTAGGATAGGCCATCTATTTGGTGAGTAGAGGTGGGAAAGAAGTTTAAGAAGTGGGTTGAGAGATCAAAAAACAGTCACTGTGAGAGGAGGAGGGGGGAGTGGATGTCCTCCACTTCTGAGAGCAGGGGCTGATGAGTAATACTAAGGAACAGTGTGGGTTCCACTCTCAGCTGGAAACAAAGTCTGATTGCAGTAGGCTACATTCATTTCAGAATTAAAAAGCTTATTTTGGGGGCTTCTGTGCTTGTTTCACAAAGTCTTTTGAGGAAAATCACCTGAATATAATAAAGACACCCCTACCTCCAAGAATTAAGTAGATGATTGTATGTAGAGAAAACACAAAGAATGGTGCTAACCCCCTTGGGATGCCCTAATAAAATTAATTAATTCTTGATTAAAATGGAAAGAAATTTGGGCATATGCAGATTATAGTTTTGGATCTCACAGGTCTGAAATATTTAAGGGAACTAACCAACTTTCTTCCTGATACAAATTCAAAATATTGAGGGGATTCTAAAGACCTAAAAATCAATTAAAAAGTTCCTATTGAATGCCACAAAAAGTAAAAAAAAAAAAGAAAAGACTATGACGATGTCTTCAACATCTCCTAAACAATCAGAACAAATGGCAAGAGAAGGAACATCTGTACATATGTGCGAAACAACAATAAAACAAGCAAAGTAACCGCTTTGTTTAAGTCAGATAAGGAATACCAGGCAAGCTTAAAAAGGCAACAGAATTACAAACTTAGTGCATGAAGGATTCACAATAAAAAATAATAATGGGCATTAAAACAACATATCTTTATTTTAGAAAACAGTATCATGACCCATCTTACTCATAAAATCCATTTACATTGTCCAGCATGTGAGCAAAATGGCAAATTAAAAGAGTTGGGAGCTTGGTTAAAGGGTTGTAAAAAACAGGAATTGGTAACTGACGAGAAATTTAGCTGTGGGCAAGATGCTGGACCTGCTTTTATTCAACACGTTTCCTAAATGTTCTCAAGGGTGAACAGAGTCCTGTGTTAACACAGGTTGTGGATGACTGACTTGACAGGTGGTAGTGAATAAGGACATGGAAAGATGCAGAATACAAATATGAACAGTAACTCAAAACTCAGCTTACTAATATAATAAAGTAGAAAAAGTAAAAATAAACCTGAATGCAAATGGGACACATGGAAAACACTGTTTAGATTGTCTGGAGTTTTACAAGATCAGCCTATGCTGATCTGACCGGCAAACATACATTACTTTGTTAGAGATCGTGTTGGGAAGGAAGATACCAAGTCTGAGGGGACAGAACACTGTGCGAATGCTGATTTCATCTGGGTCACCTGATAACTGTATATGTTTGAAAATTAGAGAGTTCGTAGAAGAGCAATAATAATGATTAAGGCAATGGAAGAATTGATTTATGAGGACAGATTAAAGGAGCTAAATATGAATAGCCTGGCTAAGTGACAACTAGAAGGGTATATAATAGGAGTCTCCAAGGAAAGAGAATAATTATTTAGCCTGCTACAAGGGGGTATCACTAGGAGTAATGAGATGAAATTAAGAATGGGAAAATCTAAGCTGAATTTCAAGAAAAACTCCCTGACGGGTATAATTTATTAGCTCATGGAATAAATTCCCTATGGAAATGCTATAGCTAGGGAAACAATAATAGAACTGGACAAAATATCAAGAAATAATATAGATAATAATCTAGTATTTGAAAGAAGGTGGTTATATGTTACGCTTTCTTTGTTTATAATATCTTCTCATATTTTTAATAGTCTCTTTATATATAGTGATGGTTACCCAAAGAAGTATTTAGGCAACTAACTAAATCTAAAAAGAATTATGTCCTATAAGTGAGGGAAATTTAAGTCACCTTAGTTTTCATATATTGTTCATTAGGAAGCTTAAATAATAATTTTTAACCCCTTTATTTCGACAGACTTGATCTTGAAGCAGCTGGACAAATTTATTATTATTTCTAAAAAACAGAACAAAATGAAATAAAACAATCCTCATCTACCATTTCACAGAGAGTCTACTCTGATTCTCTGTGCCATGAAACTCATATTTTCATAGACATGTTTAATATAAACAATTTATTGCCATTATGGAAATCAAAAAACTTTATTCCAGCTTTTCTAAATGTAGCTCTATGGTCAATTACTTCACATCAATACCAAGATCAAATAGGCATAATACTAACAAGCAGTTTGCTTAATAATAGTCACCACACTAATTAACCCATCCAGAACATTCTTAATCAGATGCTATTTGTAATGTACAGTTGAGAAGCTTAGCAATAAACTGTACTACGCTAAAAAAGAAAATAATACCTTACTGATGGGGTGAAACTGGCTTATCTATAGAACTGGACAGAATGTGCTGTCCTGGCATTAACTCAGTGAAGTGAGTATGCAAATAGGCCATGTATGAACACTTCCTTTCTCCTCTCCAGCTCCAACTCTGGTGGACGTGCTAATGAGAAGAGAAAAGGTTCTGAGGTAAGAAGTGAAAGAGAGAAAAGGAAGAGTCAGAAGAAAACCAGTCAGCTGCCTTTTAGAGCATATGCCAAGTTAACTATTTAACAAACTCCCAATTTTTCTTAAAGAAATGCTACTGCCCACCTTACTCATAGAACTTCTTTCCCTGTTCTCAGAAGCTCTATCAGAGCCTGGTTTTACTTTCAGAAATATTCTGATTACTGTAATCACTTCCAATCTTGTTATTAGCCATGGGACCCCCCCTCTAACTTTTTTCAACCAATAGCCGACCTGCGAAACAGGAGTAGAGCCTCCCTACTGTCTCCTCTCCTTCCTTCCTCCCATTCACCTCAGTCTCCTAACGGGGTTCCAGAGGCACTGCCACAAAACTCCAGTATTATGTTGGGCAATGTTTAAAGACATGGCTGGTAAAACTACTTTCTAGACCTAAATTTGATCTCTTCTCCCCAGCTCCGCATCCAAACAAACAAAGCTAGAGCTGAACCTATAAGAAAGGGCCAAAGGCCTTATTCAGATCAATCAGGAAAAGGCTAGATTTAAGAAGATATTTAAAAGTTGTTACAATTGCTGGCAAACACAGCAAATGTTCTAGGCACCTTCGCTTATTCCAGCTAAAGTTGAGAAGCTAGTCTGTTTAGCTAACAGTCAAGAGGAAGGTGTTAAGATAAAGCAAGTCAAGTGAATTTAGGATGTTAACATTGATTCATCTGTTTCATTTTTTTTTTCAATGAAAAAGTACTTAATACAGTGAGTTCAACCTATAGAATCTCATAAAAGAAATACCTACAGATAAACAGTCCATGAGAGAGAGAGAGAGATTATGAATAGTCTTGCTTCTCAAAACAGATTTGGGAGATAGTATGTGGAACAAAAATGAGGCAAAGAGAGCATAATTGACCAAAGATTATTCCAAATTTGAGCCAGTGAAGGAAGAGAAGACATTAGCAACAGGAATAAGGAAACTGGCCTGTATGTGAGGCAGGCAAGCAGCGAGAGCTGACCAAGCTCAGCCTGTAGTGATACAGCTTAGGTCTGGAGGAGGGTGTGTTTTGTTAAATGCTAGTTCCATGGGACACATGTAAGTCTTGCACTAGAGAAAGTTTTGTGAGAAAAAAAATTTGGAAAATGCTGTTAAACAAAGTTAAACATTTCTTCACTTCACAGAACTTCCCAAGGCATACACTAGAGTGTATTACACTTATGTTCACTTATTCATTCTTTTGTTCATTTAATAACTATTTATTAGAGTACCTATTACGTGACAGGAACATTGTGTTCATTATTTCCCAAACTTAACACTTAATGGAACAAGGGATTTCCCCCCACTTCAACCAACCAAAGGAAGCACCTTAAGAATTAATATTAAACAAAGGATACTCTGGGGAACACTGTGAAATACTATTTGAGACTCTGGGAGGTAGCAGCCACAGCCAGAGTCTGAAAAGCATGGGGAGCTAAACAAGTGGTGGCATATTTTATATAGCAGGGATGGCAGAAGGAATGGGAACATGCGTTCATATGAGAAAATGATGAAAGTCCAAACCAAAGGCCATACGCCAAGGCCACGCGTCAGCAGACAGAAGAAAGTTTGAAAGAAATCAGGATAACCTGTAAAAAAAAAAAAGCGACAGAGGTATGGTTCAAGGCTAATATGTATGACAGAAGAAAAAGTATCATTCTCTTTCATCACAGCAATTTCTGTGGATTCCTGGATAGAAACCATATTGGAAACTGAAGAGAAAGGAAATAGGAATCAGAGATAAGTAATTCTTCCAAAACCAACTGGGAAGACACATCCAGGCAGTTCAGTGATCTAAGTTCTTGGGTGATTTATAACAAAAACTACTCATTGTTTCCAAACAATGTGTTGGAAATTAATTACAAAATTAACATTTTTAGAATTTAGCCACATAAGCAAATATCAAAGATAATTAAAAAATCATGCTAGCCCACATGTGTTCAATATATCACTTATACGGTAAGCAGATTTATATAAACCTATAAAGTTTAAAAGTAAAAATCTTGATCTAGTGTTCTCATGTGTACACATATACCCCCGATACCTCTTGCCACACCATCTTCACTAAATAAAGGAATCACGAGCAAGGAAAGGCATCATAATTAAAACTAGATGTTTGGAGACCACAACATTAAACAGAAAGACTTATGCTTGGTAGTTGGTTGTAGGATGGCTGCTCTTCTTTCCTGGAGATGGCTAAGGGCTAATATTCATGAAATAGATGCAACATGTCTATGAAGGCACTTTCAATAAGAAACTGCTGGCAGAACATTATTTGAACAAACTCAAATCACAGACGAGTCAATCACATTCCACATGCACACAGTGCAAATGCTTTGGGGGAACAACCATCCAACACCACCGTGGCCGGTTCGGCCATGTCATTTAGATGTTCAGCATTTGGTGCCTGAACCAAGTTTTATCTCCCAGGGTACAAACTTGAAAAGCCAACATAAAATATTGACAGCAGCCTGTGAGAGGATACTGGGCAAGAATGCCTTGCTTGGACTACAAAGAATTTGTTTTGTGACAAGATGGGAAAACAGGATCCACAGAAACTTGCTGCAGTTAAAATCAATAAGCAAATTCTACTGACTAGCCTGAGAAATGCATGCCCGAACTGAAAGCAGATTTGTGGTTATCACGCTGGCCTTATTAGCCATGTCTGGTCCTAGGGATGACTAGGACCTTCTCTTGGTGAAGACAGCACCTTCTCTTGAAAGATACCCCCAAAAGGAGCTTCAGCTTCCTCACCCCTGTTTAAGGTCCATTTTCTAATGTCTGTGCTTTAAATAGCTGGGATGTATGGCTCTGTTCTGACAAGCCCATTCCCTTTTATTTTTGTTTTATTTTTATTTTGTTTTATTTTTGTTTCCCAAGACCATTTCTAAGAATCATTTCTGAAAATCTAATACTTTCCATCTACCTTACTTAGACCACTTGTTTACATGGCTTCTTCTGATAGCATAGTTTACGTGATTAGTTCTATTTAACTTAAATAATTACGACTGATTCCCGATTCTCTCTTGTTTTCTAAGTGTTTTAGATTGTAAACATTGCTAATTTAACTGCAAACTAGTATGAGCAGTTTGCCTGAGCAATTTCATAAAATCCCTTTTTAAACATTTATGTACTCTTCCCATATAGAAAATTTAAGATCCTCATAAATGCAGGAGAATGAGAAAAGCTACCTTTCATGTTGACAGAATAAATGTTTATCAAATCCAGACTCTTTCTTCTGAACATATGTATGCTTACTTCTCATGTTCACCATTCTTCCCCCCAAAAGAGCTATGAACAACACAAGTTTACTACAGTAATTCAACACAGGTGGCAAAACTGTAGGCTAAACTGCAAATAGAAAATCTTTATTTTCCTATTTCCACTCTAAGTACTTTCCTAGAATCCTTATACTACTTTCTGATTGCCCTGCCTCCCTGCCCACGCCCTGCTACCCCCAACCTCCATGCATCTCCTTGCAGACTATACTGGAACTAAGTAAGCCCAACTTTGCATCCAGCCCTAATCATGCCCTGCTCCCTGTTGTTGGTCTTGTTGGAAACTAATCTTTAATTCCCACAATGTATTAATCACCTTCCATGCTCAATGTGTTATGTTACACTTCTCAAAAGGGGCAATACCTTAATTCAAGGGGACTGATTACAAATGGGATAATTTCAGGTGCCACAATATGCCTACGAGAAAGATTATTTTGGAAGGGTGGGTGGAGAGATCATTGTGAAGTACCTTAAGTGAATCCACTCAAGAAATGAGAATGTTGAAGAGGAAATAATCCAGTCTGTATTGGTGCACAGGATTGCACTGGCACTTCCTGTATTTGTGAAGTTATTCAAATCACTTAATTTCTCTGAACTTCAGTTTCCAATCTATAGAATGGGGAAATATCTGTTTTTGCAAATTTCTTGAGAAGATCAAAAGAGAGAACATGTGTTGGTCATGATGTGTAGAGGAGCTGAGTAAGTCTAAGTAAACTTTCTGTTTCCTTGCTCTTTCGTGTAATATCTGTGCTTTGTGGAGTTATTCTTAAGGCCGTCTTGGGTAATTGCATTTTCTAGTTAGTCAATGAATGAGTCAGTGGATTGAATCAGCCAACAAATATTTAAGCTCTTTCTATGTGCAAGGGGTTATGTATGTATTTACAAGGCTTTTAGTGTATGAAGTAACATTTCATACTTACTTATTTTGGTCTCTTAGCCCCTGAAATGGTAAATTTTCCATATTACCTTTAAACTAAAGTGTTTATTGATTCCATTATTAAAATGATCTAATTTTTAATTCAAACTTAATAACTTGCTCATCATTTATTTCATTAATAATTCAGAAGCAAAGTTTCAAAATCTGCTATCCATTCACCTCACTTAATTTAATGATAGTATATAAAAAGTGAAAAAGTTCTCAAATATGGATCTGAAGTGATCTCGTGAAGCAGCTGTTTCACATGTACACAAACTCAGCAAGCTGTTTTGTAAGCATTTACCTTGCTGACAAGTAATGTCTCACTACTCTAAGAATCCGATGTCTTCTACAGCATCAATGAAGCATTGAAGTAAACTCTGAAAATGATCTTTAATCACATGTTCCATTGCATGATTTTTTTTTTTAATCTCTCATTTGGAAATTGGAAGCAGAATGGGAAAATTTCCTGGTATTGAAGAAAGGATTACTTTTTTCTTCCCAAACAAACACAAGAATTCCCCTATGACAGTGTTTCCCACTGGAGATTCTCCTTTGCAGCATGACATCATTTCACTGGTGCTAAGGACTGAATTGTGTTCCTTTAAAATTCTGATGTTGAAGCCCTAACCCCTGATGTGACTGTCTGGAGACAGGGTCTTTGGAAGGTAACTAGGGTTAAATGAGGTCATATGGATTGGACCCTAATCTATAAATTGTGGTCTCCTAAGAAGAATATATCTCTTGTCTCTCTCTCTCTCGCCCTTTTCTCTCTCTCTCTCTCTCTTTCCTTCTCTCTCTCTCTCCCCCTTTCTCCACCTCCCTCCTTTTCCCACAGGTGAGGACACACCATCTGAAAGCCAAGAAGAGAGCCTTACTCAGAACCAACCATAGTGGCATGTTGATATCAGACTTTCAGATTCCAGAACTATGAGAAAATACATTTCTGTTGTTTAAACCACCCAAAGTATAGTATTTTGTAATGGCAGCCAGAGATGACTAATATAACTGGATACAGTTATGGAAAAAAGGAGAAAGGATCAACACCATGATGTGTTAAATCTCTTGATCAGAGTACAGAAAATGATGGAGTAGGAGGTACTGTGTTTATGTTGAAAGACAGTGACAACAAGAGAATCTTGTAAAAGAGAGAGCTGACTATCAAATATAAGAGAATTTGAGGGATAAAAAGGAGAAAATATCTGTGAATTTTACTGTGAATCAGAAATGTCACTTTTTCAAAATTTAAAATAAATTA
>NW_011888798.1:2214435-2217283 GCF_000151845.1 Pteropus vampyrus | reverse complement strand
AAAAAAAAAAAGCGACAGAGGTATGGTTCAAGGCTAATATGTATGACAGAAGAAAAAGTATCATTCTCTTTCATCACAGCAATTTCTGTGGATTCCTGGATAGAAACCATATTGGAAACTGAAGAGAAAGGAAATAGGAATCAGAGATAAGTAATTCTTCCAAAACCAACTGGGAAGACACATCCAGGCAGTTCAGTGATCTAAGTTCTTGGGTGATTTATAACAAAAACTACTCATTGTTTCCAAACAATGTGTTGGAAATTAATTACAAAATTAACATTTTTAGAATTTAGCCACATAAGCAAATATCAAAGATAATTAAAAAATCATGCTAGCCCACATGTGTTCAATATATCACTTATACGGTAAGCAGATTTATATAAACCTATAAAGTTTAAAAGTAAAAATCTTGATCTAGTGTTCTCATGTGTACACATATACCCCCGATACCTCTTGCCACACCATCTTCACTAAATAAAGGAATCACGAGCAAGGAAAGGCATCATAATTAAAACTAGATGTTTGGAGACCACAACATTAAACAGAAAGACTTATGCTTGGTAGTTGGTTGTAGGATGGCTGCTCTTCTTTCCTGGAGATGGCTAAGGGCTAATATTCATGAAATAGATGCAACATGTCTATGAAGGCACTTTCAATAAGAAACTGCTGGCAGAACATTATTTGAACAAACTCAAATCACAGACGAGTCAATCACATTCCACATGCACACAGTGCAAATGCTTTGGGGGAACAACCATCCAACACCACCGTGGCCGGTTCGGCCATGTCATTTAGATGTTCAGCATTTGGTGCCTGAACCAAGTTTTATCTCCCAGGGTACAAACTTGAAAAGCCAACATAAAATATTGACAGCAGCCTGTGAGAGGATACTGGGCAAGAATGCCTTGCTTGGACTACAAAGAATTTGTTTTGTGACAGGATGGGAAAACAGGATCCACAGAAACTTGCTGCAGTTAAAATCAATAAGCAAATTCTACTGACTAGCCTGAGAAATGCATGCCCGAACTGAAAGCAGATTTGTGGTTATCACGCTGGCCTTATTAGCCATGTCTGGTCCTAGGGATGACTAGGACCTTCTCTTGGTGAAGACAGCACCTTCTCTTGAAAGATACCCCCAAAAGGAGCTTCAGCTTCCTCACCCCTGTTTAAGGTCCATTTTCTAATGTCTGTGCTTTAAATAGCTGGGATGTATGGCTCTGTTCTGACAAACCCATTCCCTTTTATTTTTGTTTTATTTTTATTTTGTTTTATTTTTGTTTCCCACGACCATTTCTAAGAATCATTTCTGAAAATCTAATACTTTCCATCTACCTTACTTAGACCACTTGTTTACATGGCTTCTTCTGATAGCATAGTTTACGTGATTAGTTCTATTTAACTTAAATAATTACGACTGATTCCCGATTCTCTCTTGTTTTCTAAGTGTTTTAGATTGTAAACATTGCTAATTTAACTGCAAACTAGTATGAGCAGTTTGCCTGAGCAATTTCATAAAATCCCTTTTTAAACATTTATGTACTCTTCCCATATAGAAAATTTAAGATCCTCATAAATGCAGGAGAATGAGAAAAGCTACCTTTCATGTTGACAGAATAAATGTTTATCAAATCCAGACTCTTTCTTCTGAACATATGTATGCTTACTTCTCATGTTCACCATTCTTCCCCCCAAAAGAGCTATGAACAACACAAGTTTACTACAGTAATTCAACACAGGTGGCAAAACTGTAGGCTAAACTGCAAATAGAAAATCTTTATTTTCCTATTTCCACTCTAAGTACTTTCCTAGAATCCTTATACTACTTTCTGATTGCCCTGCCTCCCTGCCCACGCCCTGCTACCCCCAACCTCCATGCATCTCCTTGCAGACTATACTGGAACTAAGTAAGCCCAACTTTGCATCCAGCCCTAATCATGCCCTGCTCCCTGTTGTTGGTCTTGTTGGAAACTAATCTTTAATTCCCACAATGTATTAATCACCTTCCATGCTCAATGTGTTATGTTACACTTCTCAAAAGGGGCAATACCTTAATTCAAGGGGACTGATTACAAATGGGATAATTTCAGGTGCCACAATATGCCTACGAGAAAGATTATTTTGGAAGGGTGGGTGGAGAGATCATTGTGAAGTACCTTAAGTGAATCCACTCAAGAAATGAGAATGTTGAAGAGGAAATAATCCAGTCTGTATTGGTGCACAGGATTGCACTGGCACTTCCTGTATTTGTGAAGTTATTCAAATCACTTAATTTCTCTGAACTTCAGTTTCCAATCTATAGAATGGGGAAATATCTGTTTTTGCAAATTTCTTGAGAAGATCAAAAGAGAGAACATGTGTTGGTCATGATGTGTAGAGGAGCTGAGTAAGTCTAAGTAAACTTTCTGTTTCCTTGCTCTTTCGTGTAATATCTGTGCTTTGTGGAGTTATTCTTAAGGCCGTCTTGGGTAATTGCATTTTCTAGTTAGTCAATGAATGAGTCAGTGGATTGAATCAGCCAACAAATATTTAAGCTCTTTCTATGTGCAAGGGGTTATGTATGTATTTACAAGGCTTTTAGTGTATGAAGTAACATTTCATACTTACTTATTTTGGTCTCTTAGCCCCTGAAATGGTAAATTTTCCATATTACCTTTAAACTAAAGTGTTTATTGATTCCATTATTAAAATGATCTAATTTTTAATTCAAACTTAATAACTTGCTCATCATTTATTTCATTAATAATTCAGAAGCAAAGTTTCAAAATCTGCTATCCATTCACCTCACTTAATTTAATGATAGTATATAAAAAGTGAAAAAGTTCTCAAATATGGATCTGAAGTGATCTCG
>NW_011888798.1:2209501-2211683 GCF_000151845.1 Pteropus vampyrus | reverse complement strand
TTTCATGTTACCTTATTTTCATTTGTATACTAATACAAGATTTGTACTCATGCCTAGAGGCACATTAATTACAAAAAAGCTCGATGTTATAAATCAAATATATACATTTATTCCTCCCATTCTATTACTAGTTTTCTGTGGTACTTCTTTCTACCTTTCACTTTTCTCTGTCTTTCCTTTCACTCCTTTTCTTTTTTTCTAATGGAGAGTTTCCATCTTTTCCCTTCTAAAGCTGCATAAAACAAGAAAGAAAAACCAGGAAATTTAAAACATCAGTTTCCAGGTCTCTGAAGCATGAACAGATGGGCATCAAAAATCCAATCCTTTTTTCCTCCTTTTTCATTTGCCCATCCACAACCCGAATAAATCAAAATTACCAGCAAATATAACTTCCAGCACAAACCTCTTCCTTTTTGTTCTCACATTAAATGCTACAGTACTAAGTACTGATTCACTTCAAGTTCTGAACCTACTACTATCTAATCTTTAAGCCACAGAAAGTAACGTTATTCCAAACGAATATTACCAGATACAATTTTGTTAATGTTATGCTTGAAATAAAGCCTTTAAGTGTACAAAGTGAGTGAACAAACATTTCCATTTAAGGTTTTCTACACTTTCCAGTATTTATAAGTTTAGAAAAGGGGGAGAAGAACATAACAGGTAGGTATTACTAGAATATAATCAAGGCCTAGAGGTAAGGAAAGGCATGAAATATTCAGTGAAAATACTGAGTGAAAAAGGTTCAGAGAAAAAAACAACAATTTTCATTTACTATTTAAGAAAAATTGGAGTGCCTACTATGTATCAGGCAAATAGATGCCCCCACGGAACATATAATGTGGTGGATGCTTGGTCAGGGAAGAATTGGGCATCATGATTATGAGAATCCAGCCCTGGACAGGGGGCGAGTGCCAAGGAAGGCTGTCGATAGGTGATCTTTCAGCTGAGACCTCAGTGATGATTAGATAACTTAGCCAAGTGTGGGAGTGGGAGGTGGGCTTCACTGAGTATGGCGTGTCCAAAGGACCTAAAAGGAAACATGGTCCAAAAGCAAACCATGGCCAAAGAACTGAGTGGGTGGGGATAGGAATGAAGGTAGGAGGGGAAGGGACAAAAATGAGGCCCGAGAAATAACCGGGGAGGGAGGAGCTTTCTGCCCTTAATAATATAAGTGAAGTGTTTTGTAGCCATTTGAGAAGTATACAGTCAGAAGTTTACACTCTGGCTGCAGTGCGAAGAATGGATTGGGGAAAACTTAGCAGAGTGTACACCAATTTTAAATCTCCTTTTGAATCTCCACTAAAATAATGGTATGGGACTTTTTTAAAAAAAATATAGACTCTCAAGGACAAAGAGAAAAACTGAGAAAGATGACAATAGAAAAGAAATGTCAACTAAATTTCAGAAGATGGAAAGCAGATGTATGAAGTGTTCTAGCAGAGAGAAAGAGGCAGAATGTGTCTGAGTGCAGGTGATATTGCTTGTGCATGTGCTGTTAGCCAAGAAGCAGCTGCTCATTTGCTTCTAAGAAACTCCACAAGGCTCAGGAATGGAACACACCCAGTGCCTCTGGAGGTGCAGTTGCTGAACTAAAAACAAAACTGGTAGCAATTCTATATAAAGTGAACTCAAACCTTCTGATAACCTACCCAAGCCCATGCACAGGCAACTGTCTCTCCTCTACCCCTTCTCCCACCTCAACAGCAGAAAGGAGGCTTCCCCACTAGAGGAGTTGAACCATACAGACAAGGCCAGGCTAAAGTTGAACCATACAGACAAGGCCAGGCTAAAGTATGTCTGTTTATTGGCCAGGCCTCTCCAGCCTCTTTCCTCATTTGGCTCCCAGAGAGCTGGACATTCTCCTTCCAGAAGAGTATAGGAGCCTCTCTGGAAACCAAGTGGACTGACCTAGTGACACTGATGTGTGGATATATCGCAATAAAATAATCGAGTCCCTGTCTGCTCATTCTCTGAGAAAGGTCACTAATCAACAAGACCTGTCTGCAATTCTAACCATCCTTCTGGGGCTCACTCTCAAATATGAATGGAGAGCCAGGCCATCAGACATGTGAGGGAAACATTTAACATAAAATCAATTTGCCAAAGCAAACAAGTATACAAAAGAAACTTGGAAGAAACTGAGGCGATGTGGAGAAAACTTTTTTTAAAAAAATCCTAT
>NW_011888798.1:2177426-2209451 GCF_000151845.1 Pteropus vampyrus | reverse complement strand
CAACTGTCTCTCCTCTACCCCTTCTCCCACCTCAACAGCAGAAAGGAGGCTTCCCCACTAGAGGAGTTGAACCATACAGACAAGGCCAGGCTAAAGTTGAACCATACAGACAAGGCCAGGCTAAAGTATGTCTGTTTATTGGCCAGGCCTCTCCAGCCTCTTTCCTCATTTGGCTCCCAGAGAGCTGGACATTCTCCTTCCAGAAGAGTATAGGAGCCTCTCTGGAAACCAAGTGGACTGACCTAGTGACACTGATGTGTGGATATATCGCAATAAAATAATCGAGTCCCTGTCTGCTCATTCTCTGAGAAAGGTCACTAATCAACAAGACCTGTCTGCAATTCTAACCATCCTTCCGGGGCTCACTCTCAAATATGAATGGAGAGCCAGGCCATCAGACATGTGAGGGAAACATTTAACATAAAATCAATTTGCCAAAGCAAACAAGTATACAAAAGAAACTTGGAAGAAACTGAGGCGATGTGGAGAAAACTTTTTTTAAAAAAATCCTATCATGTCCCTACTGATAAAATAAGATTCTGCATTCTTGGTGGGAAAAATAGGATACTATAAGAAAGGATATTCAAGAACACAAAAGAGTGATTGCAAATAACATATCATAATTAAAAACATATCAAGAGAAGAGTTAGAAGATAAAGTTGAGAAAATCTTACAGATAGCAGAACAAAAACAAAAACAAAGAAAAGAGGAGAACAAAATAGGGTCAACTTAAGGTTCAATACGAACTGATAGGAATTGAAGAAAGTGAATCCTGAGAAAATCATGGAGGAGGAAATCAAAGAAGAATATAAGAAAATTCTTTGTACAGAAGGAAATGAGTACCCAGTATACGAATGGAACAAAAATCCCATCCGAGTAGAATCATGGAATTTCAAAACACCAGCAGTAAAAAAAGAAAATTTAATACCTTTTGGAGAGCAAACATAGAGAGTCATGTGCAAGGGACCAGAAAAGGATTGGAATCAGACTTCCTAACAGGAAGCTCAAAAAGTATAAAACAATAAAACATTACCTTGAACTTATGAGGAAAATGATTTTCAAAGAGAGCTCAAAACTCATTCAAGTATCAATCAAATGTAGGGCAGGATTAAGTCATTTTCAGACATGCAAGGTTTTAAGAAATGTTAGGTCCCATGTACATTTTTTGATGAGATACTACTGGTGGATATGGTCTACTAAAATGAGAAAATAAAAGAAAGAAGAGAAAGAGATTGGACTCAAGAAATAGTTGACTCAGAAAGCAAATAAAACGAACAGGAGTAGGAGAATCGAGGTCTCCAGGATGAAGGTATCCAAGAAAAAAATGGAAATGATAAGTTTTCTGATGTGGCTCACCATATCAGAAAGATGAATGGCTGACAGTGACAGAGCTTGGGAATGGGTTTGTGATAGTAGCACAGAAACAAAACAAATAAAACCAATATAATAATTAGCTCCAGGAAAAAGTGAAAAGTTGTTCAGGGAAGGAGACCTAGTCATAGAACACGATGCTCCTCAGCAAGGAGCGGTTTTCACATGGCAATGATGCTAGGGACACAGAATACTTAACTAACTAAAAGCTGAGATATAGCCATATTGGAAGGATAGGGTGAGGGAAAGACTGTGTGTGTATGCACACATATGCATGCTTATACTGTAATAAAGCTAACTAAACCTTCATTTCTACTGGTCAGAAGTCAATAGATATAATCTCATATTTTTAAAAAATCAAGAAATAGCAAGATAAGAAATAATTAAATTTTGTTAGTAGTGGCCCCTGGTAGGGCACAGGGAGTTTAGAGGTAGGAATGACTAGAAGGAATTCTGTTTTACGGACCCTATTGTACGCTCTGACCTTTAAAAACTAAACATATATCTTACCTTGAGAATTCATGATTTTAATAATCTCTGGAAATTTCTTGTCTAAATCTCTTTGAATGTTGCTTTTAACATTTTCTCTAACTTTTCCATCTGGAACTCCTATTTGACATGTATTTTCTTTACCCAATTTTTAATTTCTTAAAATCTAGCTTCTAGATCACTAATTCTTTCTTCATACATGTCTAATACTTCACGTATTCACTGAGTTAATTTTAATGAATATGTAAAAATTTTCCTTAGTCCTTTAAAAATATGCGTAATTTTTATAGCATCTTTTTATTTCTCATGTTTTCCATTTATTTGTAAGCTAGTAATTGTTTTGAAAACCTACTTTATCTTCTGTATATATGTATATAGATGTTCCAGTATCTGAAGTTCTTAAGGGTCTAATCCTACAGTAAGTTGTCAGAGCTGGTTTCTTACTTGCTAAACTAGAGTACTGGATGGAAACATCAAAAGAAAAAGTTTTGAGGAGAGGCAGGAAAGATGATTAGTTCACATTTAGGTATTGATTGGTGCACCTGGGGAATGGTATAGATTCACCGAAGTGAGGCAATGAAGAAAGGTTTGCTCCAAAGTTTTATCCTTCCTTAAAACAAACAAACAAAAGAATCTCACCAGCTTTCTATTCTAGAGATTCACTTAAACTATTAGGTAACTGGCAGAGATTTATAGAGTGCCCACTTAAACTCAAATCTCTGCTGTTATAGGAAAAAGAATTAGAAGAAAACTCAGACAACTTAACATATGGCAGGATTTCCTTCTAAGCCTTTTAAAGAGATGCATGTTGGTTTTTTAAAGGTCACAGCCATCTATGGTCATCTTTCAGGACATGCTGGACATTTTTTTTTTGTGGTTCAACATTATTTCCAGAGGAATTTTTTACTTTCCTTCTTGAAATATCCTTTCTTTGAACAGTGAGTTTGTGAATATGGGCTAATATTTGCAGTATAGACTTATACCTATTTTCAGTTTTCATTAACATTACTGTGGGTCATAACCACAGAGATGTACAAATATCTCTTTAAATACTAAATTAGATATAAGTAGAAATTGTATACCATTAACTATTCAGTAAATATCCTAGGAAAAAACTATTTTGTGGATTTCTCATTTAAATCAAAACAAAAAAAATTTTTTCTTTGACTCTTAAAAGTGTAATTATTCCATAATTTAACTGGATTGAGATTTCACATCTTGTTGGCGTGAGCTATTTTAAGGTATTGCACAGACCACCTGAACTGTCAGTACATGCCCTAATTTATATACATTTAACACACTGCAATGTATGCCAGGGCATAACTGAATTTTAAGGATGTCAAAAGCTAGATTATTACATAATTGAGTGTTAGTTTGGGGGTACAGATCCAAATGGCCAGATGGCCCTGAGGTCAACTGCTCAAGGCCGTTTAAAGCCATTCCATATGTAGTAGAAGCATTCTAACAGAGAATCGCAGACAAGAGACAACAAACCAATGAGATAACAAAGTCTTACTATAAGTGCTATCTTTGTTAAGCCAGAAACCGCATTTCAATTTTATAGACCTGAAGTTAAAACAAATGCCATTCTTTACTTCCCTGTAGTAAATAAATGAGCAAAATCAACTCTACTGCCTTGCAGGTTTATGGCCTGCAGTCGATGCTCAATATGTACTTGCTGAATGAATGTATGCCTTGGTATGAGGATGTGGAAAGGGTTATGCATACTCTATTCTATGCTTTTCTAGGTCTGATTATTTCTGTATACTGATGTGTGGTTTGGGAGTTTGAGTATGTTTTATTTAGGTGGTTTGCATATGTGAAGTAGAAAGAGGTAAGGTTGGTTGAAGGGTAATTATTTCTTGATGGAAGAATATAAAAAGTATAAACAGCTCAGCTATTGCTTAAGCAAACTCAGCTCCTCAATCCTGATCTACAATGCAAATAGTATACAAAATAAAGTTTCATTAAAGAGTGACTGTCACATCAACAGGAAAGAAAATGAAGACCTGCTATGCAGTATTATTAGATATATTGAATTTGTTGTCACCAGGATCAACAAAATACTGCTTCGAAGGACTACAAACTGTGACATAGAAATAGCTTTGCAATACAAAACGCTCCTTTCATATCATTGTTTTTTTTTTCCTTTTCCTTTTTTTTTTCCATTTTACTGTAATGGGGTTATACCTCTAGAAGTAATAAATATAAATTTATTGATGGCTTGGCTCACTATTTAAAAAGTGATAAACTAACTACAAAGCATCTTTAAAAACAGATGATTAAAAAACAGTGATAACTGATGACTCATTTTGAAAGAGAAAAACCAGAAACTATCATATGATATGTCTACAACACAAAATAACTGCATCATATGATGTGAAGTGGGACTTTTCTTGTCAACCTGGCATTTTAGCTGAGGTCCTAACACCAAGGATTAATAGCTACAAATGCTAGGCAGAGGTGCTAGACACACCTCTGCAGACTTGTTAAAGGTAGAAATACTGGCCCAGTGGCTCTAACTCATCACTCTCTAACAGCCCAAATACAAGGAGGAAATTCACAGGAGTGATGAGCTCCATGAAAGCCTCTCATAGAGATTTAAGATGTTTGCCAGAAGGGGAAACTGGCATCTCTTTCCCCAAACTGGATGACTGCCAAGCTGCTGAAACTCAAAAGTCTGCCTCCGCCTGCTCCCAGAACAAAGCTCAGAAGTGTTCCTGGGAGAACCTACTGTATGCTCCCCTAAAATATGGGGCACAGATCTTGATGATAGCCCTGACTTCGAGATTCTGAAGGTAAGAAAACGACTCAAGTTGTCCACATGGCAGGACAAGAAGAAATGGTAGCAATGGAAATGGAATCCATTTTCACCATTTGGAAGAGAAAGGACACCTAATTGTTTTCCCCCTGTGGTCCCAGTGCCCCATGTTAAAAGGAATATGCTCAGGAAGGCTGCTGTGAGGGCAAACCACGTACTTTGGGGTAGGAGCTGAGAGAATAAAGTGATTAGAGGTCACTCCGAGAGGTTTTCCTCCATGACAGGAAATACCTCTTGTGTGTAAGGTTTCCACAGGAGTGTCTCATGTTGCAAAAGAACATACCTATGTACCACACAAAAGAGCTGGCATTTGGCTATTGTCTGACAGAAGGCATTTGGCACCCAAGAGAGATCTTCAAACAGCACCAGCTATGTAGCAAGCCTTCCTCTCTTTTCCTTCAGTCCTTCCTCTCCTCCCATCTAAACCTGCTACAGAAGCTTGAAGGGGAAGGTAGGAGGCATGAAAGGAAGTGAATGTAACTGGTTTATTGAACAGGTTGGACTTGATGGATATAATGAGGGAACAGCTTTATTTCCTCTTCTGCCACTGCCTTCAAACACACTCGGATCTCCTTTTACTTCCTGTTGGTGACAACTTAAGCAGATACCTTGCCTTTCTGTCTTGGGATCATTTTCTTTTGGTACTGTTACTTCTTTTTTTATCCTTCTCATATTATAATCTAGGGATAGGAAAGATCTTTTTAAACATGGCACTAAAGGCCAAAACCACAAACACAAAGAACAGATTAGTCTGTATAAAAATAAAATATTTTAATACATCAAAAGCTTCATAAATCGACTGAAAGGCAACATATAAAAGTGAAAGGAATATTTGAAATGTATACAACAGATGAAGAGTTAATTAATTAACTCTTAGAAATCAGTGGGGCTAGGTGTCAGGCAATCTCAGGTTCAATTAGCTCTGCTATTAAGTGACCTAGTAGCTGTGTGACCTCAGGAGATTCATTTAACACCTCTGGGCTTCAGTTTCCTCATCTGTAAAGGGTGAAAGGGGGGAGTTAAAATCACTACCTACACCAGTGGGGTATGCAGAGAATTAGATAATCTAAAGTATGTAAAGCACTTAGCATGGTGTCCAGCAAAGAATGTGCCCAAATAAACATCGGTTTGTATCCTCACCATCATCATCAAATCTCCAACTGGCTAGTTATGGGCAGTAAAAATCAATTTATAAACTTATTCTTTGGTTTGTTTGTTTATTTGTTTGTTTGTTTTTGTCAGTATTGCCTTAGTTTTCCACAAGGAGCATGTGTTACTTTGGAGGGAAAGTACATAATTTACTTTAATTAAAAAAATAAGAATAAAGGTGGTTGTGAGCTTCTGCCAATGTTTTAAAGTAGAGAAAGGCAACTGTATGTTTCTCACTTGGGCTAAAGCTGATCATCCTGTTTAGTTTGTTATATGTGATGTCCCTCAGAGTTATTGAATGGGCAGAAGAGTTCTCATCCAACATAGGCAAGAAGCATCTGGTCATTCATTGATAGAAATAAATATCTGAGTATGAATTATGTTTCCACTGATCAGTATACACACACACACGAGACATTAAAAAGGGATAAAAGCTTTAAGAAAACATTCACTGGAATAGAATCAAGCATTTTGTATCACAGCTTTATGCCATGTTGTCACATCAGGTTTTACTTGTGTATCATATCACTTCATTTACTCTAATGAAAAACTACTCCAAGGACTCAGTTTCCTTTACTGGTATCACTATTCATTCTAGGCACAATTTTATAAAAATAAGGCGAACGGAAAGATACTGATGTCATTGTCAGATGAAGCAAAACCACATGAGAGGCCTTGGCTCTGTTGCTCATTTAGGTTAGATCGAAGTAAGAGGGAAGAAGTTCTGGGATGTGTGTGTCATAGTATTTGAAATGGCTGCACTCCACAAACAAGCCCAATTTACAAGAGAGAAACATATAAGGTAGAAGGGGTTTCAGTTTTTAAACTACATTACTAAGTACACATTTGCTTCTAAACTTTAAAGCGGTGCTGAATCGCATTTGGATAGAGTTATAGCATTGCTTTAAACACACACGCACACCCAGACACACATACACGATGGAGGTAATCCAGTGACTCCTGCAGCACAGATGTGCACAAGAATGCTCTAAGTGATTAAGATAGGGCTTTAAAGTTAGTTAATTAGAAACATCTCTCTTTCTATGATCAACAATGATACTAGCTCTGAGTTCTGATTGGTGGAAATTTAAATTTAGATTTAAAATTTAAGATGCACAGACACTCTTTGGACCTGCTCTGGTGTTTAACTGTTTTAGTGCGAGAGCCTTCAGTATCTAAACTCCTTCAATCAGGTCTAAGAGTTTAAAAAATAGAATTCTGCTCCTGATGTTATTAAACTGAGCTTCTCATAAATAGCATTTATCCTTTCTTGGAAGGAAGGATCACTAAGTCATAAGCGTAATATTTAAAAATCTATCTTAATAGAAAGAAATCACTGTCATTAAACAAAATCTACACTGCTTTGCTCTGATTATTGTCATGATTCTTTTTCAAAAGGCCACAAGGCCCTTGATAATACAATAACCTATGGAAAACTGTTCAATATAGTGCTTGGCATAGTAGTTACTTAATAAAGCTTCAGTTTTGCAGGAATGAAGGTTAATTGCTAAGGAAAGTGAACCTAGAGAGTTATAATAAATATGTGCTTATTTTTAAATTCAAATTTTATTTTCACAAGAATTAATAAATATCTAATTCTCAATCTACAAATTATACTGGAAAGACATTTCTGCCACTGGAGGTTTTAAAGTTAGTTACATTAATGTCTCAAAGGTCAACCAAAGTTGCTTCCCATTGGTCTCACATCCTCTGATCCATGCCACCTCCATAAAGAACACGAGGTCGCTCTGAGTCTCCTGGGATCATGCTGACAGGGCCTTGCCTCCACAGATTAGCAGAACAATCCCACTTCCTTGGTTTACTAAAGAATGCACCATTTAGGTCATCTTCTAACAAATATGTGCTACTTGTCTCCTGGAAAACAATATGAAGGTACTCTTTGAAAGTGATATACTTGATAATTTCTGCTTGCTAGGATTAAAGAAGCTGCTGGTGTTAATGGCAAAGGCACTTATGTGCAAAACTGTGGACCTTCCATCTTGTTTTATTTATATTTTCTTCATAACTCCAGAGAGCTGGATAATAATGCCAATTAAATTCCCCTCTCACTGAAGTGTCACATTTGTCCTAGAAACAGGACTGGGAGGGGGAGTATGGTGTGTGTGTGTAAAATTCTTTACTAGGAGTGGGAGTTTAGCAAGGTACTTTTAGAAGCAAACTACCCTTGGACTCAAATTTCAGGGTCACCAACTAATGGGGTAAGTAACCCTGGGTCAATAAAATAACCTCGTTGAGCCATTGATTTTTCACTTATTAAATGGGAATGTTGTCCCTTTTGACATAATTTGTGGTGATTCTTTTTATTTTTCTTTTACTGCATGAAGTTACATAGGTAAAGAACAAAAATAAATGTTATTCTGGGATAACATGATTTATTGATGAATGCTCTGTAAACATATTAATACAATCATTAGTTCTTTGAAACCACAGTTAAAATTATGGGAATAAACTGGGTTGAAAAACTGTCTAGAGTAGACATTGTATTGTGCTCACAGAAACAGATATTATCCTTCACAATAAAATCTGCCTGTAATGCCTTGTCTAGAGAATTTTTCTACGACTAGTAAAACTTGATAAGACAGTTCTTTTTAAGTTTAAATCATAGGAAATAGTGTTTCAATAACTTTCAAGACATAAATCACGTGTGACACATCTCAAAATCACCAATTATTAACCTGGTGACCCTGAATAGGCTTCAGGGCGTTCTTGAGCCCTCTCTAATTATATAGAAAAGTGTGTGTGTGTGTGTGTGTGTGTGTGTGTGTGTGTGTGTGTGTGTGTGTGTGTGTGTGTGTATGTGTGTGTGTACTTATTTGCATTTTTCTAAAGAAAAGGTCAATAAATTTTGTCTGACTTCTAAAGGGACTTACGACATCCCCATACGGTTGAGAAGAATTTATTCATTCCATAAACATATTTTATGTGACTACTCTTTGTTGGGCACTACGCTAAGCATGGGAGAACTTGGAAGGCACACAGCTTGACCTCTGCATTTTAGAGTCTAGCAATTGACTTGAAGATGGCAGGTGGTGTAGAACCATTAACCTTACCTTCCACCCTGCTAATTATCCTTCTCTCCTAACCCAACCGCACCCCATCTAATCTTCTTTCCCAGATCTCACAGTCTCCTTGAGACAAATTCTCCTTCATATAATCCATACTGAACATCATCATTACACATTCACTGACTTTGTTCAATGAAACTGAGGTGCTCCCTCTACTCTTATCCTAAAAAGTTTAGTTCAAGGCTCACCTCCCTCACGATGCTCTCTCAGAGACTTCTTCCTGCATGTTGATGACCACACATGTTCTGCGACCTTCACGTACCTTCGCTTTTTCTTCTCAACTAAAAAGCAAGCTCTAGAAAACTATCTTATAGATAGTTTTGTTCCTGCCTAGGCTGGGTTTACTCTAACTGCTAGTTTGTTTCCTCCTAGAGAAGATGAATAGACTTAAGGATGTCTCTGACCAAGATTAAACAGAAGCAGAAGGAGATCTTCGAAGGAAATCTGATAGAAAAAAGATGTTAAGGAAGTAAAGGAAAATAAATGGGAAGAGAAGAGTAAGCAGAAGAGTAAATGCCAAAAGAGATGGGAAGAAAAGTGTGCAAAGTGTGCAAAGGAACCAGAGGGGCTGTGCTCTCCACAGATGGTGATTCCAGAGGCACCACAAAGCTCTAGGAATATTCTCGGACCTTAGAAGGTAGGCAGAGTGCTGTTACTAATTGCGGTCAGAAGAGAATCCTCATGGAACTCGTGCATTCCTATGAACAAAGCTGTAGCCAAGCTAAGCAAGAGGCACGTTGTCTTCCTACAGTATGACTCTTAGCGGGAGATAGAGTTTGCCAAGACTCAAAATGTACCCAGTTCTGTTCATCTGAGTGGGAATGAATGTTACTGCCAGACAAAGCTCATAATGCTGTGGATCTTACCATGGTTGCACATCGGAAGTTTTAAAATAGTGGAAAGTTTTAAAATAATGTCTAAGACTCATCCCCAGAAACCGATTCAATTGATATGGGATGGGGCCTGACACTGGTATTTGTTTATACTAAGTGATTCTAATGTGCCACTGGAATTGAGAACTGCTATAATTACCCTCTAGGAAGAAAATTTAAGAACTTGCTGGGGAAAGTGTATGAGAGGGTATGGATGGGTGTTTATCTCTTTTTTAAAGGAAAGGTCACAACATGGACAGTGCTAAGAGTTGGTTTTATACACTCCAAAGAAAGAAGGATTACATTAGAAAAAAGCATTTTTCATGAAGCCAGAAACGAATATCCCTAACTTGCCAATATCCTCAAGACGCCTGTAAGCTAAATTTTGGAAGAGGGAGAGAGAAAAAAACACTCAGACATAATTATAAAACCTGAAACCATGAGGCCTAAAGCAAAGTGTCGGGTGGTAAAAATGCCCAGAAAGTTCGGGGAAAAATTAAAAGGAAATCAACTAGGATGAAACCTTTAAGTACAAGGGGTCTGTACACCAATACACAAAGTTTGAACAAGAGGTTGATTTAACTCAGAATTTTTATTCAAGGTGTGCCCTTAAGGGGTACGAGCCACTTCTAAGTCTCTGCAAGGGCGGGTGTGGGGGGGTGGGGGTTGAGGAAAAGCAGCATAATAATGAAAAGGCAAGCTCTGGAATTTCTGAGTTCAAATCCTGACCTTATCACTTATTTAGTGGTATAGTCTTAGACAAGTTACTTAACTTACCCAAGCTTCAGTTTCCTCATAGGTAAAATGAAGAGAATTACATCTAAATCGTAGTAAGTACTGTTAGCTCAATATATTCAATATCAAATGAACTCAAGTGATATTAATAACCTAGCACTGAATGTGGCCTATAATAATCACTTAATAAATATTAGCTTTTTAATATTAGTGCTATTGTAAAAATAAACCATGGCCAAAAGGAAACCTTTGCTCAAAGGGAAAAATATTTGCTCAAAGGAGAGAGTAATGTACATCACAAAGATCACCGTATCTGTCTTGTAGATTCTAAACCCAAAGATGGAAGCATTTTGGAGAAAAGAAGAAAAATGGCGGTGACATTGATTTTGGAAGTGCATTCCAGACTGCCAGGCCAAGCCAGGTAGAGGATATGGTCTGGGAAGAGAGACTCCAGAACAGTCACAGAAGTAACGTAAAGTAATGGTGCGGGACTTCAACCATGAGGACACCATCTGGAAGTCTTGCTTGGCAAAAACTCAACACTGGATAAATTCTTGACTTACTTTGCTAAGAGTTTAAGCTCTTAGAAGGCAGATGAAGCAAGTAGGGAAAACTACTTTTCTGGACTTAAATCAGACAATCGGAGATGGAAGGGTGAGTAGGGAATATGGAAATGATCAGCAAGTTGAAAGAAAGTGGCCACTTAGCATTGTGAAACTCTTAGCAGCAGAGGAAAAACATGAACACAAAATGGAATTTGTTATATGCTTAGGTTAGAGAAACATTTTTAAAAAATCTGAAGTTTTATCCCATAGAAAAGACAGTGTGGAAAGTATGAAACATATTCTGGATTATGAAATAATGGCTAATTCCAGAGATATATAAGTGGGGGAGGATGTATGAAAGCAGGACCCCAGGTTATGAATGCAGCCATGTGGGTGCAGAACAAAGCGAGAAGATAAGTGTTCATATGTCCAGGATTCTTACGCAGTCAAGAAGTCTACCTGTTTTCTGTTGCTTGCTCTCTGTTCAAGAGGGTAGAATGAAGGTGAATGGGTATAGTGAGCAACCTCATTTTGGATCTTTCTAAGGTAAAATATACGAACTATCAGAACCACCCACTTGAATGAATTGACCTCTAAGATACCTCCTAATGGAAGATTCTAGGATTACTTTTAAAATCTCTCACTAAGTTAGTCCTGGGCATAGCAATGCGAGTCTGGCTTCCAGGGCTTAGATTGAATCCCTCTAGCAAAGTTGGGTGTTTCACCCATGTGCATGCAAACCAATGCTTGACCCTGTCCCACTTTGTTACGTGTCTGCCTGCTATGCCAGCCTACAAGCTCCAGAGATGATTTCACCCTGCTCACTTTTGTAGTGAGGCACCTCGCAGCGAGCCCGACACTGAAACAGTTAATCATTTGTTTTCAACTGGAATTCAGACACTTGTCAGTTGGCTGCTATTCTAGGCCTCACTTTTTTTGTTTAAGTTGCAAGAGAATGAGAGGCAGTGGTCTTCGGATGCCACACTTGGCTTTAGATGCCATCTCTGGTTCATTTTATAAGAAAATTCTATTTGAAAATGGAAAAATATCCCATCTGTTTAATTGAACTTGCTGATGCTCCTCATTACTATAAAAGTACTGTAGGGTATGTTTCCTTTTTAAGTAGAGTTCAATTAAAGTTAGTGTTGTTCTGTTTCCTTTAAATAAGTGGTGAAGAACCACTGTTTTGTCCTGTTTTATTTTGTTTTAAGACAAAGAGGGCTCACGAATGATCATTTAGTGACAGCGTAAAACAAACTCTCTTTTCTTGAGATTTGGTCTCTCAAGTATATTCCCTAATGTTCACTGACAAGGAAATTCATACATTCTGGTGTATGTATAGCTTAGCTATATCCTCTAGGTATCCACGAGACAGTACTGCAACTCCCAACAGAAATAGTTTTTAAGCTCAAATATAATAAAAATACTCTTTACTTCTTAAAAGCATGCATGAGATTGCTTTCACATCCATATTCAACAGATAAAATACCTTTAAAAAGCACTGCATTTTTAATAGTTACAATTTAAATTCATAAAGGGTCATAGATATTATATACCAGGAAATGATCACCATTGAGTGTCTATATGTCAAATGCAAAGAACATAATGATTATTAATTCACAAGGTAATTGAACACTTGATAGATGTTTAGAACTTTTGAGGCACATATCTGTCAAGTTTCAAAGAGTCCAATAATAATGGTGTAAGTCAAAGTTAAGACATATTCTTCATCTCAACAGTTTTGAGAACAGTATTGGCTTATAATCTAGTTAGAAATATTCCTCAAAAAAGAAAATAACAGATCAATTTAGTTGGGGCATATTTAATCTGAAAATTCAGGTCCTTTTCCATCTATTCAAAAAATTTTAATGTACTTTTGCTAAATGAAGCTGCAAAAAAAAGGGGGGGGGAATTTGAAAGCAAATGGGACACCCTAAATCATCTAGCCCTTCCTTATTTCATTGTATCTTTTTTTATTAAACTCAGGACATCAGGGCATGCAATTTCCTGGTTGGTGGAAATCCCTCTAATCAGGATATTTAGAATTGATGTCTCCTTTAACTGGACTCCTTTTGTATTATATACAACACAGAGGGAAATGCTATCATAACACTTCAATAGTTAAGTGACTTTATGAGAAAAATAGTTCCAAATGTTTCCTAAAACCTTCCAAACCGCACCAAAGAACATTATCGTAATATTATGTTTCCCCATTGCCTCCATTATTTAAGCTTGCTTCTCTTGAAATGATACTTGGATGAGAAACTTAGGTTTATGTAATGTATAAATTGTTTCAAAAGGAAAAGCCTTGGCTGTAGAATTATTATGTATGTAGACATGCCAGATAATTCAATGTTTTCAATAGCGTTTCTGTATTAATTGACAAGAGTATATTTAATGCTTTTGGTTACTAGAGCTTTCAGGAAGAACTTATTTTTTTGTCTCTAACCTAAACTACCCAAACAGGCATTGTATAAGTCTATTAAATATACTACTGAACACAAACAAAAATGTCATAAATAATTAAATATCACATTACATTTAAAATACATCTATATTTTTTGATACAGTAGATATGTAACCCAAATGCACTGTAAATCATTTATTAAAGTAACAACAATATATTTTAGTGAGTCTAGCATCAAAAAAGAACTTTAATGGCAGGGTAATGTTGCATTGAGCCCTATGATGCTCCCTCTGCAACTGTAGACTGCCCCATTTCAAGTGCATTTGCAGCAGGCATTTTGAGGGTAATTATAGGCAGTATGTTCAAAAAATAGCCTCAAGATAGAAACAACCCAAATGCCCATCAATGGATAAGTAAATAAACAAATGGCAGTAAACATATACTATGGAATATTATTCAGCCATAAAAAAGAAGGAAGTACTGAAACACCCTGAAAGATGGATGAACTTTGAAAACATTGTGCTAAGAAAAAGTAGCCAGACACAAAATGTCACACAGTGCATGATTCCACTTATATCAACAGATAAATCCATAGAGTCAGGACACAGATTGGTGGTTGCCTGGGGCCGGGAAGAGGGAGGAATGAGGAGAAACTGCTTCTTGGGTAAAGAGTTTTTCTTTGGAGTAATGCAAATGTTTTGAGATTAGATAAAAGTGGTGGTGGCACAACATTTGTGAACAAACTAAATGCCACTGTATTGATTACTTTTAAATAGTTAATTTTATGTTATGTGAATTTCACTTCAATACATTTTTATAAAAAATACGAAATAGCAAACATAATCTGTGTGTGTGGTCCCCTCACTCTCTACTCAATGGCTTGTCTCTAGGCCTGGGGAGGGGTAGTGACAGCACATGTGTTGCATGAGCCAGGAGGAGATGCTAAAAGCAGTGGGTGCAGAAACATAAAACAAACAAACAAACTAGAGCCACTCTGTTCTGTTTTAAACCTTGAAGAACAATCCTTTTTAAATTTTACATACAATAAATATTTCACAGATACATGTTTCAGATAACCATCTCAAAATATAATACGACACTCATCAATGCCTAAGAAAAACAATTTTGTGCTTTATTTTCAAACCTTTTTAGACATATGTAATGCATTCAGACAAAAAGAAAAAGATTCTAGAATTCTGACAATTTGGTAAAATGGATAGATAGCTCCTTATAACAAAGCGATGGTTCAATTCTCATTAGAACTCTTTCTGTAACACGACACTTCAATAGCTAAATGATTTTAGAAGAAAAATAATTCCACTGTTTCCTTTTCAGAAAGAGTATGGATTTGAAATTATCTGGTTCAAATCTCAACTCTTAACTGTGTGACGTTAATCAAAGCATCAATCTCTCTGAATTCCAGTTTCTTAATCAAAAGAATGTTGATAATGCTACACTTTTGCGAATTAAATTATAATAGCTATGACTGATGCATTGCAAGAGCTCAAGAAATGCTTTTCTTTTACCTCACCTGCTTCCCTCCCCAGTAAAAAATATTTATTCATAATCATTCATTGTTGTGAACATCATATAAAATCAATAACCAAGAATGATTAACCTGTGATAGTTTATTCCTTATACTTTGAGACTTATTTCACAGCATTTGATATATAATTATATACTTGGGGCAGAGGAGATATTAATAATTAGATGGCATACAGTTTAAAAAATGTCCTCAAACCATGTTATGCACAGGTAAGTAGAGCCTAAGAATTATTCCCCATAGTTATGGTGACATAGCTATGACATAGTGATGGTGACATAGAAACAGTGGCAGATCCCATCACAGGGAGACAGAGTATCTTAATTTGTAGGTAGGTATTAGTTTCTTATGTCAGTGCTAGTTCTAAAAATGTTCTGCTTCTTTCTAAAAGGAACAGGTGAACAGGACAAACAGAGACTCACGGACATGGACTATAAAGTAGAGGTTACCAGAGGGGAGAAGGGAAAGGGAGAGGTAGACGGGATAAAGGGCGTCAAATATGTGGTGAGAGAAAAAAATCTAACTATGGGAGGTGAGCACACAGCGTAAATATATATACGCCTTACTGTTAAAGTGTATAGCTGAAACATTGGATTTCGTTAACCAATGTCACTATAAAAAAAAAAATGTTCTGCTTCTTTAATAGTTTAAAAACAAGAGCACAACTCTTTCTATACCTGTAGAACATTCAAAGACATGAGATAAAGTAGTTTCCCTTTAAACAATTTATTCATTATTTGGTACTTTCAGAAAAATAAGAAGCAACTATAGTGTACCCAATACTGGGTGCAATCAAATATTCAAAAATGTGAAGAGAATATTGTTCCTCCTTTCTGAGGAACTTACACAAATGTGGGTGGGTGGAAGAAGTAACGACAATGGCAATAATCATACAGACTTGAAAAAAAATTTTCATTTTTTTTCACCTGGACTTACCATACATACACAATTTTGTACTGATACTGTATAGAAAATTTAACATGGATTGTATCCCTTGATAGAAATTACATTAAAGTAAAAATTAAGGGATAGTATATGGATTTTAAAGTATTTCCTAAAGGAGTATAAAAGAGCACAAGATGGAGAGAGAGAGTTTATGTGACAGCAAACACAACATGTAAAAGGATTTTTGTTTTTACCTACTTTCTGTCAGAAAAATCATCTTTCTCCCTGGAAATTATGTACATTTTGACTCTGGTGACCACGACTGAAAATTTTATACAACCAAGGCATTTGAGACCTGATAGGGACCAGAGAAATTATTTAGTCTTACCCCCTCATTTTTTGAGTGGGGAACTAAAGGTCTAAAACCACATTCTTCCAAAGTTTATCTCGAAAATACTAGTTCCTCAGGATTTTAATAAGTGTAATATGAAAAAAAAAAAATCCATGGTTAAATAAGTTTGAATACTAGGTTGAATAAAGTTAGACTGATTTGTTTACTACAGGAATTCTCAAAGAGCTGAATATGCAAACATGCTTTGTGAATATTCACAGGAGATAAAGTATGCAGTTTGCATCACCCCCTCCCATTTTTTTTTAAAGGGCATATCATGGAAATACATGCATAGAACACATTTCAGAGAACACTGCTCTGGAAAATTTAACTCATGGATATGATTAAAAGAGCTCTGACTCTGTCAAGTTTGGGATCAAAATCACATCTTTTAGCTTCTGGGTTAGGGAGCTTTCTATCATCATTCTGATAACCTCCTGAAAGAATCAGAAGAAGATTCAGGTTTCCTCTAAAAAAAATTGCCAAACTATATTCTGTGGTAAGTTCTTTGTTTTCTTCAATAATGTAAAATAAAAATGTAAATTCTGAGAAATATTCACAAATCGAACGTGCCATTTGCTCATGGTACCTGGGAATAATGCCATGTCTTTGATATCATCCCATATATAGTCACACTCTTTCACTGACTTCTGTCTGTGTCACGCCTGTAAGTGGAGGTTTACAGGGACCAGAAAGGCAAAGGGGCAACAGTAAGTGCTGTACTACCCATTTCCAATACACTGAACAGCACCGGCCTTGCCTTTCTTAAACTTCTTTCATTTGACATGTTTTGTTTTGTTTGTTTATTTTTAAAGGTGACCCACTGGGCTGGAGGCTTAGAAACTTGTACACTGGAAATCCCTTGGTGAAATGTCATTGAAGCTACTTGATATTTCTGGAAAGTAAGGCCGACTTACTGAGAACCTACTCTGCTTTAAGAAATATGTGTCACTCTGTCAGACTGATAAAAATAGGGGATACGTATTCTTAATTTCTAATAGCAAAGGGTTATGCAAGCAATATGTCCCTGCTGCTTCCATGGACTTTTTTTTCTTTAAATATTCCATCAAAGAAGGAAATGAAAGTTGACTTTTTGAATACTCTTAAATTATTTTTAAAGTTTAAATTAGAAAATGTCCAGTATTCAGTTTTAATTATATACGCTTGTGTGTGCAGGTATACATGCATATGAGTGTAACATCAATGATAACTACCACTCTCAGAATACAACAAATCCTCATGGTATTGTTTTAGAGAAACTGTGCCCTCATGATTGTTTCACTTTATTATTACTTGTTTCTGCTTGAGTTAACTAACACTTGACATTTGTTTTACAAGACTTATGTCATCTTCTAAAAGAAGAAAACAACGGTTAAAATGGTTTTTCCCTTTCTGACCTATTTGGAGGTCTAGGACTCAAGGTTGTATTTTAAGGACACTCTTCTCTGGTCTACTCTATACACTAAAAGTTTCTATGCTAGTGAGCTATATATATTATTAAGACCTTAAAAGTTCATGGCCATAAAGATAAGAGGATCTTGCAGTAAGGTGTCAGAAAATCCAATAACTGGAATGAAAGAAAAGAAACAGAAAGATAGAATGGAGCAAAATAGGAGTTTATGAGGAAAGAAGCTTAAATAGGTGAAAGTCTAGAATCCCAATGATGGGAGACTAAAAAGGGAGACTTCAAAGAAATGACTCAGTTACCAGATGATGCGGAGAACTCAAATCCAGATACTGACACACCTGCCAGTAACTCAAAGCTCCTTATCCAACACAGAAAATGCAGGGCATGACTCTTAGACAGTGAAGTGGATTTATTATCATTATTTTTCATTTCGCTAAAAGAAGTACACTGGAATAACTGATCCCTTCCCAAATGTACTCCAATTATGTTGATATTGAAAATATTTGAGTACATTTTTGGTCTTCGGAGTTGGTAACAAAATTTTCATTCACTCACTTGCTTGTTCATTCATTCACTATGTCTTTAAGGAAGACTGACTGATACAGTGCTAGACACCGTCACTGCCTTGAGAATTTCACAGTCTCATATACTAAATATACTCAAAATTGCTAAATTTTGGGGTTGAGGCATTTTTAGCTCAAAACCAGAAATTAGAGTTCAAAAGAAGCTCACTGTGATGATCAAGCTGAATAACATCTTAGGTCACAAATAGTAATAAAGCTGATTTTCTTGGGTGGTTTCTAAACTATTTGAGGAGAAAATGTCCTAAAATATTTAAGGAAATAACATCAGCATTGAAATTAGTGTAGTGTTGTGACAGCATTGTTTGAAGAACATTACTCACCTGAATAAATCATTCAATTCAAGAGAAAAATACTTAGTAAATACCTGCCACATACTAGTAGTGTACAATACACTCTCAGGCTGAAGCTCTATAATGCACAACTCTTGCTGTTAAGAAACTTATGTCCTAAGAGAAAATAGTTACAGTTAACCATAATATATGACAGAATCTAAGCACCACATGTCCTTGCTATTAGCAAATCTCATTAGTGTTTTGTACTTGGCATTGTTCTGTGTACAGTGATAAATAAAACGTTTCCCTTGACTTCAAGGAGCTCACGATCTAATGAAGTAAAGAAAGAAGTAAAAGAGGACAATTTCAGTGTTGTGTAATAAAGGCTAGGAACAGAGTTGGTCCAGGGCATTGTAGGGAAAGGACAGTAACCAATTTAGAGGAGGCTTTGTAGAAGAGCTCTGAAAGATAAGTGAGAGTGAGATTCTGGGAAGGAGGAGAGCATTTCGGGAAGATGAAAGAATACCTGAAGCGGGTTAGATGAGTAGAGAGAGAGTGAGGAGGGGGAGGGAGGGAGGGGGGAGAGGAAGAGGGAGGGAGGGAGGGAGGGAGGGGGAGAGAGGGAGAGAGAGAGGGAGATTGAGAGAGAGAGAGAGAGAGAGAGAGAGAGAGAGAGAGAGAGAGAGAGAGAGAGCGCGCATGCACAATCTGGGAACTTGGTTCAGTAGAGCAGGACTGCATATTTGTGTGTGTATGGGGAGGTGGGAAGTAGGGAGACTGAAGAGATAATCACAAAGGCCCCAAAGGCCCCAAAGGCCCTGCTGTAGACTTTGGCCTTTGTGGAGATGGCAAAAACACTAGATAGTTCTCTATGGCAGTTATGAGAAGAGATAACTTTTGGTTGGAATGTTTTTTCACCAGGGAAACTTTCAGCAGTATGAATGCCACTTCAGGTCAGGATGGGCAGGCCTGCTGGGTAGAGAGAAAAAGAAAACTAAGGGCTAAATTGTGTTTGAGGGCAGGAAAGAATAATAGACAAAGTACAGAGGAGGAAATTCAGTCTATCTTGAAGAATAGAGACTGGTAACAAGAAGTGAGGTAAGACAAGAGATTGCGGAAGGCCTTGAGGACAGATATGTGAAGGAGCTTAAATGTTATTCCACTGGCCAAATAAGAAGAGGTTGAACCTGAATGAACAGAAAATAGTAACCTCATTTATAAGAAAACAAGACAGAAACAAACAATGATGACAAAAGAAGAGGCAGAAAGAGTAGGAGAAGCTTGTGTTAGAAAGAATATGAAGAGTTCAGTTTTGGTCTTGTCTCAGGGATTTGTCACCACACCTAAGATCATGAGTACTGAAAATGGAACTTTAACTTTCTGTTTCCTTTCTGTGTGTTTTGTGTGGCCTGCTATTCTGTCCATTAAAAGATCTACTCGAAACACCAAAGTGTTTCATAAAGGCCTTAGAATGGTTAACTTGGGTTAGGAGCTTCCAGGCACAATTAACCCAAGCTAAGTCTTCTTAGGTCACCTTTTAGTGTCATTGTCTGATTGTCTGTGTCTCACCCCCCAATGTTTTTTTTCTTAATGGGAATTATTTGAACATTATATTGATTCATTTTTGAAATGACTACAGTTTAGAGTGGTTAGGTTCTATATTGATTATAGAGTCTTTAAAGTATGTGAATATGTACATGTGTGAATATATATATGTGTGTGTGTGTATATATATATATATTCATTCACGTAGAAAATGGAAAAATTTTCATTAGAGAATATACAATAAACTGATCCTTTTTAAAAGTAGCCTAACTCTGGTGGCAAGGTAAAGCTCTCATGCTAGCATCTATTCAGCTAACTGACCAACAATCCTAAATCATCTATTTTGTTATCAGTTAACAGAGAAGCAAGTCATTTGAGAGAGGCTGCTTAAAATTAATTGAACCTGCCTTGATTTTTGTCAATGGTATCAAGCCCCATCTATATACAGCAATATCTGGAATTTCATTGCTTAAAGAAAAAGGACAATGGTTCTGAAAACCTTTGAATGTACGCTACTTGTCAAATCTGTGAACTGAACCCCAGAATCATATCAGTTTTGTTAGAGCAGTGGTATTTGCTAAATTATAGCAGGAGGCAGGTCCCGCCCCCCCCCTTTTCTTTTGGCTACTTAGATCAAAAGAAAGGTGTACACTTTATTTTTAATCCCATTACTTCACATGAGCCCAGACCGAACATCAAAGACAAGGTATGCAGGTTTAACCATTAGCACCAACATAATCCAAAGTTGAAAATCTCTTCCAGATAGCTACCTCACTTTGAAACAGACCACATTTGTGTTGTTCAAAGTCGATATTATTCTCTACTGTGTTTTAATTTTCACTGCGCTTAAAAAGAAAAATATATCCCAGATATGTGATTTTGCCCTACAGCATCAAGCATGAGTTTGTAGGGCAACCTAATATTATTAGAATAAAATGCAATTCACATATACTTTTTTTAGTGGGCTCAGCTGTCCATCTCAATTTCATGAAAGGAAGGAAAGTGAATCAAATGCAGTTGCAAATCGTATTTGAGGAGGGCTATGCTCTCCACATCTGAAGTCTATTGAAAGCTCATGAGTAAGAACTTGGGGAACAAATCCTTTCTGTTCAAAAGATGTGTCAGTGGAGAAATTCTCAGAAAATACCACACAATTCATCAGATATCACGCATTTGTTTTCCAGGCCAGATAATAAAAGAAAGTTGCACTTCTGAATTCTTTCCAAGGGGAACTAAATATATATAAAATCATAGATAAAGATTTTGCATTAGAGTATGTACCATAAGCAGTAGAGAGCTAAAAAGTATTCAACTAGATAGCCTGAGCACCAATTAACAGATTATAAAATGGCAAAGTAACTTGTACAGATATATTAACATACAGCCTTGGCTTCAAAAATCTCCAAAATTCTTTGATGAAATAAAGCTGGTTTTGTGGAATGTGGTGGTGAACTCGAGATTTCCCAATAACGTCATTATCATCATTACACCAGCAATAACAAATGTTCATTAAGTTTCTAGAACTTGCAGTGTAATACCACTAGTCTCTGAAATACAAAGAGGTATATATTTATGAGATAGCATCTATGCCTTCATGACTCCTCCACAGAGGAGACAGATTGTGGTGTATACCTACACACATAAAATAAATCACAAAGGAACCCATGCTTAGTGCTAAAGAGTGGCCACAGATGTCAGAGAAATTCTGAAGAGGAAGCTCTAGTTTGGGACCAGGAAAAAACAAAGTTATCTCATAGAGAAGGGAGAAACTTAATTTGGAATTAATTTAGAAAGTATAGTCTGGTCTCAGAAATGAATTGAGGAGAGAAGAGGGCATTTCAGAAAAGATAGAACATTAATCGAATGAGTGGGGGGCAAGAAGGGAGTGAGGGAGAGAGAGAGAGAGAGAGAGAGAGAGAGAGAGAGAGAGAGAGAGAGAGAGAGAGAGAGAGAGAGAGAGAGAGAGAGAGATATCACATTACCCTCACTTAATCTCAGCACTTGCATTTTACTCTTATTTTTCCAATGAGGAAACTGAGGCTGAGGGAGATTAAATAACTCAAGTGTATGTATCTATTAAATGGTAGATCCACAATTTGAATCCAAATTCTAGTCTATCTAAAAAGTTCATTTTCTCTCCAGAATACCCAACCAAGTTCATCAACTAGGAGGTAGAATGCTGGGAGCAAAGTCCAAAGGGGGAAAGATGCAGATGATACATTTGGATAAGAATGAATGTTAGAGTTCACAGAGGGGAGAAAGCGAGAGATGAGGCAGGCAGGGAGGGAATGTGTGGCTTTAGGTGGCAGGATGACGAATGTGGCTTTCCTTTGTAGGTAGTAGTGAGTAAAAGATTTAATGTAATGGGGTTATACTGGGTGATGTTTTAAGAAGGTTATTTAGCCATGGTATATAGGAAAGATTAGGTTCATTTAGCCAGAGTATAAAAGAAAAAAGTAGTTAAGGCTAGAAGCAAAGTATAACAGAAGACTGTTATACTACTCGGGATTTATTATGTTAGTTCCAGCAAGAATGAGGAGAGCCAAACACTTTCTAACCAGTTGTGATACATGGACACTGTTGATTTTACAGTTTTGAAATCGCCAAATCTGAGACTGGTATGAACTATTAGACTTAACAAGTTCATATGTAGTGGCTAAAGGAGACTATTTCCTGAACACGGAAATGAAGGGCTGTCCTCTAGTGTTACATGTGGAGAGTTATAACCGATCTCTACAACCAGATTCTCCACATGGATTTAAATAAATGAGCGACTTATTAACACTATAAAATAAAAACATATAAGACCCGGGACTGATGGCTTTGAAAAATGAGAAACAATGCTAATATTATCAGACCAAAGGCTACATTAATTTTATTGATAGATGGCAGTTTGATATTTGGACAGAATGAAATATTAGCTAAATAAGAAATGGTAAAAGTTGATACATTAAAATTTTTTTGGTTTGGTTTTCATTATTGTTTTTAATTGAAGGATGGGTATGATCCACTATTGTATCAAAAATCTTTATCTACTCTTGCAGCAGAATTAAATTAGATAAAACTTTAAATCATTTTTCTAAATATATATGCTAAGACTATATGATGTGATATGACATAGCATACTTTAAGAAAAGTCACCCAAAAGGATGTCAATGACTCTTCAACTTTGAGTTAGATGAGCTTCTTTTTAAAACCTGACCAGATCACATAATATAGAAAAATAAGCAGAAAAAGCTAAAGAAAAAAGATTTTTCTTAGAAGGCTGCTCCATTAACTCTCATTAAATATTATTGGAGAGTAGTTAATAAGGGACCGGGAGAGAGGGAGGAGGAGCAGAGAGAGAAAGGAAGCACTTTTACATACTCATTTTCTTTTGAGGATTCTAATCATCTGGAATTGAAAACATTCTGGAATGTACATACTATCTGCTGTATAGTATCTGTCTTTGTCTCTCTGTCTATCTGAGCAGGTTCAATCACAGAAGTAACCTCTCTCAGGAGCAGATATCAAAAGTCCGGATAATTTTGAAAAAGAGGGGATTCAAAAACCAGGACCGATGTGAAGGGCTTGAAACAAGAGATCCATCCTGAAAGCTCTACCCAAGGCAGGCAGAAGAGTGCGTAGTCAGAAGGAAGGCGAAGGCAGTACTCATGCCATCTGTAGACAGTCTTTCATTTTATGCTAAGTTATAAGCCACCCACAATATTTATATCAATGTTGGAATGACCTTTCTAAAATTCATGACAAAATCATCATGCATGGATTTTAGAATCCTACTAATGTCTCTAATTCACGATAGAATTTACATGATTTGAAAATTTCTAAAATGCCAGTTGGGTTCTATTCCACATTGAATAGTTTTCTAATAACTGGTATCACTATAATCTCTTTATATTCTACTGATATTCTATGACTTCATGTAAATTTTTAGCTTGATTTTTTTTGGTCAAATATTTGATACATATTTCATGATAAAGATTAAAGGTAATTAATTATGAAGAAAGTATACTGTAGAAAATAATGTGCAGAGTACTGAATCATCTGGAATTATCTGGCTTATATATATTACATACCTAACTCAATGCTGAAGTGGTTTTCTTTCACTCTGTAGTAAGATTAAACTTTTTGTTCCTCATTTGTGAAGCTATTCACCTATTTGTCCCAAACTGCCATTTCTGGTAGAGAAACAATGAGGCACTTAATCCATCTACTCAAAGCACAGTGTGAAAGTAATAGGACAAAAAGAAAAAAAAAACAAAAACAAAAAACACTAACTGCTCAACTGAAAATTGCAGTCCTTGGGAAATTTAGAGGATTTTAATGAAAAAGCATGTCTGGATTACTTTTGCATATACCCTGTACTATCTCTATATATGCTTGAATGATTATATATATACATATACGTATGTATATATATATATATGCACATATATAAATATTCAGAGAGGAAAACAAAATGGTTAGTTTAACATGCTTTGTAAATTAACTACGACAGCAGCATGTGCAAGTGAGTATTTGCTGCTATTGAATAATGTTTTATCGTGGCACCCTTCTAGAGTTGTTCATTAATATTATTATTGTTATTGTTTTTCTTATTATTGTTAGAGAGAGACTATTACAAGAAAATTGACATTTGCTTTTCACTTTGAAAACATATTTCACATTCTTGGATTTAACCTGATGTGCCATCAAGAGATGGAAAAACAATCTGTTACCAATCACTCAATGACATAAAGCAATTGTAACTTGCAGGAAGTTCTCTCTTAACTATTAAGGGGAATACCAAATCATTCTATGCCTTTGGATTAACTTTTGAGAAGTTCACTGAGTCTTTGAAGAATGAGATAGGCTGATGTTTCAGACCAGGTGATAGAATGCTATTTTTCACATTGTTTTGAAATCTCTAACACAGCAAAGACACGAAGTATGTATTATATGCCCAGCAGATTAGTCTCTGAAAAGAAATTATACAAAGACTCTGGGGAGTCAAAAAACTAATGCTGAGCTAGATGTACACATTTCCAATAGCTAAGGAGTAACATAACACATTAAACAGGTGAGTGATGACCTGAGTGACTTATATTCATGATTGCAGGAATTCAGAGAAGGGAAAGAACAATGTAGGATGGTGTAGCTCATGACGGTGACATGGCAAATGTAGCAAGTGGCCGTTCTCTGTCCTTCCTTTTCTTTCAAATACTCAGTTATTTCACAAATATTGGCTGAGCTCTTACTAATTTGGAGCAACAGCAAACAAGGTAGAAAGAGTCCTATGGTGTCTACATGCTGTTCAAGGAACGTGGAGCTGTGTTGAAGGTTAGTAAGCCTATATTTACACAAATAAATTATTATAAGTTTATGTTAAGAATTATTGTTTCTACAAAGAAAATCAATGTAGCTTTAAAGTATGTCATCCTTTAAAGTAATGTCATGCTTCTTTAAAATAAATCAAATGGCCAAAGGTCCCATGATAACTTTATTTCATTAGTTGTTGGTCTGTGATCCCAGATCAGTGGTATAAAGGAATGCCATGGTCTTGGTTTTCTCCTCTACCATACAGCCTTCATCATACTTGTCTCCCTCCCCACTGGGGCTCGCGCTCTCGTGCGCGTGCTCTCTCTCTCTCTTGCGCGCTCTCTCTCTCTTTCTCTCTCTCTCTCTCTCTCTCACACACACACACACACACAAACACACATACAAACAACGCAGGCCTGATCTGTGAACAGAAACATCTACTTTATAACTCATAGTTAAAGTGATGGGGCAACGATATCTTCAGAAGAAAGTGAAGAGACAGTTTGCCTACTGGTGTTAGCATTTGCTGTAGCTATTCCTGGCACTGGGCAACACATGTTTTTAATAAACTTGTAAAAACAGTGTAGATCTAGCTGTAAATATGTTTTGCTTGGTAATGTAGGCTGAATATAATAATTAGATTGACAGTTGTTGGGTCTTTTTTCCCCTAAAAAAATCACAGTAAAATACAATGAGAAATAGTTTGAATGATGAGGCCCCAAGACAGTATCATGATACCAATACCGTGTTGTGTTGATAATTATTGTTTATGACAACAGTCAATTTACAGTAAAAACATGCTGCTGTTTTCCTTGTTCACAGTATTACATGTTTTGTTTAGTCTCTTAGAAATATCCAGCTCTATGTGAGGTGGCCTGTATCTATAATTAGAAGTAGGCCACACAATCAGATGCCTGTCAATATTGTGGTAAACAGCTAAAAAAAAGAAAAAAGAAAAAACCAGAACAAAAAATGAAGATACTGATTCATGACGTGGAGAAATTATTCTTTAAAGCAATATAATTATTTTGTTTTCCATTATTATCAGTAATATACAGTGGCCACCAAAGATATGTAAATAATTAGTAAAAATATATACATAATAAAATAATGAGTATTAACCTACTAATAGGACACTAACCACCAGTAAGTCAAATCTAAACTTGGCATAATGTCATTAAAAATTTTCACATAGATATTCAATAGAAACTTGAGATTTTAAATTTTGCTTCCTAATACATTTTCTATATAAAAACATTTATTCAGAATTACTTGTCAAAAAGGCTCTTCTTTAGTAGCTAAAGACGTATTGTGGAATTCCCATTCAGAATCGTCACACAGAATGTCAGCAGTCCAATATTGTTTCATGTTAAAATATCAGAGACCAGCCCAATATTTCTTAGATTTAGAATAGGTGAGCCATTCCATTGTATTTGGCATATCAAGGAAAGTCTATTATATACATGGGTGGATACAATTAATTAGGCCAGCTATTCAATAAAGACATGGTAGTCACATAACAAATTTAAATGGGTAATATGCAGGTGAGAGAGAAGAAAGAAATAATGATGTACAAAGTAAATTTTGTCCTCTAGAAGCCCACAATCTAGAACATTTACAGAGACACAGATCTATAGATTTTATTACATAACAACAACAACAACATCTAGATTCGGAATTAAGTACTAATCAAAATCAATACTGATAGATCGATTTCACTGTCATTCTTTTGTTTATCTGCTGACAAAATAGAACCGCTAAGAGATGTTTTTAAAATAAACTATATGTAGAGGGCAAGGTAAATTGTTAGAACATGAACAACTACCTTCAAATGTTAGATAGGCTACCAAAAGAAAAATGTTCCATATGTCCCCAAAGGGGAGCAGTAAGAACAATGAAGGAAGCTAGAAGAACAGAGACTTTGGCTCCAAGAAAAGATAAATTCTAATAATCAGGATTGTCCAAAAATAAATCAGCAACTTTAGTAGGTGACGAGTTATCCACGATTGCATGAAGCTAGCATTGGCTGGGAGTTTGCTTGGTGGGGATGGTGTATAGAGTATTAAAATAGTTGAGAGAGACTATCTCTATGATTGAATGGATTAAATGTTAGTAATAATGGTAGCGATAGGGTGATAGATTTATAAAACATACAACTTGAAATCTAAGACAAGTAGGGCAATAGATTTTTTTAAAATCCACTTTTCCTTCATCCTTGTTTTAAATGACAGAAACTGAGACTTAAAAAACTTACCTAACTTTCATAGGAATCTATAAATCTTTCCCAAAATAGACTTAAATCTTATTTTTTTTTGTCAGTAGCAAATGAACTTGCTAAAGAAATGAATGGCATCATGCTGACATCACTGAGCAGACTCAGAAATGTCAGGTTAAAGAGTCTCGATTGACAGGCTTAATGTGGAAGCTATAAAGCTTATGCTCTTTCTCTTATTTTAAAGGGGGAAAAAAAAAAAACGTGGGCTCTGGGCATAGGGGAGATGATCTGGTTGTGAACTGATACCACACATACATATTCATGCTCCAAATCTGGTATTTACAAGGAAAAAAGAAAATGATCAAGTATATGCTAGGTCAGTGTTTTTAGGACCAATTAATAAATCGGTCATGAAATCAATTCAGTGGGTCATTATCAGCATTTAAAAAAACTGGAATAGATAATCTAAAGAAAAAAAGAAAACATTGAAGTGAATTGCTCATAGTATTGTTTCAGATACATATACACGTGTATACTGTTTTGCTAAAAGCTGAATTACAATACCTTGGATGTGAAGAACGCATCATGGTTCACAGAACTCAAATGCAAACTGGTGTTGTTTCCAGCTTCATTTTAATAATGAAGAATCTGATGTTCAGAGTAGCAGAGCCAAGACTTGAAACCAGGGCTTCTGCCCCCAACCTCAGGTTCCTCTTTCCAGCATAGCAGCTCTGCATCAGCAAAATGGGAAAGCAAGTTCAACAGAGCCGCTACTTTTTGACTTCATTTAGCCAAGGCCAGGCCAAAGGTCCACAAACTTTTGCCCTTCAGTATATGCAGGAATATTAAGGCCATCTTATTTTTCATCAAGAAATTAGGAGGAAATGAGCTATTTCAGGTAGAGCTGTACTCTGGCCACTCCACAAAAAATGATGCTAAAATCTCCCCACCCAGGTTCAGGTCCTTAAAAGAGAGAAAAAAGCCTTATAATCTGAAGATTCAGCACAGAGAAGGTTCTTCCTTACAGTCTAACAAATATATTTATGAAAAGAAAACTATAAAGGAAATTCTATTTTTCCACTTTCTATAGCCTCCCAGAATGTTAGAACTGCCTTAGAGATTATTTAGTCCACCCTCACATTACAGAAGAGGGAACAGAAATTCAGAGAGGTTAAGTAAGTGAACCTAAAGTCACATAGCTAATGAGAAGCAGAGCCCCAAAGACAAAATCCTGCTAATGGTCATGTTCTTAGATAAACTACAGTTTATTCAAGAAATGTTAAAGAGGTGTGGAATATAGGGTCACAATGGAGTTGGCTGTGAAAGTTTTGCTTTGTGCTATTTGAAGGCTGATGATCTCTGGAGGTCTGACTTGGCCTGCGCAACGGGGCTGACGATGTTTGGACCTTAACTAGAACCGACTCCTGCCCACAGGCACTGCACTGAGCTCAGCTGCTCTGCGACCAGTACCCCAATCTCTGCCTGAGATGCCCCCCAGAGACAGGATGTCGGCCCTACCCCCTAATATTAGTAATGGCACTCATTTCCCCTTCGTGCTTGGCTTTCTTTGAAGCCAAATTCTTTCATTAGCTCATAATGGTAACAAGTATCTACTGATCAAACAGATTGAAAATATTATGAATTTTAAAGATATTGTTTTATAATAAATATCTGTCTCTGGAGACTAATGTTTAATAAGAGATTTTAAATTCCAAAATTGGCCCCTAAAAGCTTGAAACTGCTTCCAACTTATATTTGATGTTCTGTAACTAAGAAACAACTTTTGAAAAGAAAAAGATAAAAAGTGACTTAGGCTAGCAGAGTAGATGCCAAGTTTCAGTCCCTTGAGCTGTGAAAACCTTCCAATCAGTCTGTAAATGAGGTAAAGGAGGATTCACATACTACTAAATATTTATTGTTGCTAAGTTTCATCACCATTAATATACAGGTAATGAATGACTTTTTGTCCTTTGGAGTTAAACACCATCACTTAAGTGGTGACAAGCATCCATCTCCCTGAAACGGACACACACACACACACACACACACACACACACACACACACTGTTCTTAAGAGTTTTATCTTCTAAAACTGATGCTTCAAATGAAATTTTTTAAAAAAGAAATTAAAAGAGGAAAAGGGAAAAGATTATTAGTGTTCATTTTTCATCCCTTGTTGGATATTTTACTCATGAAAATGTAGTGTGTGAGGCCTTTTTGCTCTTATCTCAGGATTTGTGAGGAAGTCAAGACAATTGTGTGGAGCACAGCAGGAAATATGGTGAGGTAGAAGGACTAGAACTGCCCACAAGGGCGGAGCCAGCACCAAGGGAATGGATTCAACTGCAGGGAGTAGACAAGTAGGCACAACACTAGGACGTGCCAATTACCCTCTCGCTCCCTTCCCAATTGAGTGGGATCTATTAAGAAAGTCCACTTACAAGTGTACAACTACTCCATATTTTGAGGCAGTCATGCCTGCTGGATCAAGAGACAGACCTGGAATCTCAGCATTGTCATGTATAAGTGAAGTTTACCAGGTAGAAAAATGAAAAGAGGCATACATATAGTGGTTAGAATTGGACTTAGGACCCAGACCTTTCAGGATTAAGTTCTGGCTCCACTACTTACTAGCTTTGTGATCTTGGGCAAGTTGCCTCATCTCTCTGTGCCTCAATTTAGCAATTACTTCAGAGGTTTTTTTTTTTTTTTTTTTGAAGATTAAATTAGTCAATAGGCACATGACAAATTCCTAGGACAGCTTCTGACACACAGTAAGCACTATACTGTATAAGTATTAGTATACTTAGACATACTTTACTCTAGGTTTATGATGCCATGTTTAAAAAGAGCAGCCAGAACTCAAATTTATCTGATGCTGGAACACTGCCATATCTTCAGATTTTTCAGTAAAAGTCAGAAATTTGGACTTTCATATGAAATGTCAAGGCTTTTAAATGTTGGGAACTAATTCAGGTTTGGCTTATTTTTGAATGACTGTGTGGTCTGAACAAAATATGTCTGTCTGCAAGCTAGATGAATCCTGAGGCCTGCTAGGTCATGATGGTGCCCAAGTAAACCTTCAACCAAAACTTCAAGGTCACTGGCCCCTCTCCTACTTTGTTCTTCCACAGCACTTCTTAAAATCTCACATACATTTTATGTGTTTATCTTCTGCCTTTTTCCCCTCAAACCATCACACGAGAATGGAAATTCCTTGAAAGTAAAGATTTTAGTTTATTTTGTTTGTTGCTGTATTCTTATATCCCAGAACAGTGCATGGTATATATTAAGTGCTCAAGAGCAGTTGAACGAATAAATGTTTTTTATCTTAATCCTCACCCTCTCCTTCTAGGGCAGGCCCTTTCTGCCCATTTTCCTTCCTTTTAGCAGACTGGGTCACATGAGCATGAGGAAAATGAAGTCTACAAGTTTAAGGCCTAGAGTGAATGGCTGTTTTTCTGGAGGGAGCCCAAGAGGCCTGGCCTTGAGAATCTATAAAAAACAGGGTAAGTAAAATGTCAGAGTGGTAGTGGTGGTGAAGAATCCAAAGACTTTTCAAAACACTTAAGAAAACCATCAAAAGTATCCTCTGATAAAACATTTTACAATGGCAAAACAATCTCTCTCTTTCTCAAGAAATTTTTGACAAGGTGAATTTTTATATATTAAGATAGTTTAACTTCCATCTGGTGATCCATCCAAAATTATACTTTTGTGTAACACCTGAACAAAGGCAATTAGAATCAATTTCTAATAATGGCCCTAAAGCATCCATACTACTTAGAAGTTATTTTTAAATAGCAAGGTGAGTGGGACATTAAATTTTCCTATATGATCAGAAAAAACATAAAACATGTGTGTGTGTTGCCACTTAAGGCAAATTAATTGGCTATATGGTAACTATATTGACAGAAATAATAAATTTGTAAAACACACAAAATAATGGAAACATTTACTGGACAACTCGGTCTGTCTATCCATCCATCTATCCATCCATCTCTCTAAAAAACTGCTGTCCTTCCTATTTGAAACTAACACTACAATTACACTCAATTACATCAAGTAATTGAGACATCAAAATATGTAAGAGGCAAGGAGACGCAGAAGAACAAGACATAAAACATACAGTTCTTGCCTTCATGGAGCTTCTAGTCTCCTGTGAGGACCAAACATTTAAAAAAATACTCAAAAGATCATGATTATCTCAACTGCTTATCTTCCACCTGCTCTAGTCGCAGGTCTCAGAAATGGCAATCTGACCTTCAACTTTGTGTGTCAGTGTTTCCTGTTCTTACTTTCAATTTGACCATAGTGTATTCTAACCAGTAACATCTGTATGTTGATTTTTAAAGCTTTAATAATTTCAGGAGAATTACAAAACTTTTCAAATAAGTTTTTTTTCAGGA
>NW_011888798.1:2144714-2176395 GCF_000151845.1 Pteropus vampyrus | reverse complement strand
TTGTTGCTTTTAGGTTTATATCTCACATATAAATGATATCATGTGCTTTTCAACTTTTTCTGTCTGGCTTATTTTGCTTAGCATGATTATCTCGAGGTCCATCCATGTTGTCGCAAATGGCAGTATTTCATCTCTTCTTATGGCTGAATAATGTTCCATTGTATATATGTACCACAACTTCTTTAGCCAATCATCTATCGTAGGACACTTTGGTTGCTTCCACGTCCTGGCCACTATGGATAATGCTGTTATGAACATCGGCGTGCAAATATCTTTACGGATATGAGTTTTCCAGTCTTTGGGGTAAATACTCAGTAGAGGGATTGCTGGTGAAATTCATAGAGTTTTAAATATCGGCTCGAATTTTTTAAAAAGTGAAAATTAAACAAAACATAATTTAAAGATCTTTGTAATCTAAAGAACACCAGTTTCTAGCTTCTAATTTACATTGTGACATGTTTAAAAATCCTTATCTTCAGCTCTAACACTCTCCAGAGTTCTAACACATGCACTCGACTTCCAACTGGGTATACCCAGAGGTGCTCTTGCCTCTCACTCCAAAATCATAAGCTCAAAATTGGTTCTAACAATCCCGCTCATTTCTCCTGACATTTTTGTCATGTTGAATGACACAATCTGTCATCTTACAGTTCCACCTTCCCCGCTTCTCTTTCTTAGCCATCCCCATTCAGTCAACCAACAAGCTTCATAGAATCTCCTCAATTCCTTGTCCTGGTCCTGTCATCTCTTCCAGTCCAGACAATTAGCATCTCACTTCAAGTATACAATAACCTTCTAATAGTTTTCTCCAACTCGACTTCATCAAACAACTGCACTTAATACAGTATATAACAAGGAATACAGTATATAACAAGGAAAGTTGATATTGTTTCTACCCTGCTCAAATATCTTATTGGCTCTCAGTATCCTACAGGATAAAACCTAACTCCTTAGCACAGCAAACAGAGCTCCCAGGTATGGCCTCTGACTGTTTCATCTCCACTCATTCCAATCACATATTATAACCTTGCAGAATGATTTTTCTATCACTGAACATGCCATCGTTTCTTGTACCTCTATTCTTCACACTTTCTCCTTTGCCCAAAATATCCTTATCACTAGACCTCTTGTCTACCTAGCCACCTTTTTTATTCATCCTTTAAGCCTCAACTCAAGCCATCCTGTCTTCCCCAGAAAGCTTTAGGTACTCTTTTGATTCCAGCTGTACTGAAGCAAACAAAGACTATCTGTTAAAGATAGGAAAAGGATCATACCATTCATATCATATCATACCATCATACCCTATCAGAGCATCTAGTACAACATTTGGCACAGTGTGGCGCTTCATAAATATTTGTTCAATAAAGGAAGAGTGAGCTGTGGTTTTTCAAAAGAAAGATTGCGTAGTTAGGGAAAAGAAAGAAAGGAATGAAAGATTTGCCTTTGGATATCTTCTGGCCTAGACTACTGCCAAAGTCTTCTATCTAGACTACCAATTAATCAAATCATGTTTCAACCCTATTCAACTTTCCAATGGCTTCTTGTAAACTTAGAATGAATCCAAACTCATTACTATGACAAGGCCATGCCTACCTCACCAGCCTCATTTCCTATACCTCTCCCCTTCTTATCTTGACCTTTTTTCATCCTTAGAATGTGTCACTTTTTATTTTTATTTTTTTTGCTGGGAATGCTCTTCCCTTTATTGTATTCTTGTCATCAGGCATTAGGTTTAATGTCGTCTTCTCAAAAAGGTCTACCCAGGTCGTCTAATCTTGCTACTACCCACCACCACCACCACCACTCTCACCTGTTATGTTTTCCCTATTTTCCTATTTTCTTTTCTTCATAGCTCTTAACAGTATTTGAATTCATTTTAACTTATTTCCAGTTTCCATCACTAGAATGTAATTTTTATTGACCATTCTGTGTCCAACATCTTTCATTTTTTATTTTTATTTTTTTGGAGTAATAGCTACATTTTTTTAAAGTCTTATCTCATCGGCTGCCAAAAAGTACTAAAAAAAGAATTCCATCTAACTTACCTATCTATAGAATCTGGCTCCACTAAAAAAAAGTTTGAATATAATGAATATAAGTAACATACAAATACAAACTAGGTAGGTATAAGAATCATCTAATCCAAGCATCTTAATCAAACCAAAAGATGAAATTGCTATCAGATCCAGAGATTCTCATAATCATGGATTTCTCCACAACTAAAATTTGTAATCTCCTCTTGAAAGCAGGAGCTATTTTGATAGGCTTTGATTTTCACATCATTCTCATCCAAATATCTCCACATAGAAAAATTTTATGACTGGTCTTAAAAAAATTATTGAAAATTAAGTTTTCAAAAATACTGTGGGTTTGACGTCAAAATAACTGTTAATGTCCAAGCATGTAAACAGAAACAAATTAACAATTACCATTTCATTGTTCTCCAAATGTTTATAAACATAAAGCCTATTTCTTTCAAAAATATATAAGCACCAAGACTTTCTCATTTTGATAATGGTTAGAGATACCTTTGGTAAATCACTACTGAAAAATAATTTTAGAAAATCACATCATCATATAAGAAAGTAATATAATTTTAATGAACTGCTTTTTTTTTGGTAACCTTAAAGTTGTAGTTCCCAAAATGGTGTCCTTATTAAGTACGAATATTTAAAATTTAAGTGTTTGTGTATCTGGAAAAGTATGGTCAAAATGTTTGGAAATTACATCATTTTATTTTTATACCTGGGAAATCTAAGGAAACAAAGTATTTATTTTGTGCCAGAAACTCTACTCTTCTTTCACAATTCATATTTTAGGTGATAAGATTTTTAGCAATGTACCGAAATTTGAGCGACTCACATTCACTATGGTTCCTTTCAAACAAAGCTACTTTTGGATTCTACTAATTCCTTCCATTTCTGAATTTTTTTGAATTGCCCTGCTAATTAGATGGCTTGAAATATATATAAAATCCCCAATTTGTAAAACAATATAATTAAAACATTAATGTAAATCATCATGGGATCATTTGGTCAACTCTTTTAGCAGGTAATAATGTATGATGATGAAGATAATAAGAAATGACAAAATTTCCTCCTCCTTTAAAATGTATTGAGTATTTATTATGTCCCAAGTGCTGATGCTTTATTTCAATGGAAACTGTAGGAAGTAGCTACTATTACTACTACCTTTGGGCAGATGAGAAAACTGAGGCATAAAAGGTTAAGCAGTTGCCCTATGTCACATGACTTGAATGTCACAGAGTGCAAACCCATGCTAGTAAGCACTACATCTATAAAAGTTAATACATGAGAAAAAAAATTTTTTTTCTTTAATACATAGGAAACTTTTAAAAAAAGAGCCTGCATAGGGTAAGCTCTTAATATTAGTTTTTACATTGTTTCTATGTTTAATCATCCATTTCACTCTCAAAGATATATCCTGTTGACAGTATCCTTCTTATTCATAAATATAGCAAAATAATTGTACTTTATTAAACGTCCTCTAATTTGTCTCTAACAGCAGCAACAGTCTAAAATTTACAATAATAGGTAACATTTCCTATGAGAAATTCACACCATTTGGTTCAGGAACAGCCAACTTCTTGACCAGCACCAGTTCTTACAACCTTCTCCCACGAGATGGAGAGAGAGGAGCGCTCAGAAAGGTCATGTGAGGCCAAACAAGTAGCCATGCAGCCGTAGCATGTAGTAATTGTTTCAAGGATGTTGTTTTAGCCCATTAGAATCTTTAGAGAACATTTTTGCTAGGCAGGGCTATTAAATGAGATGTCTCTTTTCACTAGGATACTTTGCTATTAGGATGTAAGACTGGAACAACTGGAGCCCATCTTGCACACCACACCATTCTAAAGGACAAGGAGAAAGACAATTCTGATGACATTGCTTAAGCTTCTTCACTTTCTACGCATGACCCCAGGATAAGCCTAGATAGCTCAGCTATCTGGTCAAATAAATTACCACCTCCCTTTTAAAAACATGATTGAATTAGCTGAAATTGGGTTTCTGTCACTTGCAACTTCCCACTACCAAAGATCCTTGTTATTTTTCTTCATGGTCACTGTGTTTTTAAAAACATTAAATATCAAATGCCTTTATTACTTAAACATCAACTTGGTTTATCGGGAGAAAATATGAATTGATAAAGTTTTCTGGAATTTTATCAGTAGTTTTCTGATGTGTAAGATGAGTAAGTGTATAATCTATGTTACTCAAAATGCTGTTTTTGAATAATAAAAATATCTCAGAGCAGTTTATTTTTATATTAAAGACCCCTCAAAATCTAAGGAAACTTGATAAGTAACTGATGTCCTAGAGGCTAAGCAACAAAATAAAACATAAAGAAAAATACCTGATACTATTTGTATAGTACTGAAAACTTCCTTGAACTCACCATTCCCTAACAAAACTTCTTCAAGAAAGGGAATAAATGTGTCTTAGTGATCTGAATAAAACATTCAAGTCCCATTAAAATTAACATCTAAGCCCAGAATTCAGGGTGTGCCTAATGAAAATCAGGCAGAGAAGCTAATAGGAAATTTAACACAGGCCAAATGTCATTATTGTTGTAAGAAATATACTATAATTAAAACGTTTCTGAGTCCTGGCCAACGACCTACTGTAATAATGCTTTGTTGACCTTATTATAAAAATAAATTTTCATTACTAATTCATCAAAAGAGTCCCTTTTTCAGTCTTCAAGCATAAATAAAAAAGGAAAACTTAGCACCTGATTCTTCCTTGAAGCCTAAGAAGTAATACAAAAACACTGACTAGTCAAGGAGAAAACCTAATTCCAAAGCCAGAGTGAACAAAGAAAGAAAGAAAATTAAAAAAGAAATATTTCATAGAAGAAAGAATAAAAGCAGTAGACATAGCTGATTTTGGCAAAAGATAAAGGAGATATGGCAAAAGCACTGGATTTCATTCATTCTGTGTTTTCCACATACTGAAAAGTACAAGGGTTGCGGTCTGTAAGGTTGATTGTATTCAATCTGGATAGAAAGAACATTTCTTTCAAATTATTATGGTGTTTCTAACTTAGTTAGAAAAATTACTCTCTAGAATAACATTTGAGTATTATATATAATACACTGTCTCCCAGGAGGTCCCTGTAACGGGATTTCACCTGTGAGCTGGGCCTACCATTTCTCTTCTCCTCTGGCTAGTTCTCCACGGGAACCTGCATTTGAGGAGAATTCAGTGTGTTGTGCTTTGGGAAGATGCACATATTCTCTTGATTTAGCAACACAGAAGTAGGAGACACTCACAGTAATGGACAAATAAAAATGATTAGGGCAAGTTTTACAAGCAGAACACTGTATTTTGTGCATTTCAAGAAAAGACAAGAAAAGAAAAGGCACATCATTTGAAATGATGGGGGAGGGGTTGTGGCATGATCTCCATAGTCCCTTTTAAAAATCAAATATGTTACCCTAGGAAAATGACACATTAAACCTTCAATAATCATTTTCATGGCAGCATGGATTTACTAGATTCTCTAGAGGAAAACTGAGTCCAATGAACATGGAGCCCAGAATAGATAAATTTTGATAAAGGATTGAGAAGGACAGAGAGGGGCAGAACCCCAAGCCAAGGACAATAACTCATGCTTTTCTAGCCAGGAAATAACGTAGATGTGCTGACATAATCCCTAAACATATCAAAAAGTGGTGGGTTGATGCCAAAATTAGGGAACTGATGTCCCACCCAAAGATATTCAGGCTTAATTTTTAAAATGCAGAACTGGCGCCGGGGCCCCATTTTATGACCACTGCTTAGATCAATATTCTAAATTGTGCTGCACAGAATAACTAATATCCCCGGAGATAGTTCTTAGGTGGCAAATAAAATCAAACAAACAAACCAAACCAAAAGTGAGCCTAATTGAGAAAAAAACCTGAAGTGTACTGGATTATCTTCTGTGTGGCCCTCTAGATTCATTCTCTATCTTTCTTGGCCCTGCTCTGTGCCCCAGTGCGCTGAACCAAATGGATTTCATTAAAGGCTCCATTGCCTTTTGGTTCTGATTGGTTTAAGCCAACTGGAGACACAGGCAGGAGATATCCAGGTATTTTATTTATTCTGCTGCTCTTTCCCTGACAGGTTGCAATACGTTGGCTATGGATTTCTAATCAAGGGCATAGTGGACTCTTCAAGTTCTAGCAATTAGCCCTTCAACTTGCCGTTTCAGGATCAGGGATGGTATCACTGTTATTGGATCCTGAGTATTGCACCACCCCTTGATGTCTTCCTTAAACCCTATCCATACGTTTGTAAAAAAGTTTTCTCAAGTTACAAGTTTATGCCACATGTTTCTTGCCAGGAGTCTAACTGATACACTGGGTAAGAGAAAATAAAACTGGTTTCTTTTGGTAAGACTTTGCAGAGTCTTTAAAATGATAATGTGCACTGTGAATATTCAAGAATGGTCCAGAGAGTAGAGACATGATGAAATGGGTAGGGATTAGAGGCCTCGGGAAGCAGAAGTAAACAAAGCTTAAAAGATGATGGCAATGAGAATAGGGAGCAGAGAAGACAAACTCTTCTTAATGCATAATTTCACAAATTTAAAGTTAGGGGAGGTCAAGTTCTGGGACGGGCATTTTACCCAATGCTAATGTTGAAGTTGAAAACTATTTTCTATATGATGTGGATTCTTGTAAACTCTTTTCCAGGTTTACTTATTATTTTCCTTTCATTCACTCTTTCTTCTTTTTCCTTATATTCTCTTTCTTTATCTTTTTTCTTTCTTGTGAGCATTTCATTCAAGATCTTTGAAGCAATAAAACTAGCTAATTTGTCTCTAACAGCAGCAACAGTCTAAAATTTACAATAATAGGTAACATTTCCTATGAGAAATTCACACCATTTGGTTCAGGAACAGCCAACTTCTTGACCAGCACCAGTTCTTACAACCTTCTCCCACGAGAAGGAGAGAGAGGAGCGCTCAGAAAGGTCATGTGAGGCCAAACAAGTAGCCATGCAGCCGTAGCATGTAGTAATTGTTTCAAGGATGTTGTTTTAGCCCATTAGAATCTTTAGAGAACATTTTTGCTAGGCAGGGCTATTAAATGAGATGTCTCTTTTCACTAGGATACTTTGCTATTAGGATGTAAGACTGGAACAACTGGAGCCCATCTTGCACACCACACCATTCTAAAGGACAAGGAGAAAGACAATTCTGATGACATTGCTTAAGCTTCTTCACTTTCTACGCATGACCCCAGGATAAGCCTAGATAGCTCAGCTATCTGGTCAAATAAATTACCACCTCCCTTTTAAAAACATGATTGAATTAGCCGAAATTGGGTTTCTGTCACTTGCAACTTCCCACTACCAAAGATCCTTGTTATTTTTCTTCATGGTCACTGTGTTTTTAAAAACATTAAATATCAAATGCCTTTATTACTTAAACATCAACTTGGTTTATCGGGAGAAAATATGAATTGATAAAGTTTTCTGGAATTTTATCAGTAGTTTTCTGATGTGTAAGATGAGTAAGTGTATAATCTATGTTACTCAAAATGCTGTTTTTGAATAATAAAAATATCTCAGAGCAGTTTATTTTTATATTAAAGACCCCTCAAAATCTAAGGAAACTTGATAAGTAACTGATGTCCTAGAGGCTAAGCAACAAAATAAAACATAAAGAAAAATACCTGATACTATTTGTATAGTACTGAAAACTTCCTTGAACTCACCATTCCCTAACAAAACTTCTTCAAGAAAGGGAATAAATGTGTCTTAGTGATCTGAATAAAACATTCAAGTCCCATTAAAATTAACATCTAAGCCCAGAATTCAGGGTGTGCCTAATGAAAATCAGGCAGAGAAGCTAATAGGAAATTTAACACAGGCCAAATGTCATTATTGTTGTAAGAAATATACTATAATTAAAACGTTTCTGAGTCCTGGCCAACGACCTACTGTAATAATGCTTTGTTGACCTTATTATAAAAATAAATTTTCATTACTAATTCATCAAAAGAGTCCCTTTTTCAGTCTTCAAGCATAAATAAAAAAGGAAAACTTAGCACCTGATTCTTCCTTGAAGCCTAAGAAGTAATACAAAAACACTGACTAGTCAAGGAGAAAACCTAATTCCAAAGCCAGAGTGAACAAAGAAAGAAAGAAAATTAAAAAAGAAATATTTCATAGAAGAAAGAATAAAAGCAGTAGACATAGCTGATTTTGGCAAAAGATAAAGGAGATATGGCAAAAGCACTGGATTTCATTCATTCTGTGTTTTCCACATACTGAAAAGTACAAGGGTTGCGGTCTGTAAGGTTGATTGTATTCAATCTGGATAGAAAGAACATTTCTTTCAAATTATTATGGTGTTTCTAACTTAGTTAGAAAAATTACTCTCTAGAATAACATTTGAGTATTATATATAATACACTGTCTCCCAGGAGGTCCCTGTAACGGGATTTCACCTGTGAGCTGGGCCTACCATTTCTCTTCTCCTCTGGCTAGTTCTCCACGGGAACCTGCATTTGAGGAGAATTCAGTGTGTTGTGCTTTGGGAAGATGCACATATTCTCTTGATTTAGCAACACAGAAGTAGGAGACACTCACAGTAATGGACAAATAAAAATGATTAGGGCAAGTTTTACAAGCAGAACACTGTATTTTGTGCATTTCAAGAAAAGACAAGAAAAGAAAAGGCACATCATTTGAAATGATGGGGGAGGGGTTGTGGCATGATCTCCATAGTCCCTTTTAAAAATCAAATATGTTACCCTAGGAAAATGACACATTAAACCTTCAATAATCATTTTCATGGCAGCATGGATTTACTAGATTCTCTAGAGGAAAACTGAGTCCAATGAACATGGAGCCCAGAATAGATAAATTTTGATAAAGGATTGAGAAGGACAGAGAGGGGCAGAACCCCAAGCCAAGGACAATAACTCATGCTTTTCTAGCCAGGAAATAACGTAGATGTGCTGACATAATCCCTAAACATATCAAAAAGTGGTGGGTTGATGCCAAAATTAGGGAACTGATGTCCCACCCAAAGATATTCAGGCTTAATTTTTAAAATGCAGAACTGGCGCCGGGGCCCCATTTTATGACCACTGCTTAGATCAATATTCTAAATTGTGCTGCACAGAATAACTAATATCCCCGGAGATAGTTCTTAGGTGGCAAATAAAATCAAACAAACAAACCAAACCAAAAGTGAGCCTAATTGAGAAAAAAACCTGAAGTGTACTGGATTATCTTCTGTGTGGCCCTCTAGATTCATTCTCTATCTTTCTTGGCCCTGCTCTGTGCCCCAGTGCGCTGAACCAAATGGATTTCATTAAAGGCTCCATTGCCTTTTGGTTCTGATTGGTTTAAGCCAACTGGAGACACAGGCAGGAGATATCCAGGTATTTTATTTATTCTGCTGCTCTTTCCCTGACAGGTTGCAATACGTTGGCTATGGATTTCTAATCAAGGGCATAGTGGACTCTTCAAGTTCTAGCAATTAGCCCTTCAACTTGCCGTTTCAGGATCAGGGATGGTATCACTGTTATTGGATCCTGAGTATTGCACCACCCCTTGATGTCTTCCTTAAACCCTATCCATACGTTTGTAAAAAAGTTTTCTCAAGTTACAAGTTTATGCCACATGTTTCTTGCCAGGAGTCTAACTGATACACTGGGTAAGAGAAAATAAAACTGGTTTCTTTTGGTAAGACTTTGCAGAGTCTTTAAAATGATAATGTGCACTGTGAATATTCAAGAATGGTCCAGAGAGTAGAGACATGACGAAATGGGTAGGGATTAGAGGCCTCGGGAAGCAGAAGTAAACAAAGCTTAAAAGATGATGGCAATGAGAATAGGGAGCAGAGAAGACAAACTCTTCTTAATGCATAACTTCACAAATTTAAAGTTAGGGGAGGTCAAGTTCTGGGACGGGCATTTTACCCAATGCTAATGTTGAAGTTGAAAACTATTTTCTATATGATGTGGATTCTTGTAAACTCTTTTCCAGGTTTACTTATTATTTTCCTTTCATTCACTCTTTCTTCTTTTTCCTTATATTCTCTTTCTTTATCTTTTTTCTTTCTTGTGAGCATTTCATTCAAGATCTTTGAAGCAATAAAACTAGGGGAAGTGTTTGGTACTTCCTCTCTGCTTTTTACTATACTTTCTGGATCATATATTAGGATATCATATTGCCCAATAAAATGTTCAAATAAAAACTTTGCTTCAACTAGTGAAATAAACCTGAAAACAGAACTAGAAAGAGAGGAAAAAAAACCATATCAAAATCTCTCTTCTACGAACGTTTAAAGCTATGTCAATAACAAAACATTAAATTTAGACAAATTTCCAGCACTTCGAAATTGTGTCTCCTATTCTTCAAATGCAATTGGGGAATTCTATGTTCATCTATCCTTTTCGTTTGTTTGCAAAAGATGTGATTGAACATGTACACACACATACAAAAACCTGTTAGGATTTTATTATACAAAATAATTTCTGATCAAAGTAAGCTGACTTCTCTTATGTCTAAAAAGGCATCTCAAATTCAACATGTCTGAATCCAACTCTTGATCTTTCCCTTCAAATCTGTTTCCATCATAGTATTTCCTATCCTTCAAGTTAGGAGAAACCTAATTTTCTCAGGCTAAAAATTTTGGTGTCATCTAATCTTTTCTCACATGCAACAACTAATTTATCATGAAATTTGGTTTGTTCTATCTTCGAAACATATCCTGAATTTGGCCATTTTCACCAACTTCAATGCCACCACTCTGGCTAGATGCTTTTACATTCATCATTTTACTTAAATCTCAAAATAACTTCATAAAGAAGGTCTTTTAAATCTCCTTTTAACATATGAAGAAACTGAGATTTCAGAGAGATAAAATAACTTGCCAAAATGGCACACTTGGGAAATGGAAGACCGGGGATTAGAAACTATGCCTGATAAATTTCCAAGCTTTTGCTCTTTCTAATATACCAGGATAAAAGGTTTTTAAAATTGACTCTTAAAAACTATATGCAACAATTCATTTCTAAGAAATTATCTCCCCTCTTCTGATTTACCAGAGTCAAAAGGTTTAACTGGTTTGTTCTTCATAGACTTCCAAAGAGTTGTATATATGTGTGTGTGCACAGGCACGCACAGGCACACACACACACACACACACACACACACACACACACACACAACTTTAGAAAACAAATTTGTTGGATTTGTCACAAACTTAGGGACATCATAGCTTATAAAAGAAATCCAATTAAGAGTTATTCAGAGGTGACTAGTAGGGAAAGGCTTATTTATCCCATCACATTCTAAATAGCCAGGAGCCAGGCAGAGAAGCAGCTGGGTGCGAGGAAGCATTAGGGAGCTGAGTCTCAGGGACCGCCAGGGAAGAAGGTGGCAGCTGGGAGTGGGGAGGGTTTCAGAATCCAACATTTAAAATGATCCAAACAGGAAAATGCCAGCTGGAAGAAGGGGGTGCTAGGCATCCAGTAACCTTCTGGTAAAACCAATTTTCTGTCTGATATAAGAGAAAGCACATGCCACACATTAAGTATCCCAGGATTTGAAGGAAAAATAGTGCATTTCCCCAACAATTATCTTGCTCATGCTGTGAGTGCCATCCCCACAGGGAATGCACCAGTGAAGATGACCTGTTATTAAGGGGGCACATTTTGGCCTATGTGAACACTAGGACAGTTCTTATGGGTACCAAAATAATATGCCAAAGAGACCTTTAAACATTTTATATGTTCCCTAATTTAAACTGGGAATACGATAGTCCCTTAAGATGGTTCTCTTTTTAAAGGGTGTATCATTAAAAGGGTTATATGAGTTGATTCTATTAAAACACACATACACACACACACACACACAGAATGAGATATACATTTCAAGCACATATGACAAGCATCTAAAGACTGCAGGTTTAAACCCTCAGTTTATCTGCTCTAGAGGCCTAATTTTGCAATCAGCTAAACCTATAGTACATTTTCATCAAGTGCTGCAAATCAGCAAAATATTAAATGAATCTTGAAAAAAATGATTATGAATCCACAGTTCTGTTTGACTGTATAATTCTATTTAAGATTAAAATTACTATCATAAAAAGGCCACTTTCTGAATGTAATTCCACAAAAACATCATCACAAAAGCTTTTACTGCTATTTATGTCAGAATGTATTTTAAACAGTTCTAATCATTTACCTTTGTGGACACTTAATTAAAATTACAAAACCAATTTTAATCTGTAGTCCAATTAATATGCAAATATATGCAAATGTGGTAAATCAAGGTGGTGATTAAGTTAAGGACACTCTATTTCATGTCTGCTTTAAGTGTGAAAACAAACAATCTTTTTTGTAATTGTACTGATGGATTGTGATGTTTATAGGGTTAGTATGGGGTACAAATGTTTATGCATCAACATTATGCCAAAACAAAGATTTTATACTCTGGAGTGATTTAGCATCCAGCATACATTCAGATGCAACAAAGTCATTTTGCAGTCATCTTGTGAATTAGAATAAGGTCAAAGCAAAGTTAAATTTCTATGTCATCCATTTGTATGGCTATTTAAAATTCAACAATCACTTTCTGATGTGTTAGGTAAGAGCCAAGAAGTCTCAAGAATGGCATATTATCGCCCTTTATCATTTAGTGTTCCTAATATACTGGTTTATCTTTGATACTATTACAGCAATCGTTCTCTCATTAAGGTACAAAGATATTCAGCCTTTTTAACCCCTCTTTTTCACAAGGTTTAAATATGGAAAGTACAGCTAAAATCCAAATGACCATCGTAGTTTAGCTACAGAGATCCACAGCACATCCTATGTCCAATTCTTCCCTCCTTCTCTTCCTGTGCTATTGTCTAAATAGTACTGATGACACTTAATTTTTCGGAAGAACTGGCTTCAGGAGCACTGTTTTAAAAAAGGGCAAATGCTTAACTTCTTTGGGATTTAGTTTCCTAAATTCATTATCGACCTAATGGGGATATTTTACTTTTAAGATATATCCCACAACTCCTTTCTAAACAATATCCTGTCCATTCTCAAAATAGCTCTATTTTCTGAAATGTGTATCTCGCAAAGATGAAGAACAAAAAGTCGTTTTTTGAAAAAGAAGTTGTGTGATCTAACCATCATAGTCACATTATGTCATATCTTGTAAAACAAAAATAACCTCAAAGCTCTGCTCTTAATGAAATATCTATGAATTATCACATAACGCATTTATGTTTAAAAAAAAAAGGTTAAGAATAACAGGTTTGACATACTATTTTTGTGCAAATATGAATGATCTCCTTTTTCTAAGCCTGAAGAAGCCAGAGTTGCTGATATAAATTTTGAAGTGATTATAAGAAGATCATTGAGTAGAGTACCGTTTTGTTCCAAATATTTTGATGCATAAATATTTCTTTCAACATTAAATATTTAGATCCTGACAAATAAGAAATTGGACAATCTCACATTAATCACCAGTACTTTGCATGCATTTATTACTGGACACCTATTTTTCACATCTGCGTTAAAATAATCTCTTCTATTCTTAATTGAAGATGTATTCATGTATACATACCCATATCACTTAGAAAAATGAGGAAAGTGAATTTCATATTGTAGTTATCCCATCATTTTTAATACTCTACATACATTTAAAAATATTATTGCTCTGTGAAGGCAGATAATTTAATAAAAAGCAATACGCTTTGTAGTTATGTTTACTAAAGTAGGTAATGTGTCCTTAACGTGCTTCTGGAAACTTATTTCTCCCTCTCAATCTAATCTAATTTTACCATCCATATTTTGAATTCCTCAAAAAAAATACCTAACTTTCCAAGAACAAAGATCCTAATAAATGTTGAATGTAATTGCTGCATATATTTTTCCTTTAACTGTTCCACTGTTACCATCATTACTTTGCATTGTACATATTCTTACAAATCATTCTTCTAAAATATTTTAAAATGAAACTGTATACAACAAACCATTAAGTTCATCTCTCTCTCTGAGTAGGTGTTTAGGGACTGTAATTTTCTAAATGTATCTAGTACCAACATATTCAATTATGAAACAGTCTTCATGTGATGATGCACCTAAGACAGCAGTTTACATTTATATTAACAAACTCTATCTTCATTATAGTGCAAGGACAAAGCAGGATTCCCTTCCCCAATTTAGATCCAACAGTGAAATACATAACGCAATACAACATAAAATGAAATAAAAGGAAGAACATAAAATGCACTGCATTAAATATTAGAAAAAAATAGCAAGCACAAAACTGCAGAAGCGGCAGCAGAGAGAGCTGTGTTAAGACAATGGACCATCTCGGTGAGAGCAAATGCAGTAAAAATGGTTTGGAAGTTAGGTAAACAGTGTATTAAAGTCAGTCTTTTCCTTCTAAATGTTTGACAGGCTTTTTTTAAAAGACTCTATTTCCTAAAAATTAAGGAATTTCCCATATTTTGAAATTTCACTCATATATTAACCTGGAAATTATGTCACCTCATATAGTAGAAAGCCTGAGCCAAACAGAATCTCCTCTGGTCCAGCTCTCCAGCAATATGTCACAAAATTGCATTAGTGCCTAAATAGTACCCTGACATGACACTAGAAAACAAAGCGTTAATGAATAGGAACACAGATCAAAATATCATCTAATTAAGAGGTAGTCATGACGGGATGTCCTGCTGGCTTAAATGAGAAGAGAGGGCTGTTATTTACAGGACTTTGTGAAAGTCCTTAGCTTAAAGCTCTATAGTTTGATCTAACAGCAGGTATAGGAGAGCAGATTAAAAATCTACAATAAAACAAGCAAAAAGAAAATTTTAAAAAAGGACATAAAATTTGCTACATTAAAAGAGTTATTAAAATAAATACACTTACATTTAAAAAATTTTTAAACTCTTTTGGAATTATAAACCTGGGAACATTTTGCCATTTGAAGGAACATCAATCTTGGGAACAAAACCGAGCTATATATATTTTTTACGATTATCTCAAAAAAATGCTAATTTAAAAAAGAAATGTTTTGTTTACTGTATACTATATAATTATTTAAAATTAATCTACATTATGCTAACACTTAGAGAATTTTATATCTCATAAGCACTACCCTTTTTTTTTTTAGATGTTTTCAGGAAAGGCTAAAGTTTACAGAAATGGATTTTCGCTTTCCTTTTCATGTAGTTTACTGATAATCCTGCCTAAATAAACTGATTTGACCTTGGGAATGTCTCACATTCCACAGAGCAGCCCTTTTGAATAATCTCCAAAACCTACACATTGGAGATGATTTTGGACCTCCTCCCAGAAAAAGCCTTCATCCTAATGGCCATCTAGGGGGAATGAAAGTCCCAACATTTTCTCCAAATTTCTGGGAGGTGAATGTTGGCTATGACAGATTCAGTTCTCTGTCCTCCTGCCTCAGACGACGGAAAGTTAATAAAATAAATAATATATGATAATATGGCATCATTGTCTGGGCACACTTTCTCCTAATCAAACAAATCTTTTCAGACATGTATCATACTCTGAAAGTGAATCCTAGAAGTTCACAAAAAGGGGGAGAGGGTGGCGCGAATAGCAGGAATCTAGGCCTCTTGTAGGCAAGGATACAGCCAACTAAGAAAACAAAGACTAGAAAAAGCCTTTGCATCTGTTTGCCATTCTAAACCCGGCCCTAAAGTAAATCATCTCAGGGATTCCACTAAATCTATAATTTTCTACAACCTTTTTAGTCTGTTTATTTCTTTGCTCACACGAAATGCCACGCATCCAAAAACCCTGGATCGGAGAGCAAACAACTTCAATCCAAGTTCAAGCTGTGGATGATCAAGAATGAGACTTAGTATTTACTTTGCCTTATGCTTGGTCAGTTTTATGTGGAAGAAAATAAGACTCTGATGGCCAGGAAAAAGAAGAAAAAGAGGCTTATTTCACATTTTCCCTAAAACCTGCTGCTCTAATCCTTTGGTCTCACTGTAGCACATTCCCATATAAAGGGGCATAATTGTGCATGAGTATGTGTGTGTCTATGTAAAAATAATCTTACTTTCTCAACAGCATAATTCAAAAGAGAATATATATATTTTCAGTCATTCAGACCACCTTAAAGATTCACAGAACTTTAAAAATGGATGTGATTACTTAATCCATATTTTCGTTACAGAGACTCAGAGAGTTTAAGTGACTTGACTTGCCCAAGGTCACTCAACTAGTTGATAGCAGTGGTCAGGCAGGGGCAGTAACAAGCAAAGCTATTCAGAAGCTAAGATGGACTTGTAGCATTCCCCAGGAAGGTGGCCTGTCCCCAGAACCTGTCAGTAAACCAGGACATGGGAGTGGATATCAAAGAGACATGGCCTAAAGTTCAAATAAGGTCTAGACGGTCATCAGCATGCACATGACAGGTTTAGGGCTTTTATCTACTTAACCTAAAATGTTTCAGCCCAGAAAAAGAAAAATAGAGTTTAAAAGTCTCAAAGACAAGACTCTTAAATTTAGTGAGCATACACTTCGCTTTTATTAGTCCTACAAATAATACCTTCAGTAGTTAATAAAAACAACTATTGATCAAGCACCCAAAATTTTGCATCGAGTCCTCTCACCTTCTGGAAGGTGGGGGGTGGAGAAGGAGGACAAGATCTTGACATCTAAGGAGCTTAAAAATTAGTCGGGACACCCTGAGGCAGACCCAAAGGATTTTACAACATTACAAGTTTTGTTCTGTGGTCACATTTCTCCATCTTTGCCTAGACTCAAATGACTAGCCATTAAAACTGATTTCCCTTGGTGAGATCCTACAAGAGAGATAACCTTTATTAACGTCAAACAACACTTTGTGCATAAATTATCTGATCTCTTAATGCTAATTGGAATCACAACTTAATAACAACATAGCCAGTCAAAAGGGATAGCTATATATTATGACCTAAAGTACTTCAAACAAACTATAAAAAAGTACAATTGTGGACTACAACCTTTAAGACTGAAGAAAAGTGTTATTTCTGTAAACAGAATTCCCTGGCAATTATAACTAAAATGCTGATTAATGTAGACTTGGCAAGCAATCTGTATCACTTTCCTGTGAAGGTAATGCCCTGGAAGCACATCCCAGCCGAATTTCAAGGGAGCCACTTTAAACAGTATGCCCTTTTGAAAAAATGGTTGTAGGGCTCAACTATAAATGGACAATAGTTTTTAAACTTGGTTTACAAGAGCCCAAGAACTTCTGGGTTCATAGAAAGGCATGAGGGTAGGAGTGCTGAGGAGAGTTAACTGGGTAAGCCTCCTATTCCTACTCTTATGAAATCAGCAAAAATTCTGATACCATTATGTTTGAACAAATATTTGCTTGGCTAAATAAAGATTTAAAAGTTACTACCTCAGTTGAATGGAGAAATTAGAGTTAATACCAAGAGAGGACTGCTAAACAATTATTTTACCTTAAATAATATCCATCCCCTAATCTCTAACTTTGATGATTCAGTCTCACAGAAATGAATAGAAATGGACAGAACTTAGGACAAAAATTCCATAATTCAGTTTGATTGAGTTAAGCATACATTTATTAAGTACTTGAAATGTACAAGGTACTATGCCCTATGTGAAGAGAGGGTAAAACATCCCCATTCCACAAATGAGAAGACTAAAGCTCTATGCAGGTTGATTACTTTGTCCATTTACATGGGTAGTTAACGGCAGAGTTGGGAATAGTAGCCAGGCCTTGGCCACCTAATTCAAGACTCCTTTGTGATTATACCAAACAGAGATAAAGAGAACCTATTCCTCTTTGATTTGTTTGAAAACTGCATTGCCATGAAATTACTATGAGCCAAGAGGAAATATAAGAGACTCTTCTTTAAATGTAAATTTAAGCAATAAAAAAAAGAAGTTTAAATAATGACATAATTGTTTGTAAGAATTTAGGAGCAGAGCTGGGAAGGAGAGACCCTCTACCTTTAATTTTATCTAGAGAGAATGTAAATAATTAATTATAAAATTAATGTTACATAGTAATACACTGAAATATGTAATTTACTTGAAGATGAGGGGAAAAGCAAACTAAAAATCATACTAGCCTACAACTGATTTTATTAACTCTACATCTCAGCTTCTATTTGTACTAGCTATGCAAACTGAAGAACAAAGAGCACTTTTCAATCTCATTTTAAAAACCATCTTTCCAAAACCGAAAAATATTTTAGCTTTACTGCTTAGGATGATGATGATTAGAGATAAACAATAACTTTTGCAATTCATGTATTTTTAAATCTTATATAACAGTGAAAGAATCAAACTTCTAATTAGAAATATAGAATGATAGCATTTTAAAACTTAGAAAGACTTGAGATATAATCCAGCTCAACAATTTCATTTTTCAGATGCAGACACTGAGGTTGTGAAAGGTTAAATAGCAGGCTGACCACACACACGGCTAGTTAGTAACAGTGCTGCAACTCCAACCACTAGCCTGGAGTTCTTTTCACTATAGCAAGCACTTTAAATTATATCCAGAGAGTATAAGTAATGCTCTCCAAAAATGTGTCAGAGGCTATAGATGGGCACAGAACCAGCCATCATAAACCATGATCATTACCTCAATAAAAGGGAAGTTTAACTCTCTCTGACACAACCAAATTATCCAATCATTTCTGCCTTAGTTTCCTCCTTGAAGCATAGATATTTTTGACATATGCTATGTTGCAAAGAGTAAAAAGCACAAGTTTTGCCAACATTTGAAGTTGAAAAGTGCAATTAACCTTTGAGGAGATAAGCGATATGGAAAAAACACCAAATTTGCCATACTGATTATAATTAATAATTATAATTTAGAGCTTTCTTACTGATTCTTACTCTTACTCTAGTAAGCTACCTTACTCTTCTAAGCAGAAAGAACCCTCCATAAAACTTTTTAAAAAATAATAAAATTTACATGAAGCTAAGTCACCAGCCAAAGATGTTGGATATACTGGAAGTCTGAACATATGTACATATTGGGGGAAATATAGAAGAAACAGGAAAAGGGAATTTTAAAAAGGATGCTACTTAGCTAATCTAAAAGTAATAACATGCATTCACCGTAAAAAACGTGGCTCTATCTGATTATGTTAAAAGATATTCCTCTACATCCAACCAATTCTACCTTAATTAAGAATGGGGATGACCAAAATTTAGTATTTCTTGTGAAAGATTCAAATACTGGCTCCTTGCATGTGTTTTGATTTTAAAAAGCACTTCCGGAAGTTTTACTTAATGATTCCTTTTTCAAGAAGAATGGCTGTAGGGAAGAGAGAAAAACACAAAGGAAACCCGAGGTCACTAGAGCCCTCGCAAAGAAGTAGTAGGGGGACCACATAAACTGTATTTAATGGCCCCCAATTGCACAGAACCGTGACTAAGAGAGAAAAGTGCTGCTTTCACCTTTTCATTCGGTTCATTCACACGTTTAATTCTACTGCCAAAACTGTTGATGTGTTTTATGTTTTTGCAATCAGCTAACAGTGGCATTTTAGATCCCAACTCCAGACAGTAGTTTTCAGGAAGCGTCCTTTTTGACGAACACAGTTAAAGTTTTCAAATGTAGCACCAATTCAAGGCAGATACGGAATGAAGCTCCAGTGGACAGTAATGACGGCCCTGAATGCACTACACAGCACTTCTTGTGCAGAAATGAGGGAAAACTGTTGATCACATGGCTGCTTTGTTCAAAGGAACATCCTGCGTGCCCCATTTCGGGCACTACGCTAATGTCTGCATAGGAAGATGAGTCCCTGGGCTTTGCCTTCTCGAGCTGTGTTCCTCTCGCTTGAGGAACACAGTCTCACACTGAAGACATTTTTAAATGGGCCACTTAGAAGTCAACTTCTACTAGGAAAAGGGGCAAGCAATATCTGGTCACACTCAGGACATGGGACAGTTAGAAAATGATCATTCCAGGCTACTGATGTGCTTTTTTGCACTGTGTCCAGAGTGTTAAGTATCTCTCTGTGTAATGGCAGCTGGTGTGCTCACTTACTAGGCGAAACAATAAGAAAGAATGCTAATTTTTCATATGATTTTGGGGAAAAGGGTATATATTTTTTGACACTGATTCCAAGTAAGAGAAATCAGGATTTATAAAATCAAACACAAGTTTTAATTCTTCCTTGACTTTACATGAGTGAACAACACTGTCATAACCCTAATTAATAGTGTGTATAAAGATAGGAAGCTTGTTTTCTCTCAAAAAGCAAAACCAGGTAATATGAATAACTGATACAAAGATTAAGAAGCCTAAATTTTTACAAAATTGTCTTTTCACAACTCGAGAATTTTGTTATCTACATAAAAGACTTCAAGCTACTTAAAAACAGTGCTTTGTAATACAAGATGGAAATAAGTGGGTAGCTTGCGTGACACAAGATGGTTCTCAAGGCAGTTTTCCATGGAAATAATACAGATCAAAAAAGTCTCTGTCCAAGTACCTAAAATTTCAATTTTACTCCAAAAGTTAGTTCCAAATTAAATTTACAAATAAACCCAACGAATTTAACCTCTGGTGAAATTTAAAAAGACATCTAAGTACTGAGGGCCAATAAATACTTCCCATTTTTCCCTTTTTTATAATAGTCCAAAATGCTGTCTCTCAATAACAACTCTTTTTGTCTATGTCTCCAGATACTTAACATTATTTGCATATGCTCATTCACATTCTATTATGATATTTACATATAATATTATATTGTTATTTCTTATCCTCTATTCCGTTTATAAAGCAATAGCAATTACTTTTTCAGAAATTCTATTAATCACCTCAAAAATTAATATATGTATTTGTATATCTATACACACGTGTATGTGTGTATGTATGTATAGACACAGCTCAGATACAAAGGCAAAACAGACAATTCTTATCTTACTATTTGTGTCATGACTGTTGTATTTTAAACTATCTATAAAATAAATAAAATCAGATATTATTTTAAGTTTTACAACCATAGTAAGCAATTTTAACAATAATTTCCTTTGCAAATTTCTATCTGATAAGAAAACATTTTTCTTTGATCATTTGTAATAAGTTTTAATGTTTTATGTATCTGAAGTGCAAAGATTTATATAACTGCAGAAAAAATGAAATCTAAAATTTTTCTGTGAAAGATAATGCATAAAAATGCTTTTTAACAAAATTATTCACATGTTTATTTTAAGGTATTTTCCAGCGCATTGCGGCACTTCTAAATTTTAAAGCTCAGGCTCAATTAGGCCCCAAAAGGAGAGCATGGTATGACACTCTAAACAGCCTACTGCATTCATTTATTGTTCAGTTCACAGTCCCTGAATACAACACAATCCTCCAACAGAGTCAGCTTTCATAATTCAGCAGTACAAAGTCTGCAAACACATGTAACCTAGATCCATATTTCCCAGTGACAGCATATGATAGCAGAATGTGAAGTATTAATGCTGGTGTCACTACAGTCCTACACTCTACTGCACTTTAAGAGAAAGCAGCTGCTGAGATGAAATGTGTGCCAACTGTCTGAAGACAGAAACATAAGAAACATTCCTTCTGTTACAAAGGGAGAGACACACACAAACAGACTTGCTTTTAGACCCAACAAGCACAAAGTTTCTTACTTTTGCCTTTTACATTTCTCAGGAACACTTACCAATTCTGCATAAGCAGAAAGATATGCATTTAAGGAAATTCTGACTTCCTTCTCACAAAAGTAACCCTAAGAAGAGGTTAGAATTATCTATCTACAAGTCAAAGTGTGGAAAAAACTGCCTCTTAAAATATGCACTGTATAATCCAATGCGTTCACACACCTATGGAAATATAAATGCTGCCTACGCACCAGATAATATCGACCGGTTGTGCACTTTCACACCAACAACATATGGTCCTCAGGCCTCCCAACGATTACGTTTTTTGGCATCTTCTTAAAATGATTATCTTGAAATAATTGTCTGAAATCTTTGTTCTAACACATTCACATAGAAATCAGGCTGTCTCTAAACTAGGAACATGGTAGGTTTGTCACTTTCAGTAAACCCTTCACAAGAGGAAAGTCTACAAATCCAAAAGTAGCATTTTTCTTTTCTGTATAAAGATTGACAATTTGTTGAAGAGCCACGGTACCCTGATTTGTACAGGACACATTCTTGATGTAATGATGCAAAATGAACCAACGTACTGTACTGTTATCTTTTAAACAAGCTCTACAATAACAGTAAGTGTGTGACATAATCTGAACTGTTCGGTTATAATTCACTTAAAAACTAGTACAATCCCATTGACCCCTTTATCAAACAATTTATTGTGCATTTGCAGACTGGACAATGAAATAGAGGAGGTAAAGTATTAACGGTGACACTATTTGGCAAGCTTATAGAGCAGTTCATTCAAAAGGCAATTTTAAAATTGAATGAAGAGGTTTGACTAGGCAATAAAAACAGCCACAATGCCAGTGAACAGTACTTAGGAGGAAAGCCTCTAATTATCCTATTTATAAATCAACAGCAATTTTACTGATGATTTCTTCTCAAAGTTGATTAAAATAATGTCAAAAATTTTAAACTAGATCATATGCATTTTATTAAACTATAATTTAGAATATTATTGATTGTTTGAAAATGATAAAAACTTGAGAGCAAGAATGAGACAGCACTTCTGAAGAGAAACATTCATACGATGCTCTGCAACATAATTATAGTCCTGCCCTTGGGGAAGGGGATTTTATTTTATAATGAGAATGTTTACACTGTTATGGGGTTCAATCTATCTGGGAGGGAAGGTTAAACTTCTTTCCATTAAAGACAGCCTTATAATGAAAAGCTCTGTAAGGAGAATGGAGTCTAATATAGTAGATGTAATGGCCTATTAAATGATTCACACACAAAAAATGAATCAAATTCATTGTATCTTACTGCTGTTTTATGACAAAATTGTTGAAAAATAAAACTATTGTCAAGATAATTGCATATTACATAGGCTGCATTACTGTAAGCAGTATTCTTATTGGATGACCTAGACTCTAATTTTTAGGTACATTAACAGGACATTACATTTTAAATACTTTACATTACTGGAATGTTTTAAAAGAATCCCACTTTTACTCTGTTGGCAAAATCAATTTAGACTTAAAGTCATGCTGCAATTGTGCATCATTCTTTTTCAATTAAAATTTTCCATACATCCTTTATGATGTCATTCTTACATTCCTGCAACAGATGCTTGTTTATATACCAATTTACTAAACTGCTGCTGTACTGGTATTACACTATTGTGGATGTAACCTCTCTGTCTAGTTTACATTCCCAAATCTCCTCTCAATAAATGTGTATTTTCAAAATAATTTGCCTCTTTAACAATAATCTCTAATTACCAAACAATCCTCTCTATTGAAAACAACAAAAACAAAATGTCTCTATATTTTTAGAGTGGATAATTAAATACACATTTCTGGAAAGAATGACATTCTTACAAATTTAAGAAAGGGATGTTTCGATGAATGAGTTCAAACACAATTTTAAAATGTATTTTAGAGGTAAAATTTCAACATCAGATCATTAATTCTGCCCTATGAGAAACTAGCAAGAAATCTCTCAGACTAGCTGTATAACCTGAGCTGCTTATTAATTGGTGCTTTAGAAATATATAATGTTATACCCATTTCCAAAGCCATCCTATAACACTGTTAATCAAGCCGTATGTATAATCTATCAGTATTATTGTTATAACTCTGCAATGTTTTATAAGAGAATCATTAAAGCCTCCTACAGATTAAAATTTAGCTAACTAAACTTAAAAAATCTACCCATTTGGGAAAAAAATGTATATATATGTATATATACACATTGATTTCAGATTTGTGAGTGAACACAGACTGAAAAACTACTTTTTGCATATCATCAGCACTTAATTTGAGTTAAGTGATGCTGTGATTCCGTTAAAGGAAGCTCTTCATTTTAAAAACATTTATCTCTGAATACATATGTGTGAAATTCTGGCACTGAAACTTTCATAAGGCTCTTGAAGGAAAATTGTCATGTTGGATAAAACACTAAGCAGTATCACCTCTTTTTCAAAAATAATTTTCTGTTACAACTGAAAAATATTTTTGTCCCACATATAAACAAATTTCTTCTAATTTTACAACCTCATATTTATCAGGGGATTGCCTGTCATTAGTAAATTTTGCACTCAAGTTACTGAAGTTACAAAATATTTTGCTTTAAAAAGAAAAATACCTTTATTGCAAAACCTTTAACTGATTACTATTGTCATTTATGCGGCACACTTGGTTAGGCTCTCTCTCTGGTCTAAGTCAGAGTTTCTAAAATCTGCAGGGGTAAGTATCTGTGTGTTTCATTTCTTCTGATTTCATCCTTCCCTCTGAAGGCCATTGGAGGAAAAGTTGTTGAGCTTTCTAGAGAGGGTGTTTTAAGGCTGAAGGTAAGGTAAGAAAGACAAAATAGAGGTGAATAAATGACTGTACTAGGCTTTTCCTTTATATCTTTACCTTTAATATCTTACTATCAAAGAACAAAATTCAGAAATATAAGTGAGAAAACAAAAGTTTTCCCAGCAATTGCCTACTTTGAATTTTTGTAGAAGAGGAAAAGTTATTTGATTAGGCAAGGCATCAAAAAGGTCCAAAGAAATTCTGAAAAAGGCAGTGGCCCACCTCACTACAATGACAAGGGTTGGCGTACTATAATATCAAGAAAACCAGATAGCAGCACTAGAGAAAACTTTCAGGGGGAAAATATGAAACAGTTCAGAGGGCTCTCGCAGTAAGGAAGCACTCGGGCTCGACCTCCCCACTCTATCCCACCCCAATAAAGCATGAAGGAAAGTGAGGGTGGGATAGGAGTAGCGGGGAAGAGAGGAGAGACGCAAGCTGGGGAGAGCAGGAGAGAGCGCAGCAGAGAGCAGAGAAAGCTACCCATGGGGACTTGTGTTTGTCACACATCTCCATGCCCTTACGAAACAATCTATTTGAAAGAAGCCTGGGCCACTGTGGCCACATTATCCCTGACTGGGGACTCGGGGGTACGGAGAAAGCCTGTCACCATCATTTATGGGTATATGGTCAATGTACTTTAAGGGTTACTTGAAGACAGATTTCCAAATCACGACAAAAAACTTCTTTTGCTGCTATCATATTTCTGTATGAAAGAATACCTATCAAAAGGAAAAGACCAAACATGTAAGAGAGCTCAGTGTTGATGTAGACGTAATTTTAAAATGATACATAAACACACATATCTAGGTAATCTGACCCAAAAGCCTGATATCATTTAACAGAAAAAAGCAATACTCACTATGTCACTGGATTCATCAATAAATCTTTTTCCTAAAGAATTAAAAAATAAAGTACTTGGGTGGGGTATGCTTGTTTGGCAAGCATGGATGGGAAGATTTCTAATCTTGTTGTATCCTTTCTCTGCCTTTACAATGTTCCTGGTGACAAGGTGGCAGAAAGGAGAAGTACGACGAAGGTTGTACATACTCATACAGTTAAAAAGTGCGATGGTTGTAGGTATACATACCATAGCCCTTAGAAGTGGTTTTATATAACCATCTCATACTACAGATGAATAAATTAAGGCTCACAGAAGCTGACTTGCCCAGGATACCACACGGCAAGTAGTGGCAGAGTTGGGAATCGAGCCCAGGTTTTCTGGCTCCCAGTCATGGGCTCTGTATACTTTACCAACATGCCTTTAGCTGCAAAATATTTTCATCTGAATCTTATCTGTTCATCATCCCTGAGGAGTTATCATTATTTAAAAGGAATTCTCTCTCTCTCTCTCTCTCTCACACACACACACACACACACCCCACACTCCTTAGAATGGAGAGAGCTATGTGTGCCTTTGGTTTTTATAGAGTTTCTAAGTATGGATTGCCAAGGAAGGTAGGATTCCTTAATCCCCCTGTCTAAAGAGGTCTCTGGTGGCCTTACAAAGCAAGCGCTAAGTAGAAAGAAGTTCAGAATATTGCGTAAAGCTTGGATTTACAAACTGACTAAGTGGCAAGAATGGAAACACCTATCCCCATTGGCCCAAATGAGAATGTGGTTTAGAGACACAGACCTGAAGCCCAATTGCCTGTTGGCATGGTCGGAAAATCCACACAACTCCCACCTGCCTCTCTTGGAATACCTTTTCTGGTGGCTTGAGCTGCCACATAAGAAGTTCGACTTTCTTAAGAAAATCATACAACAGAGGTCCCACCCGAGTCCAGACTTCCATCATTCCTGATGAGGGAATGGCCATGTTAGGGGCACCTCTTGAACCTTTCATCCACCAGCTGAGGACCACTGAGTCACCATAGTCAATACCACAGGGAGTGAAAGAGACATCCAGATAAGTCCTGTTCAAATTCTTGATTCACACAATCCCTGAGGTGTAATAAAAGAGTTGTTCATAGACATTAAGTTTGGGGGTAATTTCTTATAGAGCAATAAATGACCAGAACAAGGCCTTTCATTCTATCAACTGTAAAATTAGGGAAATGATACTAGAGGATTGTTGCAAGGATTAAATGAGAATGTATACAGCATCCATAACTGATTCATAAGCTAGCTACCACAATAATCAACAACAACCACCACCATGAAAGCTCTTTCCAACATTGAAAACACTGCACCTATCCCAGACGGTCATCACAAGACAGAAGTCCAACTCTGGGCCTGTCACTGGTGAACTACATATTTTTGATAAGTCAAAGAACCTCACCTTAACTAGCTTGGTGTTTCTTTTGTTTTGTTTTTTGTTTGCTTGGGGTTTTTTTTATAGGAGTTGAGAAGGAAAGGCAAAATGAATGAAGAGACTGGTGTAAGATACAGGTTTTATATGGTCTTTCAAACATTTTTAAAGCATAAAACAAAACTCCTAGGGATATTTTTAAATTCCACATAGAAACGTAATCTTTGATTAAACACGCCATCTTCTTGGTGTACCTTTTATTTATTTTTTGCTTCTGATAATAATACATGTAAATAGAGAAATATTCTCTATTATAAGAGAATTTCTCTATTTTAAGTAAAACAACAGTACAAGGGCAAAAATAGAGTGGTGAGAACTTGAGTGAAGTAGATAAGAACAACTTTTTCCAGCCAAGGGGGCAAACACCATCCATCTCTAGCCAACTTGTGCCATAAGCCATGAAGACCAGCATTCCTTGATCTTTTGACTTTTCTGAGAATCCAGAAAGATTCAGCTCACGGGCAACCAGCTGGCATCTCCAGTTTAGCATCTAGAATCTCTCTTAGATGATCCTTCTATTGTTTTACATATGATCTTAGGCAAACTGATTAACTAATTTTTGGTCTCATTTTCCTTTCCTGTCAAATTGAAAGGAAAAAGCAACAGTTTCCAAAGTCATTCCAACTCTAAAATTCCAAAATTCTTTTAATTCATCAGGCCTGACGGGATGGGTTTGGAAGATAAGCATATACCAAATCTGTGCACTTATACATTATTTTACATAAGAGAGAAATAATAGTTCATTTTTTTATTACGCGTAAAAAAGAAATATATATTAACCTCTGAGGACAGCTACTTTGTCTCTAACTTAAATGAGCCTTAAATATGTTCTTTAAGAATGGAGTTGAAAAAATTTCTTGACAGCAACCCGCAGTACAAAATATACTCTAATTGCAACCAGTATGCATATATGTATATGTATGTGAGTGAAACAAAAGTTTTACATAGTAATATTTACCCGTACCATCTGGGGTGTTCTGTAATTTTCAATTTTCTTTCTTTTTCGCCCTTACATGTTGGTTGTGACTCACCAAATGCAGTTTAAGGCTCAGTAATGAATCAAGACCCACCATGCTTATCTACAAAGGTCATCCCCTCCCTAAAATTTATGACCTATTCTCTGGATTTCATTTTTTAAATTGTTCTTCAAACATTTACAGTCTCCCTCAATTAAACGGTAACTTCTCTCATGGCATATCTTTCAAAAATTTTAAGCTACAATACGAGAAGCACAGATGTACAGTTTCTTCTCTTGGCATCATATTTTCTAGACAAGAGGTAGCACTAGTTTATTTGTGGTAGGCATGCCATTTATAAATAGCATTGCTTTCACGTTAATTTTTCTATTTACTAAACCAATGGTAGCATTAAAAAATCACCTGAAACATTTATTAAATATGCAGATTATCAGGTTCCATCCCAAGAAATTTTGACTAATTGAGTTTCTGGTAGTCTCTAAAAAATGTACATTTTTAAGCACCCCTCAGTCATTTTGAACTCTGTGGTCATTATACTACACTTGGAGCATCTGCTCTAAACATATAAAGGTCTAAAATAAGGACAGCAAACTTTTGTAAAGAACCAGATTAGAAGTATTTTAGGCTTGTGGTCTACAGAGTGTCCACTGTAACTGCTCAACATTGTTGTTATAGTGTGAAATCATTCACAGACAATATGTAAATAAAGAGGTGTGGTTGCATTCCAATAAAATATCATTAAAAAAAAAAACAGGTGGCTAGCTTCTTGCCATAGTTTGCCAAACCCCTAAGACATGCACTAAACATTGATATTTTTATATAAATCACAATAATCAGATCCATTGGTCCTGGATGCCTTGTCAAGCAGTTTGACAAACAGTATAAAATCACAACCAGGCACTTTGAGAACCTATGCTTTAGTCAATTAGTGACATCAACATGAGTGCTACATGGCACTGGTAAGATGTGAACTTTCATTTTGGTCTTCAGGGCTTACCTTAGAGGGTAAGAAATGAAAAAGCAGGATTCCTCTGCAGATAATCTAAAAGCGGAGTAGCTTATGCCCTTAATTTAGATGTGGAATTCAACTACACATGCACTGCGAGAGGGAATATCAAGAATCTAGGCTGCAAGAAAAGTTCCACCAGCCATTCCATTCAATATTCCCTTATACCAAGAGGTGGAGAACTTGAATTTGCTATTGCTCCACAAGGCCTCAGTTCTAACATGCCTTATATGCAGTGAGGCTTTGAGTAGAGACTTGCATGCAAAGAAACACTCATATATTTCATGACACCAATTTTAAACTCAAGCTGGCTACAACATCTTCAGGCGCTCAAAGAAAGTAAAAACAAAAACAAACAAACAAACAAAAAACTACAACATTGAAATAAAACAACTGTGTGATTACTGAATACAAGGCCCTAAAGCAGTTGCCACGGTGGTGTTTCTCCACAGGACTTTTCAAAGTACTTTAAAAAACATGAGATTTCTAACTCAAACTCATTGACATGAGAATCTAATTTCCCATATAATTTGTGCCTTCACTGTATATTATTTATGGACTCTGAGCATCACACACATTTATGCAGGTTAAGCCCCAAATTTCTGTACATATGTTCTAAAAATTTCCTTGACAGGTATACCAATTTATTGGTTTCCACGTTGCTAAGAACTATAGCAGAGATGGGATTAAAGAGCTCCTTGCTCTTGCTTCTCCTCCCACTGGTTAACATTTCACTCTTAGCATTTTGAGTAGAGAGAGAGCCAAGGAATAGGAATGACAGAGTGAGTGGGGATGGACATGGGACTAGAATTGGTTGAAAGTCTACTATGTACCAATAATTTAATATGTTATTTCATTTAAACTCACAACATGGTATAATAAGTATTGTTATTCCCATTTTACGGATAAGGATTCTAATTCTGTGAAGCTGAATAAGTTGCCTGAGGTTACGTAGGCTGGAAGTTTCGGAGGTTGTATTTGAATCAAGGATCCTCTGATTTCAAAGGCCCTGTTCTACCATTCTATATCAACTTTCAGGGAACTCTCAAATATATGAAACTACAATGATCCTTATCTCCAATACAAGAGGCAACTGGTTAAAACGGGATTTGAAATTTATCCATAGATTTTCTTTACTAAAATAATTTGCTATTCAAATGATCAAACCTATCCAGACAAGGCTGGATTCAAACACTATAGGAATAGTCATTCAAATGGCAAAGTAGAAAGAATACTTCTTTGGTGCCTCCTGTTTGTTTCTTTACTTCTTTCTAGAGTACTTTTACCTACTCAAACACTCTATGTTCACAGGCTGACTCCCAGAACCTCTCATGTCTGTGCTCTCCAGGGAGCACCAGGCCATTTTCACGTATATTTGTTCTATTAAAACCTACCTACTCCATGATCCTATCATTTAGGTCTTTAAGTGACAAAAGTAACCTTCTAACAACATAAAAGCGGGCTCTTCAATGAGATCAATAAAATTGATAAAACTCTAGCCAGATGAAATAGGACAAAAAAGAGAAACACCAAATTACCAATATAAGAAATAAAAAGAGGTAGTACTATGTCAAGTTCTATACAAAGTAAAAGAACAATAAAGAAATACCATGAACAATCTTATATCAATGCATATAAAATGGATAATAATGTCCATTTCTACCACAAGTTATTCAAGCAATGCTTGTATATTTAATAGTGTATATTTAATACTAGATTACTTGAATAACCTAATATTTATTACAGAAATTAAGTCTGTAGTTAAAAACTTCCCCACGAAGACAACAATAAGCGCAGATGGCTTAACCAGCGATTCTACCAAATATTTAAGGAAGAAATGATACCAATTCTACACAAATTCTTCTACAAAACTGAAGAGGAAAGACTACTTTCTAACTCATTCTTTAAGGCCTGCAATGCTCTGATACCAACACCAAAGACAGTAACAAAAACAAACAAAATGAAACAAACAAACAAAAAAACCCCTATAAACTAGTAGATACAAAATTTCTTAAAATTTTAGCAAGTCGAATCTAACAATATGTAAAAAGGATAATACATTATGACCAAGTGTGATTTATCTCATGAATGAACGGTTGGTTAATACTCAAAGCAATCAAATTCATCATATCAACAGACTCAAAAAGCAATGTAAGATTATATCAGTAGATGAAAAAATGGATTTGATGGAATCCAGTCTCTACTACTGATGAACTCTTAGCATACTAGGAACAAAGGAGAGTTTCTTCAATCTGATAAGGGGCATGTAAGAAAAATCTAAGGCTAACATCATGCTCAATGGCGAGACCAAATGTTTTCCTTCTAGAATCAGAAAAGGTAAAAATAGCTACTCTCACCGCTTCATTTTGACATTATACCGAAAGATCTACCTCCACACAGTAAGAAAATAAAAATAAATAAAAGGCATTGAGATTGGAAAGAGAGAAGTAAAACCATCTTTATTTATGGATGACATGGCTGTCTATATAAAAAAGAAATCTGGTAAAATCTATAAAAAATAGTTAACAAATTTGAGTTTAACAAAACTGCAGGATATAAAACCAAAGTAAAAAACTCAGTTGTATTTCTCTGTTCTAGCAAACAACAATCAAACACAGAAAGTATAAAAAAAAAAAATCCATAGTAGCATAAAAATATGAAACTTTAAAGATACAGCAGATGAAGATATATGAGAACTATATTTAAACACTATGAAACATAACTGAGAGAAATCAAGGAAGATCTAAATAAATGAAATGAAATACTAAATATTGTTAATGTGTTGTCTCTTCAAATTGATCTAGATTCAGAGTAATCCCATTCAAAATTCCAATGAGATTTTTTTCTCTTTTATTAAAATAAGAAATTGACAACCGTATTCTAAAATTCACATGTGAATGCAAATGGCTCAGAATAGCG
>NW_011888798.1:2055008-2143014 GCF_000151845.1 Pteropus vampyrus | reverse complement strand
TGATCAATTACATAATAAATTGTCCATGAAATATTAAGATATGATTATGCTTTTTAATAAACAGATTAAAATAATATTAAAAGAAGTGAGAAGAGTTTTTCAAATAAAGAGAGTCTTTTGACAAACAAATGATCAAACATTACAAATTCAGAGTTAACTAATTTGGAATTTGGGATAATGTAGCCTGACAGTCGGTTGAAACTTACCTTTTCACTATGCCAAAAAGAGAAAGGCTATGCAAACATATTTGTCATTCACTCTTTCACCATATTGATCCAAAAAGTATCGAATCTAAATAATGAACAGAAAATAAAATTTCACGATTTTAAAAACTAATGTTGCCCTTGGCCAGGTGAACTGGGTACACCCGACAAAGTGAGGCAGTAAGCCTCATTCACATAATATCTGGGGGACAATTTTTGGTCCTTAAGGGCAGGATCACATCTTATTCACTTTGTAAATCTAGTACATCTTATTCACTTTGTAAATCTAGTACCATATAGGGCACGATAGTTATCCAGTGACTGTGAATTTGGCTTTTCAGCAATATCTCTCACTCTTCCTCACACCACTACCCTCATTACTCCCCAAAGTCACCCTCTACTTTTCGACTCTCAGTCTTCACTTCACATGCTCCCTCTTTCCTGTCTCATGGCCCACTCAGGGTAAATTCTCAGCTTCTCCTATAGTTCCAAAGAAACTGGTTTACACCTCTGCATTTGTACTTTTTATAGATCTGTTAGATTAGAACCCCTTAAAAAGAATTCCATTTGGTATTGCATTTTCCATAGTACTATGAACATTCTTGGCACACAGTAGGGACTCAGAAAATATGTACTGAACTGTATAATTAAATTCAACACACACACACACACACACACACACACACACAGAGCACAGTAAGTATAAGTCATTCTAATGAGCTACTGTAAGAGGTTGAGCAAAATAAGAAGAAGAAGAAGAAACAACTACATGTATTGAGTACCTACTGTTTGCTATTCAATCTGTGAGATGCATCATGTACATTATCTTAATCCTTACAATAACTCTTATCTCTTTGCCAAGCTTCAGAAAAGTTAAGTATAATAAATGGAGGGAAAATGTTAGTATGTTGCAAAGCACAGATTCAGATACAGGTATTCCTAGTTAAAATGACCTTAAATCTCTTCCTTGCATATCTTGCCGTTGATTCCCTTCTCTCCCACTTCTACCGGTATAGCTATTATACTCCTATTCTATTATTTAGTTTATATTTTTCTAATTTATTCTTTTCAAGATTCTGGACTACCTATAATGCTTTATTATTAAGGATATTCTAATGATTTTGCCTATTCTGATATTATTTTAATTTCAAAGTAAAAAACTTTAGTGTTGCAGAACTCTTAGATATATAGTTAGCGACAAGGTAGGTGTACGTGGAATAAAATGTTATCATCCCTTGAAGCAGTCTGAAATACATAAAAATCCCACACACACCAAACCAGAACCTCAAAAGCTCAATGTGTACAAGAACAGGATACCCTCCAAAAGAGACTCTTACAGCCCTTTCTGTGACGATCTCCAATATTATAGATGCCTATGACATTTACTATTCTTGAATAGCTATCTCTTTCCTTTAAATAACAGGTCTTTAAAACAAGGGAGTCAAAACTAATGGATTATAATATTTCTATCTTTAAAATCTGAATTTCTTATGAGTAAAATAAACCACAAATGAAAGTACTTGTACCCAAGCACACTGAACCTTTCTTCTTCTATTAGCATATCGGTCTGCAATCATATCTAGATCAATAGTGAAGATATCCACTTAAAAGAGAGCCATGCTTTCTTTTGTCAGAAATTCATTACTTTTTATTAGGGTCATTGCTTGAAAACTTCAAAACACCATATGGACCTAATTGTGGTTTATTTTGGCAAAAAGGAAGACACTGTAGAACAATTGAGGCATTACATTCTACAATTCCATTACTTTCATCCCTCTCAGTTTTATTACTGTGTCATTAAAGGCAACTTGAGTGAGCGAAGAATTATAGTGTCATGTGTACAGGCTAGTAGATTAATAACAAAACACACTCAAGTTTAAAGGTATCTAACAGCTGTTTTCATTATTTTGTGTAAATACGCTTGAAGCATATCTATCTGATTAGTGGATAGAGTGCTCTTCTCTGTCACATGCCATGGGCACTGCTATGTGCAAGTAATCAAAGTGCTCAGAAAATGAGTTTACATTGTTCACTGCTGAAATACACAAATGTCAGAAAGTGACTATGCATCAAAGCTTAGTCAAATCATCTGCTGCAAACAAACAGATTCCAACGCATATTCAGCTAAAAACATTCCGCTGCAGCACACTGACTGACTTGGACTTAGGGCTGGCCAAAATGAAGTGGTGTGCAGAGAATAATAATGTTTTTTAGAGAGAAAGAAATGACTTCAAGATTAGAATTGTTCATACAGATTCATACAGATAATCATCTGTATAATTTCCAATAGAGTCAACATTTAAAGTTGCATTATTTTTATCCTAAGAATATTCATTAACTTTTGTATACTTTAAAATGTGAACTGATAAGGAAGCATGTCATATATTTATTTTAGGGCTTATATACACATAAAATCCATACATAACTTAAGATTTCAAATGCAATGATTCCTAATTCCATGCTCTGACAAGTCATTTTTCCTTCATTCTCTTTCATACGGCTATATTCTACCCACTGACACTGACTTTGAATTTCAATACCCATTTGCTTGCTACTTAAACATTTCAAAAATATTTATCCTCACCTATCAGCCCTTGTCCTTCTACAGATTCGCTTCACTTGACCTCTGGTCTCCTTTAACCATAGAAACACTTGACTCCCATTCCATTACGCAGTTGACAGGTTCAACTACTATGCTGCCTGCCCAGTCGGTGGAGTTTTGCACTTCATCACCATCTTTCTGCTTAACTGTCTCTGTGGTTTCTTGTCCCCTGTGTCTGCCTAATTTTGATGTGCCAACCCAGACATTTGTTTTTAAATCTATTCAAAATTCTTCCTATCCTTTTTAAAATTTTTTCGTGGGGGAAGGCACAATCCTGATGTCATAACCATGAACAATCCCTGCAATAATATGGGTGCTGAATATTCTCAATATGGTGATGAGTGCAACTTTCTTCTTTTTCCAAAGCCTAGTGTTAAAAATGCCCACCCCCATTTAAGTTCTCTGTCAAGAACCTCTGGTTTTGACATATCTGGCTTCCTCAGAAATGCCTTTAAACCACTTTATGATTGCCCGTCCGGTCACAGAAACACTTGTTTCAAATTTGTCTGTCTGCCTCTTCCAAGTTTCTCCTCTTTTCCTTCAATTTCATCCACTTGGTCTTTGGGGATGTTTACACTGAAGCTCGTATTTCAAGACTCATCTAGTTTTCTCTCAAGCATCTCTAAGTCCTCTGTGCAGTTTGAAGGTTTGCCTTGTCATCTGTATACTCTGTCTGTCTGCACCTCAGTTTCCTTCTGCCCCTCTGTTGAGAGGCTGCAGCACTCTTGAGAGTGAGGCTCTAGTAGCACTAACGCAAGCCAGACCTGGCTGTGGAGGTGTTATGTAAGCTTCTCCACGCTGAATTGACAATGAGTTTCTACACTGACCTTCAAGTTCCAAGTTTATTCTGAGGTGTTCCATAAGCGAGGCTCACAACCAAAATGTCAAGATTTTCAGTGAAGGGTAAAAGCTAGCTTTTCAAAAGGTTAGATTGTAGTTATATAACCCACATTAACCCACACCCGATATATTCATGTCACCTTTCAGAGTGGTAAACCTCATTTGTTGATGTGTTGATACAGCTCTGCAATGCAAATAAAGCCCATCTAGGGACACTGAGTCTCTCCAAATTTTATCTAACCATATTTTTGCCAACTGTTATAAAAAGTTCCTTTAAAATTAAGGAGTCAAAATGCAACACTGACTTTCTTGCTTTATAAATTTATTACATAAGTAAAGAGTATTTTAGCTAAACAAGACAGCTAAATGGTGAGCATAAATTACAACCCATTTCGCTTGGAAAAAAGACACAAGCTGAGCGCTAACCCAAGCTTGGAGGTGGTTCTGCAGCCACCACAAAGATTTCCCTTCCCAAAGCTTTAAGCATTGTCTGCCCACTAATAACGTTTATTAGAAATCAACATTATGGTAAAGAAATGGGCTGGTGCTATAGGAGGAAATGGGCTGGTGCTACAGGAGGTTAACCAGCATTAAAGATACAGTCTGCATGTTTAAGAACCTTATAATCAAATGACTGACAGTATATAAATCAATTGACAATAGACATGCATATACATGACATATGCATATAAAATTACAGCTCTATATACTTAATTTAAAAGTTTCCCTATGAGCACTAAGTAAGCAGTGGAGGTGTGTAATAAATTAAAGGGAGTATCTTACCACAATGTTTTGTGTAAAATAAATGACCTAGTTGTCTAATGCAAGTGACATGATTCAGAAAAGACTTTTGAAGTAGGAGACTGTCAAGTAGTGTCTTTTTTAGAGAAGCTAAAGTAATAAATAGGCGGTAAGAAGAAAAATTATTACTCTAGACACACCTACGAAGGCAGCAGGAAAGGAATAGGTAGGGATCACAGATGCAAAGGCTTACTATCCAGAAGGAATCATATACTTTCTCTGTTGAGAGCAACACAAGAGCTAAAGTACGAGGCAAAGGCAAGTATTCAGCAAGGAAATGTTGGTTCACTTCTTTTCACTACTGATAATGCACTGGACACCTGAATAAACTTGGCAGGCTCCATTTCAGAGCTTAAGTATATGTCTCTCCTTCTTTCCACATTACATGCTTCATTAAATCTCCCATATATCCTGTACCTTGATCTTCCCCACCCTTTTCCACATCAAAACTCAGCAAAATGATCTAGCTCCTTATTTCCAGTTGGGATTTTCTCTCGAGTTGGAGCATTGTGCTGTGATCACATCTTTTAAGCTGCATCTTATGATTCTTCAATAAAAACACAGGCTCAATTCCCTTCAGGGAAACTGGTACCAGAAATATTTCTGCCTCACAGGATCCATCACCTTCCTGGGAGGAATGTTCTGCTCTCTTAAGAGCTTTGTAAACCAGAACGTGGTACATAAATGTAAGGCACGACTCTAGCTGCTGTCATTAATCACCTTACCTTTCAGATTTGCTTATATCTAAAAGAGCCTACATCACTCTTAATATCGTAAGCATGTAGAGAGCAAGCAGTATGCTAGTTTAACATATTTTATGCAGCACCTGGCACACCACATGCAAAAAGGCTTGTTGCTGATGACGCTAATGCTCACTGAAATTAAAGTCTATCTTCTCATGATCACATAATAACAGGCAATCACCTTGAAATGGGAGTGTATTAAGCCCTATAAAACACAGCTAGTACTTTTGGCCCAAGTTCTCTTCTCAGTGAAACCAGAGAGCAGCAGCTCAGTGCTCCCTTCAGAATACAAGTGTTTCAAAGCATTTAACCTTTCCATCGTTCTCAAGAATATTCATAGTTACACTAGCCGGATTATTCAAATGACTCACCGAGTTTCCCTGCTTGTGCATGCCACTCAAATGAGGAAGATTAAATAGAGCCCTGTTTGGTTAAGATTCTAGTAACACTAGACTGAGCATAGAAAAATGATTTCTTCTTGAATTCTCGTAGCTGCACGCATCACAATATCACTTACCTTTTATTAGATTAATAATTAAAATTGAATTGGGGCCACAATAACCATTGGGACCCAAATTTTCTTTCTTATTCAGGATGTTCATGAAATTCTTCCAATAGCACTGAATATTATCTCATCTCTAAAATGGGCAGTTAGGATGTCAATCAAGTACATCCAGAACTTACACTTAAAGCCATTGCCCAGTATTAATCTTACTGATTTCTGTATGCATATTGTGTTCACTTAATTATATAGGTTTGCAGACCTAGAATTAATTAGACATGAACTTAGAAACTGACAATATTCCCAATACTGATTATTGAATTCATTTTCATTTGCATTCCTCTCTATGAAAGAGTACAAAGAATGGTTGCAATACGGGAGCTCAGGACAATTTTCCAAAGTTTCATACAGGAGTTGTCAGGTTGGATGAAATGTTACATCCCCTCCCCACCTCTAAAATACCATGGGCCCTTTGTCCCTTAGCCACATCTGATGTAGGAATCTCTACAATTTGATCAATAGTTTTTCAAAACATACCACATACACAAGTACATACGCTCTACTTCATTACTGAATAAATCTAATTATTAAAAAGATCTCTCTCTAGAATTGATATCTTTGACATAGGCTTCTCGTGTTATAATTCTCTTCTTAAGAATAACACAAAAATATGTACCCATATTTCTATGTAACAATCTTTCAAACTCCAAGGTTCAATGATTCTACAATCCGAATACAGATATTTTGCCTCCCCACAGTATTTTCCTTCTCTAGGTTAAGTATTGCGAGACTCATCAAGTGTTTTTATTGTATATATACATGTCCTTTTTTGAATGTAAGAGTTAATTTAACACTTACTCTTTCAAATATCATTTTGTACATTTCAATGAACTATTCTGCTCTGTCAAGATAATTTTGAAATTTCATCTTTATCACCCATTATTCTATCATTCCTTGTTCGGTGTCATCCAAAATTGTAGGATACTTGCTTTGGGTTTTTGTTTCTGGGATTCCTTCAGAGTAAGGAAAAGAAGGACCGTTTTTCGAGCACTTATTATATATGAAGTACCACAGTGTGCATCAGACCCTTAGTGCTTCCTAGAATTTAATCCCCACAAAATGTCTGTTGATTATCTAGTTGAGAGATGAGAAAACAGAGTCTTAAACAGCTTAAGTGACTTGCTCAAGAATCTGGTAAATGACAAAGCTTGGATTTTAAGTAAAGTTCATCTGAATCCAGATCTGTGCTTTTTCCATAACAACCCACATCTCTCTTTAAGGTTAACGGGAATTCATTCATTCAAGAAAGATTAGCTAATTACAAATTGACGTAACCATCTTCGTTGTAAAGCTATCATGAGAGGGTGTGTGAAATGCCCTGCTGATGTCATCTAATGCTTTCTGTGTGTTAAGTACAGAGCGTATATATGCATGTGCATATACTGAGGCCTATAGGTATACCAGGTATTTTACGTGAAAAAACGAGTTTCATGTAATCCTTATAACTCTGTGAGGTGTTGTGATTTTTGATATTTTATATTGAGATTCACAGAGCTCAGTGACTATTCTAAGGTCAAACATCTGGTAAAGGATACAGCCCCACCCCGTCTGCTCACCCAGGAGCCCTATTAAAATGAGCAGGGAGGTTGGTACAGCATGGCATGTGCGCTGTCTGACATGCTGCCTTCCAGCCGCCAGCACATTCATTTAAAGAATGCATGAATTATTTACTGAAGAATACATTCTGAAATGTGGTCAGTTATTTTTTCTTCTTCTTTTCCTTGTCATTGTCATCTATATATTTACAAGAAAAGAGCTATATTCGTCTTGCCCTCTCCAGCAACCAGCGCATTGCTCACAGCATTTCTTTTGAAAAAGAAAATTAAGCAGTGGAATCCTTTCAAAAATAAAATTCACCAGGAATACAAATATATAGAATAGACCAAAGCATAGCTTATTTGGCTAACGACGTGAGGGAAGCAGGAGGAGAGCAGAGCACTGTTCTCTCTCCCCACAGACATTCCTCCCCACCACCAATTCTTCCAGCCCACCAAACCTTCACTATCACCTGGGGAAATTCTTAGTGTCCTCATGGTTCTTGGGAACAAAATGTGAGGTATATTCTGGACAATGATGATGATAATGGATGATGAAGATGAGGATCATAATTATTGATGAAAGTGGTAATATTTACTGAGGGCTTACCATGAGGTTAATAATGTAAAAACTCCTTACAAACATTTCTGATAGGTCTACCATCAGCCATAAAGGGTTAACACAAACTAGTTTACTAAATAACAAGCTGAAAATCTGTTAGATGGGAGAATCTAAGCATACAATACAACATAAGTACTGACAGCAGAGGGGCCACTGGAGCCTAAAAGTGAGCACTACGATGTGAGCTTGACTCAAAAAGCAGCAAGCATCCATTCATCCATTCACACATTCGCGCAACAAATAATTCTTGAGTGCCTTTTAAGTACCTAGGTATTAGGAGACCACCTCACTTGGAGCTTACATTACATACCACACACAGGATATTTGTGTGGTATAGGAAAAGGAGACTGAAGCACATCAGAGACTAACTCTACTTGTTTAACAATTTGTAGAATTCTAGCCATATTGCTGCAGTGAAAACAAGTTAATGAGGGCTAAGTTAATTTTCTAAGTTCCCTCATAGTTGTAAGGACATAATTATCAGCAAATGATATTTATAGCTGGCAAAGCAGGGGCAGAGAGAACTTGGAGAACCTGATACTTAAATAGTTGAAAAAAATTTAGAAAGGGATAATCTGAAAGAGAATAACAAAAATATATCTTTTTGTCACTGTCCAAAAATTACACTACTCATGTTTAGTTAAGTTTTATTAAAACTATAGAATGTACTGTGCCAATATCACGAACTGGTTCTCCTTCATTAATTTTCCTACTAAGGAAGAGTTATTTTTCTCCACATACAGAGAGAAAAATTAGACGAAAGAGAAGCATTTATATTTGTGCAAATATATAATTAAATATATTATGAAAAATCATGTAGCACTTTAAATAAAACTTTTTTCAATTTATTTTCATTCAAAATTATCCTGTAAGGCAGCAAGACTGATATTGTCATTCCCAGCTTATTTAAATGAAGTAGTGACACTTGTCTGTTGCTCCCTCTGGTATCTTAAGTCTCTGATTCTCACATCAGGGCCTGAACTCCCAGGGGAACTATTTCCTACATTAAGAAAATTCCCTAAAATTTCCAGTTGTGTTTTGGCTCTATAAGTATAAGAAAAGTGTAAAAAGCAAAATCAGCTAAGGGCAGATTCTCCATCCTACTCTACAAATCTGCCAAACTGACTCTGGGCACAAAATTGAGCATTCTCTGGCCTGGCTTATGTGCACTATAGTACTAAGAGCCTGTCAGACCCAGAACCACAGAAAGCCCAGATAAGTAGCATCTAGGGAGTTAATAAGGGTCTAGAAGGAAGTTTCAACCCCAACATCTAGGGCATGCCAATGAGAAGCTCTGGCTACCAGCATCCTACCACCTGCACTCCTCCTCCTGCACACCTCTTTGACCAGGCTTGTATCTCTGGGACCAGTCCATCCAGCAGGCTCCAACTCATTTCCAGATAGGACTGTAGCAGTAATCAGTCCCTAACACATAGGTCCAGTGGTGGTAGCATTAATGTCCACATCTGGTTCTTCCAAGGAATGACTTTGCTTCTGACATGCCTTACATGAACATGGCTGGACCCACCTGTTCTAAGCACATCCCCTTTCCCAGGAATGACTTTGCTTCTGACATTCCTACATGAACATGGCTGGACCCACCTGTTCTGAGTACTGACACCTGGAAGCTTTACAACTTACCTGACCAGTCTCAGACAGAGTCCCTAACCAGAGGTAAGTTAAGTTCTCTGCGTTCCCAGAACTTCGTGATTCAGGCTACTGAACATTATCTGGGCAGGCCAGCATTTACTGTCCTTGGCTCCCAGTTCTCAGCTCTCAGTGGTTGGTAGGTGTGTCTGTCTCTGTCTCTGTCTCTGTCTCTGTCTCTGTCTCTGTCTCTGTCTCTGTCTCTCTCTCTCTCTCTCTCCTCATTCCCCCTTTCCTCCCCACTCCTCCCCTTCATTGAGAGTTCTCAGCATGTCACTCAGCTGGACCTGTACTTTTATAATTCTGGACAGAGGGATTATTCCTATCTAGTTTCTATTAACGTCACTGAAATCTAAAGAAACAATTCAGATGCTCAGAATGTTAAAAACAATGAAATACTTTCAGGATAAGAATCAATAAGCAAAAAACAGTCATGACGCATATTTTCTAAGTTATCCAAATGTTCATTAGTAAGGAGAAAAAAAATATTTTACTCTAACTGTAAATAAAGTTTCAATTTAAACAGATCTACATATCAAAAGCTTACTATCTGTTAATTATATTTAAATAAAGAATAACCCAATTGGTTCTTTATTCCAAAAAGTATTACAATGGTATAGTCTTGTACTAGATTGAAATCCATAGGATTATGTCACAAAGCGTTCCAGTTCAGAATAATTAAGTAATTCAACAAATGAAGGCAATATCCAGAACCTCTAGTATATTTTGAGACACAATCACCAAATCTCCTACTATAAAATCCATTTGGGGAAAATAATACTGACATGCTTTTTCCTATTTAGTTGTACCATGTACAACTAAAAACAATGAACATTATATATAAAACAAACATAAGAAGACTGAAAGGTGGACAGTAGAAGCCACTCTGAGAGGTGGTTAGAGAACATGCGACCTAAATGACAGAATGACACAGTGGCAAGTTCCCTGGGTTTTCTTCTTCAATGATATATCCCAGTCTGGATACTGGAGAAGCCAGCAACCCAGAAATACCAATGGGCATTGACAAACAACAGTCCCATGAAAAATCTATTCTCTCTAGCCAAATAACCAGAAATGAAGCAGCCAGAAAACTATTAGGCAATAACTGTTTTACTGCAGCCAAATGCCACTGTAAAACCTGTGACTCTAACTCTGCCAGCAAAGACACAGCGAAGAACCTAAATTTTCACCTTAGCTGGGCTATAACAAGGTCCTCCCATCCCCCAATCACACCTCTAGCAATGTCAGAGAAGGCACAGATTGAAAGCTAGGACTTTGATCTCACCTGCTGAGTGTGTCAGAGGAGACCTCTTGGAGAGTTGAGACCTTCACTCTATAGCTCAGTGGTAATAAGATCCTAAAGACCCCACCTCCCTGGTCAACAACAGCTGAGTGGAGAACCTGGACTTCCGCCCCCACCCCATAGTGACGAGGTGGAACCTCCATCATCCAACAGAGTAGTATCGGAGTAGCCTGCAAAAACATGAGTCTTAAATAAGATCCAGAATTCAATAACATAAGACCCAAAATGTCCAGGTTTCAACTGAAAACCACTCATCACACCAGGAACCAGAATATCTCAAATGGAATGAGAAAAGACAATCAATAGATGCCAGCTGAGATGAGATAGATTTAAAGCAGCCAACATAAAGATTCAACCAACAATTATAAATATATTTGAAATAAGTGAAATATAAAATAAAAAAAAGAAAGAAAAAGAGAAAGGAAAAAAAAAAGAAGACAAATAGAAATTTAGAACTAAATTTAGAATTAAAACCAGAATACACACATTGAATGAGCTCAACTGCAAAATGAAGGGGACAAAGGCAAGAATCAATGAATTTAAGGGGAGAACAACAAAAATTAGCCAATCTGAACAGAGAAAATAAAGTGGGGAAAAAAATGAATAGAGCTTCAGGAATGTGTGGGACTATAACAGAAGTTCTAACATTTGTGTCATTCAAGTCCCAAAAGAGAAGAAGGTGAGGTTAAAAAAAATATTTAAAGAAATAATGGCTAAAAAGTTACCAAATTTGACAAACAACAACAACAAAAACAGAACAAAACAAAAACATATACTAACAGATTCAAGAATCGGGGGAAATCCAAAAGAGGATAAATCCCCCCAAATCCATACCAAGGCACATCATAGGCAAATTTCTGTGAAAACTAAAGACAAAGAAAAGAAATTTGAAAGTGGCCAGAGAGAAATGATGCATTAACTGTAGATGGGAAAGCAATACTAATAATAGTGGGTTTCTCATCAAAATCTGTTTGCTTTTTCATTATCTTAATTTTTCAAACACTTCTTCCTGTAATTGATTCAAAATTCCACCTATCTACTTTCTCCTGTATAAAAATCTAAACAGATAAAATACCATACATTTCTAACAACGCGTCAATCTCACCTATGTTTAAATTGAGAATCATCGAGCATTTTCAAAGACGTGAGCTCCTAAAGCGTTAATGCTCTTCTCTACTTGGGAGTGGTTTCAGGCTTGGTGCCATAGGATTTGCCCTTTGTGAATTCTTACATCCCAGACTTAGAAAATATGAGCCACAATTCAGAGAAAGGTAAGAAGCCCAGCAGAGCCCTATAGTGATAAATGAGTTTGCATCATCTGTCATTAGAACTTCCTGCCAACTGGGTCATTCCCTATTAAATTACCACTTGTCAATGTTTAAAATACTGATTGATAAATGACTATGCCAAAACTGATAACACAACAGCTTTTATTTTATAATAATCCTAGTTACCACAGCCAGCTTGTCAAGGCACAGACACCATACTTTTTTTCTTAAGTACTTACCAAAAGACAATTTAATCTAATACAATGCTAACGGGTATAATGCCTGGCCCGCTATATGTTACATACTGGTTCCACTTGCCAAAATAAACCTACTGGCGATTTAGTGATATGAGGAGCTCCAAGTTTCACATTTCATCAAATGCTAGTAATCTGTTTTATCAATATAAACTGCATTTTAATGAAAAAATTCTTTTCTTCAGTATACTTCACTTTCAATGCCCTTGAGTATAATAATTCGTTCATGCTGTAGAAAAAGAATGTTTTACAAGATCTTAACTCTCAGGAGAAATTTCTCCGTAAATACAAAATGTGAGTTTTATGGGAATGTGTTGTATGCACATGAGTAGTGCCCAACACTACAAAAACAAAACAAGACAAAACAGGTTTCACTTAAATTTCAGCTTAAATATCCTTCTGAGATATTATATGACTAACTTGTTACTAAAACCAAGCTTAGTTGAGCAACTAGGTGAATAAAGTGGGGTTCATATCCCTGAGGTCTCTGAATCAAAATATGTCAGAACATGATGCAGACAGTTGTTAAGGCAGAATCAATCATTGGGTCTCAGAGCAGTTTTAACAATCTCAAAATTTTATCATGCTTGCTTCCTTCTTAGTGATTCAAAGTGAAAACGCTTTGGCTAATTTTAAGCAAGGCTCTGTGCAGTTAAAGTTGCACACAAACTCATAGGGCAACTGGCCAAGTTCAATTACCTAAAAAAACCATTCAGGACCCCTCTTTCCCACTAGGGTTACTTCCCCAAAAGTTAAGCCCAGCATCATTCTGTTTCTCCGTCTTTCATACTTCTTACTAAATACATATAGGCAAAGGTCAGTGTGTCAACTGGAAGCGAGTTAATGATACACCAGACCGTCACCCTCTGCAGTTTCACAGACTTAACAACCTTCTAGGCACCTACTACTCTTCTACTTTTTCCTACCACTGTTTTGTCTACTCCATTCGAAATGCCCAGTGGCAATTTCACTGGAATAAATGATGAAGACAACAGCAACACAACACCAATAATTTCTCACCTGTGCCATTCCTTTCTGTGGCATTTTTATGTCTTATCTGTCTTCTCTATCATACACAGGTCATAACTGAGAGATCATGATGTCTTTTTCTGGATTTGTGTGGTGCTGGACTGCATGGTCAAAGTTGAGCAAAAGTTTAATAATGAATACAAGCAAATGGTATTCACGGAGGCCATTCACAGGCAATGGCAGGGCCAACTGCTCCACAGAAGGCTAAAGAAATCAGGACATGCAGTAACTCACAGACAGGAGAATATAAAGTAATAATGCCCTGCATACCTGTTCCTTACAGGTGCTATCACTGAGGAGTGGAAAGCAGAAATCTCCTAGAAGAAACTCCCCAATGACAGCATGTAATAAAGTGTACAAGCAGCACGTGGAATGAGTGAAAACATATCCATGTAAAGCACAGTTCTCCTTTACATAAATGTACGTACTGTAACATTCCACAGTGTCAGCATTTTCTGCTAGGTGTTTTTTTTCTTCCAGTAAATGTTTTTAAAAATAGTAAATTCTGTCTTTATGTATGTATGTATTAGTCAATCTTAACCTAGCAAGTGAAGCAGAGTTGGCGAAGAAAAGATTCCATCTGAACTTTTTACATCTGCGTGTATGTGTCGGGCGGGGAGGCAGCGGGGGGGGGGGGGGGGGGGCGGGAATACGTATGTGTGTAATTAATGACAATTTAGAAAACATGAACAAACAAATCAGGAAGAAAATGTTTTAATCATCCTAGTCTCACCATTCATATATAACCACAAGTAACATTTTGGTGTATATCTATTTCTAAATATAGCTCTTCATTTGTATATGGATATGTACACATGTGGGGCACATACATGGGGCAACAGATTATGAACACAGAACTTCCACACACAATGCCTTCAAGAACCAGGAAACTGTCATGTCTTATCTCTAAGAAATGGGTTCAAGTGAGCTAAAACTCAACCATTTCTACAGTTTTACTCGCCTCTGAAAAAAAAGGGGGCAGGATAAGGAAATATAAAGACATAGATAGTCTCTCAGGTAATCCGGTTCTGCTTTTCTTTGGTATCATCATAATACCACTCTTCATTGATTACCACTTCAGGATTTATGAAGTCCTTTCATACAAATTAAAGTCCCATGAGGCTAGTAGGGAAAACATTATGGTTTCCATTTTACAAGTAAGAAAATTAAGCCGAGGGTCCTGTAGGTGAGAGCAGAGTCAGAACAAGAACCGAGATCTTATATGAAATGCAGTGCTGCTTTCAAAGTCCACTCCCAAACGTCCTATGCTCTTGAGGGTCCTGTTTTTTGTGTGTTAATCTAGGGACTATTTGCATACCCTAGAATAGTTTTCAGTCTCTCCTATGAAGCAGTAAGTGGATATGAAAAAAGCGAAGGCTGGTGAACACTGGCCTCTCTGCTGAAAATGAGTTCTCACACTGAGAGCACCTCCCATACCACCTGACACTCATTAACAAAGGCCAGTTCTTTCCCTCTACATCTTCAGTCAGCAGAATCCACCTATCCTGAAAAGTACTTCACTCCATCTGCACTGCCTCCATGCTGACAGCAGACAGCATTTTCCACTCTCATTTAATCGGCCAGCCCCTGATCCACACAGCTCATATCCTCCCGTCTTTGCCAGTTCGATCTCACAGAAGCACCAATCTTTCTTTCCTTCTTCCACTTTCTGAATCTTTCAACTCTAGCCATTCTATCTCTCCTCAACTTCACCTTCATTTTCATACTTTTTTAATTTTCATAATTCAGCCCAGGTATCTAATCTAGAAAATAAAGTTATGACTTATGAAAACTTTCGGTCTCTGAAATTAATTAACATGATAGCAAAACATTATTTTTAAGCACATGAGACTTCTAAAAATATTAAAGAAATAATTAATTTAACTATTTGAGACTATAAAGAAACTTAATGTTTTAGTGATAAATACTGTTAATTCTCTTTTGCTAGTATCTTGTTCCCATTATGATAAATAACTGACTTGGGTTTTTAAATAGGTCAGTGTGAGGTTAGTTTCCATTTGACAAGTTGATAAGAGTATATTTTCTGTGTAAAAAGTTAGTGAGTTTCAAAATGTCAATTTTCTACACATATACATCAAATACTAGTGCACACATATTTTAAGGTACTCAAGATCGATCTAAGACCTATTGTGCACTAATAGTTTAAAAACAACATTTGTCTCCTAACAATCTGGTCTACTATATGACTAGAAATGCGTTACTGTCCTTCAACATTCATATCAGCTGCAAGTGCTTTCAACTATTATTTTATTTTCCCATTTGTCTTCAACTCTGTAGAATGCTGCAAAAATGCCATGACATCTGAAAACTGTTACAGTAAGCAACCACTATATCAATCAGTTCTCTTATGAGTTCCATTTTACAATTCAATTACAAACTGTTGAATGCAAAGATTTATCTATCTTCAAGAAGACTAAATATCTCTCTGGTTATTACCAAGATAAAGAACTGGAAATATTTTAAGAACACAGGATATGTCTTACAGCCAATCTGGCACATACAAACATTCATAAAAATACAAATACCAACTTTTTGAATTTGCCAAAATAATGCTGTATGATATTGCGTTTGTATTAGCCATAAAAATATGGAAAACTTCTGAATAGACAAGGACTTAACAATTTTGGATGGCCCAGAACCTACTCAGAACCTGGACACATAGCAGGTCTAAAAAAAAGATTAATTCTTAAAGTTATGCACTAGACGAGAAACTGAATGTTCAAATACAGGGCGGGTAAAGTCTGGGCAAAATAAATGCGCAAATAGTAATAACAATGTCTTCAAGAAGTGACATTTGCAGAATAAATTCTCAAAGTTCATTATTTATAGAACTGGACAAAAATTATGATGAAGGGGTTTTAAAAGGGCAGCAAGGAATTTAGAATATGCGAGTTTTGATTCTAACTTGGCACTAAAGCATGTACAGCTTCATTCTAAACCCTAGATGATGGCATCCTAAGTTCTAACTGTGAGGCACAAGAGCAAGTTCTATCATGGCTTAGAGCTTCCCCTCAAGTGAAAATGCCCTTTGGCTCCTTCTGGCCCATCCTCCAAGACACAGCTTCAAGGTCACTTCTCTGCTATCCCTGCCCTAACTCTGGTTCCCACTGCACCTGACACGGCCTGCAGCCATTACATGGTATAAAGACCAGAGAAGCTACACAGCAGTGTGGTAAAACATGAACGTTCTCAGGTCCTGGGGCCTAGGCTGGAGTCCACTCTCAATACTGACTGCCTGTGGCAAGTTGCCTAGGCCTTTTATGCTTTATTCACCCTATCTGTCAAATAACATAATAAGAGTACCTGCTTCATAGCACTGTTTTAAAGAACAAAAGAAATCATGAGTAGAAAAAGGAAGACTGTAAACAAGTGTTCTTGCTGTTAATTCCTTCCTTCTGTTGTTTCTCTTTTCACTGAACTTGAATTTCTAGAATATAAGCACCTTATGTCTGTTTCCTCACATATATTTAAAAAGTTAATATCTTCCCTAGACACTACAAAGTATTATTTAAAATATAAAATTAGTTCACAAATTGAAAAGGCAGTAGTTTTAAATACTATACCAATAAAAAGTAACATAGTTACCGTTACTATATGCAATGAAAATATTAGGTAGCAGATAACTAAGTGCTGGAAAGTCATATGATAAATCTCCAAATCTTTTATGAAGGAATGCAAAAGAAAAAATCTGAGACTTGTGGCGTGTAATGAAGATGTGTTGGGAATGAAACTGCAATTCCCTCTAGTATCAGATGATCAAAAGCTGTGAAACACAGCTGAAGAACTGTTCAGTTTGTTCCCTTTCGCCTTCTTTTGTATGTCATCTTTTCTATCTTCTGGCACACCTCACTCACTGAGCCTTCTATACTTAGCGCCATCATGTTATTCTCCAGTTAGGTACTTAAAGCCTGAGGTGCCTCACACGAGTCCAACTGTCCCCAAATCTGTATCACCTCTCCTCTAAAATTCCTCCATCCTCTGAGTTTCTGAAAAAGAGCAAAGATTTGGGGGTTGGAATATCTAAGTTGTAGTTTCAAATCTCAGAGTTAATTCCTCAGCTGTAATACAAAAGGAAGATTAGCTAGGAAATCTCTATCTCCATCCTGTTTAAGAAAAGATGAACACAGCTCAATAAGGTCCCAAGAAGAAAATCACTTTGGCTAAATTCGCACTAAATTATAAATAAAAACTATACTATGAACATCTGCTTTTAAGCAGAATCTTTATGGAATATAAAGCTCTCATGAAAGCTATGGATCTTCTCAAAAAACACACACGTGTGCACATTCTCATAAAATTTATATACAATTTCAACAACCTCCAGCTCCAAACAGGAATTCCAGCAAGAACTACTTCTCTAATTGGTGGAAGAACTTGAGGAAGTAGTAGGGAGATGTTGGGAAGAAAGTTGGTATCGTCTCAGCTAGCTCTCAAATCACATCATTCCAAAAGCTCCCTAAACCACAAAAACATACAATTGGCTCTGCCTTTTATTGATTATTATAGTGTTTCATCACGATTATAGTCAAGGTCTTTATTATGTCTAATCAATTCACTTTTTCCACATTTTCTTATCCTACTTCACCCTCTTTTAAAGGGTCAGTAACTGTGTCAGCATCTCAGTAATAATGATAGTTGCCATACTTAAATATAACCCTCTAAGACCATATTTTCTTTCCCTTCAATCATTTAGAGGAAACAGTTCAGACTCAGTGTTAGCCGTCTCTGCCCTCTGGTCAAAGATACCAGTATTTCAATGGGAACAAAAAGTATGCAGAAGGAAGGCATTGTGAAAAGAACACTATTAAATAACTGCAAAAGAATTCCTCCTGGAATACAGACTCTACTTTATAGGACCTAAGACCATTTTAACAAAAGACATTTATTGTGAAATGTCTATGAAACCCTGTAAGGAAATATCTGCAGAGCTGTGCCAGCCTTATAATTTTAGTGATAAATGGTCTAAGCCCTAAAGTTATGCTTTCCATCTACCTTGGGGTGTTTTAAAGTACCAATGGCAAGTGGCCCAACATTTGTTTCCATGGTGTCTAAGTCCCTTCTGATACCCTTTCCCCCTTCATCTTCTTCTTAGGAAAAAAGAAGAAGAAGAAGATAAAGAAAAGAAAGTTATTTGGTATTCCCAATTACATTTGTGAAGAGAGCCCACCAGGTAAAAACAACACAGCATTTGAAGAAAATTACTCCCTAAAAAGATGGTTATACGACGTTGTGAAATAAATAGATTTGTAAAAATAGAGATGATTCATTTTTAATTATAATAACAATGAAAATAGTAGAGGAATCAATGAGTCTAGAATGAAAATTAATAGCACTATTGTTTGCAATAAGAGAATAAGAGTAGATTCCATGTTAAACAGGTTTCTTTAAGTTTCTAATTCCATTTAGCTTGGAAAGACAAGGAAAAAGAGAAGACAAAGCTACACATTTAAAACGGACAAAGGGCAGTACTTCTATGCAATTTATAATTAATCTGTGGGACCATGTGTCAGTAGAATTTATTGAGAAAAATAGTTTAGTGCTATTTTATAAGGATGAGACATTAGAAGAAAAAGCACTGCAATTGAAGTTACGCTAGCTAAGAAAATATTATAAGAGCTATTCATCATCAAGATTCAGGTCATAAACTGGCAAGCAGCTGGAGTCAAGAAAAAACTGCATAAATGGCCAGGTGAATTGTGGGTGTTTTATATCTTTCTCTAGGTGTTTCACTTAAGTCACCACTAAATAAAAGAATATTAGAGAAAATTCTATTTTATCCTATACTATATTTAGCATTATGATCTAGCTGGTCACCCCTAATATTTCAATAATCATCCTGCCACCACCCTCCAGAAAAGCTTCTGCTCTGTATTAGGACAATGAACATTTCCGTTCATCTCCTTTATGTAATTACCTACATATGTACAAGAAGTAAATGCTTTACTAAATATTTATATATTTTATCAGTGGTGCTCAACCTGAGATGTTTCAAAATTTGCTGATGTCCAGGTTCCATTCTCAGAAATTCAGATGGGGGTGCGGTGCTGCCTGGGCATAAGAATGTTTAACAGAGTTGAAAATCCCTACATTTGAATGCTTAGTGTACAAGGCAATAGACGGCCTCACAATATCCACCCACCCACCCACCTGTGCCTAATACCCTCTAAAAGACAAATATACCTGTTTAATAAATGATTTATATTGTCTTTTATGCAGCATATAAATCATTAGCGTACCTCTCAATTACTTTTTAAAAATCTCGAAATAGCATATCTATAAAGATTTTAAAGCCATATAAGTAGATTTAGACACACTATCATAACAGCTTAACTAAACACCATGGAAAAAGATGAGTTTTCTGGAAAACAGGATCCAGCTATTATCCATATGCTCTCTTCAACTTTCCCAATCATATTATCATATTGTTCTTAGAATAATATGGTTTTTTACTATCATAAAGGTACCATAATAGATAACTTGCATAGTCTTTAAACGTGATATAATAGCATTACTATGATTCAAGGTCTGTCATTATTCTTTATAATGCATTTTTAGGCATTTTAAAATCTGAACACATGAATTTGTTTCAGGCATAAACTGGACTTAAAAGCCTCAGATGTAAAATTGAGTTTTCATTCCTATTATATAAGTATTAAAATTATTTTAAAATGTAGATAATAAATAAAATTTTTTTCAAGTGGTCTTTCGTCTAATGAAAAGAATATTTCTATTTAGAAATTTATAGGATTACTCAGACCAAGCCTGTTTTATTAAGCTGAACCACTGTTCAAAAAAGGTTAAGAGTTCTTCCCTGGAAATTCCTAAGAATAAAAAGAAAACCACTGCCCCCAAAGAGTCAGAGCACATTATTGTAGATTGAAATATTATCTATAATTTTTAATCCTCAATTTTTATATTAGATGCATGGACATTTAAGAACAAGCTTAAGGTTCCACATTATCTAAATCAGAGTGTAAAGTTCATATAGCAATTCATACCAGCGTATATTGAGGAAAATAAAATAAGGAATATGACAGAAATACAACACCTAGAATCAAAAAATCAGAGCTTAAAGTAACTGACAGGTCACTTTCACCAAATTCACAGAAAGGGAAGAATTACCTCTAAACAAGATTCTTCTATTTGAATACTCCCATCATGCCAAAAGGAAGGACCACAAAAAGCTATCCATAAGTTCTCACAATTCTGTCAGTAATAATTGTGGAGCATAGAGAATACGCAGATTATCCATACTCTAGCCTCTTTCTAGAAGCATTTTAAATTTCCTTCTCAATTGTGCTCTATACCCCCAAAATGTCCCAATAGTCATCAAGCTTTATGGGAGCAAATGCCACACAAATGATCTTATTCTCATGTAACTTTGTGGTCCAATCTTATGAACAAAGGCTTTGGAGCCACAGAGATCAAAGTTTGATTCAAGTTCCAGCCTTTATTTGAAATGTAACTATGAGTAAATTATTGATCTTCATCTTCACATACGTAAATGTGTTATACTAACTAACATAAAAGGTCACATGAGTTAAATAAGATATGTAAAATGAATTATATAGTACCTCACTTATAAACTTATTACAAATATTGACATTACTGTGATAAAAGGGTTCAATTTCCTGATTTTATAGGCATTACTAAGCCACAGAGCTGCATGCGCCAGACTAAGGGGCAGGACTGAATAGGAAAGAACCAAAGAGCCAAGGAGAAACCACTGTCACTGGGAGCTATCCCTGGTGCTGCTCTAAGGCTCGGGGCCCAAGGCTTGCTGGACCTGTTACCTGTGTTCCCAACATTCCTCAAACCAAATTCTGATTTCCAGTTCTCACCCTGACTTAGTAACATGTTTCTGCTATCTTGTGTTCCTAACCTTAATTCCTGTTTGAGTCCCCCGAACACTGACTGGATTATTTTTCCCAATGAAAACCCAACCTGATACCATATTGCTTCCTTTGCTGACATTTTTTGCTTTGAGATTTTTGACTTAGAGTAATATCTTTTTATTTCTAACTCCATCAATCATAGTTACTAAAAATGATCAATTCCCTTTTCTCCTAAAATTTTCTCAAGAAAACTTAAATATGTCAGCAGCAGTATTTAAAAATAATCAGGAGATTTGAAAAAGAACAAAGAGTAGTGCTAAATCATCCAGAAAAATAGCAACTAATTATTGGTGCTAGGTTGACAAAAATATGGAACAAGTGTCAGCACCACTTTCCCCGTGCCCATGGCAGACATCAATAATCTATCATAAAATTCTTTTTTAATCCTGAACAAGGCCTCAGAGTCCTCAATAAGTTCCAAATGGCCATTTAGAGAGAAAGATGATATGCAAGTAGAAACCTATCCATCATCTTTGAGTTAGTATGAACATGTGGGTTTTGAAAAAGAGGTGTTTTTTTTTCTTTTTAAGCCTCATTTGAAACACCATTAGGGGTTACGTTGATAGCCTGAAGAGGGTAGAAGCACCCTTACAATTTAGTTACGTAGAATGCAAGGACATGGTTATTAAAGAATCAGAGCTTTCTCTTTTAAGACTGGAAGTGTTAGCCTTATGTCCTGGATAAATTCCAACTTAGGTAATTACATTCTGCTTACCTCACCCCCCTAGCAATTTTTTCAAGTGAATCCAGTATTATTCTTCACTTCCTACCCTAACCTGCTGTGTAGTGTTGCAATGAGCTGTTAAACAGCTGCCATGCTTCACTCTACAATGGTGACTGTGCTTCACTGTATAATTTGTAACCATTCGCAATGTGCTTTGGAATCTTTCAGGATGAAAGTGTTACCCTAAAATGCAAGATATCATCATCATTTTAAAGGCATACAGTACAACTGCTTATTTCAGTTAAATTCAGCATAACATATTTAGAAAATACCTTATTTCATGAAAAACCATAAAACTAGGTTAAAATACCCATGAAACATGCTACAAAGAGTATATAAAAAGGTATTTAAAGAAAGCAAACTATTTATCAACTATATGAATATTCTGCCAAAGAAAGGAGTAGTAGGAAGAACAAATGCTTGAGACATTTTTATTTGAAAATACATCTGCCTTCATCAGATGGTAAAAATTCCCAATGTCACCCAAGAAAAACAGTGAAGAGAAAAACTGAACGTTAAGTCAATGGGAAATGGAGGGATGCCAAGACTTACGGAGAAAGAGATCAAGGAAAAATATAATTTTTAACATTTTCTTGTTTCTCATCAGGACAGCCAGAGAATTATACAAATTCATTTTCATGAAGACATTGAATTTTCAGTCTAGATTGCCTGAGGAGAACTGCAGACTGGAATATATTTTTGGCAATACTAAAAAAGTGTCATGGTGTAACCAGGAGAGGCTACTGCAGTTACATGAACCATCTACAGTGATGCTTTAGGTCAGTGATTCTCAACATTGACTGCACAGTGGAAAAATCTGGGAAACTTAAAAGAAGAGAAACAAACAAACGAAAAGAAACAAAACTAAAACAACAACAACAAAATAAAAACCATGGCAGGGATTCTGATTTAATTGATCTGGACATCAGAATTTTTTTAAAGCTCCCAGGTGATTATAATATGCAGCCAGTGTTGAAAACCACAGCTTGAGGCTACGTTTTACCAACTTGGTTATAATTGTTGCTTAGGTTTTTTTTTTTAAGTGGAAAAATCACATTATTTGAGGACATGTATATCATCATACATTATTAATCCAGGCCAAACAATTAGATCCCAAAGACATGTTTCCTGGAGCGATGCTTGATCAAGTGGGTGGGGAAAAGGCTTTCTCACCCAAGGGTTATAGTACTGAAGGGCCACAAATCCAATGCAGTCTTTCTTTGTAGTAACAAGAAGAGTTGCTGCCAGAAACAATAATTGTGTATCTAAGAGGTTTTTGAATTTACAGTTAGCATCTTCTGTATCTGTGTCATACCTTCTACTTGCATCTGTGTCATACCTTCTCTGTTCAGAAAATAAATAATAATCCATTACCATAGTAACCCTCTACTAGTTACTAATTACTAGTTACTAATACCTTCATGTAGAAGAAGTATTGTACCCTCAACCAACTTGTACATCCACAAGATGTAAAAGAAACACCTTCAAGCACAAGCAGGAACAAGTTTTCAATCAGAGTCCAGAACTCTGCAATTGCATATAATGATATGAATAGTTGATTTGCTGTCTAGAAAGTAAAATGTAGTTCCTCTGACTTTTATGGACTATAGCAGCTTTGTTTCACAAATGCTAACCCTGAATAAAAGCCATAAAGTAAAACATAACAAAGACAGACAAAAGAAGAATTAAAAGTAAGCAAAACAGAGTCAGTGAAATATATCCATAAGCAGCAGGGAAGGGATGCTGGATACCTCAAACACTTTAAAAGTAGTAACTAAGGACTTAGTTATAAAATGTGGCTTTAGTGAATTGTTAGTCATGAGAGAAAAAACGGAAAAAAAAAAAAAAAACCACCAATGAAACATTATAGTGGTTTTCCATGAGAGCAAATTAAAACTTATCTTTTTTAACAATCACCAAAAGCATCGGAAATGAGGTAGCAACATAAAGAGGTCAGTTCAGATGCCTGTATGTGGCAATTAAAACTGATAACATAAAAGAGAGTAGCAGGTATGATCTTACAGAGGAAAAGGGCAAGGAGATGTGTACAGAACATGTACCATTCACTGTGCAAAACAATTTATGTACATTCACTCTCATACCTCACTTCAATTCTATGATTTAATGTTAAGGAAATTAAAGGTCAGAGAAGGTGACATAATTTGACCAAGTTGCACATCCAGAAAGTGACTGAGCCAAGACTGAAAGCCAAGTATGATTTGCAAGTTAATGTTCTTCTCTCTAACTTCCTATAATACATGAGTCTCCCCCGCCCCGCCCCCCCCGCACATCCACTATGTGATGTACTATGAACTAATCCCCATCAGCTCACCCCTTGGGCATCAGCAAACAGTACTCAAAGATAAAAAGAGGAATTCACCTGTTAGCCGTAGGAAGAGGTAGAATAGGCATATCATGCAATAGAAATTTTAAATATCCTCTGGATAGAGACATGGGGGAAAAGCTTAAGAAAATTTTCTAATCATAAAGGTTATGAACTTACACAAAACTTGCAAAGAAGGAGCATAAAAATTTTTGATAGTTGTAGATAATATTGGATCACTCAAGATTTGTGGCACTAAATCCCAGAAAACAGAGATGTTCAAAATTATTTTCAGATTCTGAGTTTTAAATACTGGAAACTCCTATTTCTCACACCTAGAATAAGTTTTATATTAGTAGTCCAGTTTTACTGGAAAAGCAAAATGTTATAAGCAAATAGAGTTGGCTGAGTCACATGCATTTTCATCTCAAAATGAGTTACAGATCAAAGAATTAGATATTTTCAGGGAAAAACAGCAACAAGTCATGATGTAACTGAAATATCTGAGACTCTTCTAGGAAATTTCTGAAACCATCAATCCCTGATGAAATGCAGCTATTTTATCAATGTCAGGTAATCCTACCTTAGTTACTAGTTACTAATACAATAAACATCCCTGGTTGCACATTTCTCACAATCTCATGAGTTTTTCGGCTGGTTCTTAAATTTTGATTCCACTGTGGTAGTAGTGCTCTAAAACCTCAGGTAAAAACCTCTCTGTTGCAGTTGCCCCAGCTATTAAATGAAAGAATTGTACTAGAAGATTGCTAAACTTTTGATTTCTTAGGTATTCTTCCAGTTCTGGGAAGTCCTGATTCTTCTATTCTTTCATAAGAAAAAATCGACTGCCTAAAACTGAAAATAAAACAAATTTATCTATACTAGAAATGTGGCTCTCATTTTTTTCTGATTTTCCTATTGCAGTTACTAACACGATACTTTTAAAACTTACGATTTTTTTTAGTTCATTCTCCCCTTTATCTTCTATTTCCAACAGAATTTACCAACTAATCCTAGTTATTCCACTTTCCCATTGTCTCTTGCTTATGTCCTTTGAAATCCATTCTCAAAGCCTGAGGCAGAAACTCCTTCTTCAATTAGTAGCAAACAACTATAACCAACACTTTAGGATTTGGTATTGCAGAATGAATTTTGGTAGTATAAAAATGAAATGTGGTGGTTTTGAATAGACCCTCCCTCTCTCCACAGAATCACTTGGCCTGCTTAGGGTATCAACTGATACTTAGCAGAGCAGATCTGGATTGAGTTTGAATGAAATGAGTATCTCAAACAGATCATTTCGTTCTCTACATGAATGTTTACTTAGAGTTGCAGGCCATATTGATGAACTGAGATTAGTCACACCAAACTACAACTTGAGGCACAGTTTTGGCTCTATAAAAAATTTAAGAAATTACATACAGGTTAATTAAAGCACAAAAATATTTTGATAATACATAGAAACAACAATAACAACAACTACCATTTATGTAATGCTCACTATGTCACAAGCATTTTAAGCATTTTACTAAGTACTTTACATAGAGTACCTCATTTAACTCTCTCAACAACCCAATGAGACTATTACTCCCTCTACTTTGCAGAAGAGAAATGAAAACTTTCTTAACAACTGGTTAGCAGAAAAGATGGTACTGAAATATAGCTCTGTCTGACATCAAACTTGATCTCAGGACTCCCTGTCCAAAGGGACTGAAAGCGATTTAGTTATCGATTTCTGAGAAGGCAAAAGAAAGAATACTTCAATATTCTTGCTTATCCAGAAATGAAGAGTTCAAAAGCTCTGATGTTTTTACAATTCTATACTCAATTTTTCTAAAACAATAACAAGTGACAAAAAAATATATCTTGGATTTGTTTGGAAAAAATAAATTTGAGCTGCATTAAGTATGTCAAAGGAAAAAAGAAATCCAATTAAAACTCCTACAAACTCTGGTCATATACCAAATCACGCGGAATTCTAAATGATGACACTGAGGTAAAAGAAGACACTTTCTGCCGGTCGGCTCCATCTAAATGACCCACCAAAAGCTCCGACTCAATATATAGAACTCTGAATTTGCCATCTTCACACAAGCAAATCTATTTTTCAATTCCAATAGAAGAAATATTTTCCTATCACAATAATCAATATTTCAAGATCATCCTTGACCACTCTTCCAACTAGTAGGCTGCCACATCAACTTGCCAAGTCTACAATCAATGTGTTTCTGTGTATTTCCCTCCTTTTCATCTGTATGCCAGTTCCCTAGCTCAAGCCTTCAATATCCTATTCTAGTTTTTTAACTTGTTTCTCTGCTTCCTATTTATTTTCCATAATATTCTATTTGTCAATACCAAATTCCCATTTCATCATCTAGCAGTGGCTCTCAAATGACTACAGGCTAAAGTCCAAATTCCTCAGCCTTAATTTCCTTCTCTAGTATTACCACCTCTTCACCCAACTGAGTCAAAGGTAATTAATCTCTTCTAGGCCCAAGGATCATTTACTGCCACAAATCTGGTTGTAACCATTATCTCTGCACATAAGGTGTCCTTGCACTCGCTCTAACCTACCCCCCTTTCCTTCAGAGCAAGAAATAACATGGCATTAATGGAAGCAGCATATTGGAGCCAGACGGCTTGGGTTGCTACATGATTTCAGGGAAGCTTAACCTTCTGAACCTCACTTTTCTCACTTGCAAAATGAGGATAATAGTACCTAGCTTGCAGAAGTTTGGCAAAGATTAGAAGTAATATGCATCAAGAATGCCCAGAAAAGTCACTTGATAAATGATAGCCATTATTATTATGCCCAAAGCTTAGTCAGCCTTTAACACCCAGCTCAAATGCCTAAGAAGTTCTGGTTTTTTTCTACCTTATGCATAGAGTCACCTGAGTATGCCTATCATTTCTACAAAGCCCTCTCAATTAAGAACTCTGTCTTATATATTCTCATAACCCGAAATACTTTGTACCTACCATACAAACAGCAAGCTTTTAGTAAATGTTGGGTGAATGAAGGCATGAATAAAACCTCAAAGAATTAAATTACTGTTAGATATATTTTAATGCACATAATTACTCTGATGCATATTTTTAAAGAATTTCCCATAAAATAAAGTCTTTTATCTGGAATTCCTTAGAGAATAAGCCGTTCTGGGTAAGAGATTATTCTGGTAGCTTACTCTTGAATAATACATTCCAAGTTGTTTATTTTTTAATGGAAAACTTTCTGAAACACTCTCCAGCATCCTTCAAAAGAACATCGAACAACTAAAATGGCTTCTGTACTGATCACCCCACTCACCATCCACACTCCAGCATCAGGAGGAATGCAAACGTGCTACAGGTGCCAGGCAGATGTGGACAGCGTGCGGCACATGTGACTTTCCCTCTTGTGCTGTCACATTGCTAACTGCAACATTTGATAGGATATAAGACAGCCCCTACATTTATTTGAATTAGTAGTAAACTTTAGATCCTTGGGTATTTTATAAAATTACTAGAGTTTTCAGAATTTTGTCCCCCCCTTAGTTTGAGGTTGGAGTCATAGTGAATGGGTGAGCTTGTCTAATAGCCTGTCAGCCGATAACCAAAATGGCGATAATGAGAGCACTGAAAAGACTACTGACATTTACTAAACATTTATTAGGTTGCAGGCATTGAACTCGATCAGTACATTATAAAAATTATCTGAATCTTCATACTAAGCCTAAGAGGTAATAGTATTTCAATTTTCATCTTACAAATGAAAAACCCAAAACTCCGGGAGGTTAGAGGATTTGCCCTGGACTGAACAGTGGTTGTGAATGGTAGAAGCCAAACTAGAATCCCTGTCCATCACACTGCCAACTCCCATCTTTTATTTGGCATTCCCCCAAAGGGAATGATTTGATTAAGTGATTTCTAGGAAGATAACAAAGCTTGATCCTTTAAACATCAAAATAATTTACTTGATATCTTTCTAACATGTTGTTATATGGCTGTCAGGTAATGAACAGAGTATATGACATAATTCGTTCTTGCCTTGATGACTCTACACCGATCATTCACTATGCTATGAGAAGCCTTGGAGCCTGAGGAGAAGAGAGCCTAGGTGGATCTTCTTCTGAATTCCCCTCAACTGTGGTTTGAGTTTGTTAAATGACGTTCACAGCCATTTTGTAGAAAGCCGCCTTCTTCCTCTTACCTCCCAAATTTCTTAGGACAGAACTACAAGGACGTTGAAAGAAAATGTGCATCAAATCTTTGACGTAAAATCAAGTGAAACGTTCTCTACACTAGAAGAGAACAGGGATAAATCATCCTATAATAAAAGGATAGTTTTTGCTGTTGCTGATGAATTTAAAGTACTTTCTTTGGTAGTCCATTATTGCATAAGTAGAAGAGAACAGAAACCTCACTGTTATAATTAGGCATTAAAATGAATGATAATTTCATTAAAAAATAAATTTTAAGTAAGCAAGAGTTTGTTCTACGTAACTTCAGAACAAGAAAGGGATTGTATGTATATGCTGAACCCAAACTCTCTTATCTTAATGAGGACAGTAACAGCAAGACAGTTACAATATAATGCAGCAGAAAAGGTACACATTAACTATAAAGGTAATTTCTTCATAGAGTGGTGTTTAACATTGGAATAATTTATCAAAAGGATTTTTAAGTACAGTGATTTTATAAAAAATTATTTAAAATAGCATTCAAAGGAAACACATTTTTGCATTCATTTTGAAGAGCCAAAATAATTATTAGCAAATATGGAAATGTTTGATTTTGTAAAAGCAAAGCAAAACTTTTCTACTTCAGGCCTAGATTAATATTCAAAAAGACAGTATCAACTTTATTTTTCATAGAATATAGGCAGTAGTTTGACTAATATGTCTGACACTAATAAATTCTCAAAATATCTGAGAAATATGACCACATGTGGTAAGAAGATTAAGGTGTTTTCTGGCAACCCCCTCAAAAGCAGAACTTGACTGCAAAAAACAAAACTTTTCTGTGGGGAGCCATGGAGGCTGCCTTCTGTCCTATCAATCCACAAATTCTCGAATTACAGATCTGCTGTTGTTTTCTGACACATCTGCTTTGCAATGTAAAATACTGTTTTCTTTAATAAGAATTCTTCAAAAAGCCCTCAGGCTCCTCGCCTTTGTTTGCACAGCCTGAGAGTTTTCATTTAAAGTTTTCACACTGTTTTTAAAATTCCCCATTTTTGTTTCTAAAATAGTTAGGCAAAGTCCATAAACCTATGTTATGGCTTCACATTTGAGAGACATAGAAAAGGTGAAGAGAAACATGCAGAGAAATTCTTAAGGTTTCAATAAATGATATTGCTCCAAATGGCCAACATTATTTTACTCTCTCCTTCGCTGTCAAAATGTAGGAAGGAGGTAAGCAGAGATGCTTTTAATATCATTTCTGTTCTTGGGACATATAATCTACTGTGAGATGAGGAAACTCACAGATAAAATCCACTCTTTTTTTATTCTGTGGCACTCTGATAATCCAATATTGTGGAAAATAGGAATAGACAGTAAAATGATGACAGAAACATATGGAATTCTTTCCTAATGATCATGTCAAGATTGATACTTGATGTTCTCTATAGTGACTGAAATGGAGCTAAAATCCAGATAAAGCAAACATTACTCAATCTAAAGTCATGATATTTTCCAGGATTAGCTAATTCACTATATTTCTACAATACATTCTTATGTGGTCCAGTTTATTGAAGTAGGGATAATCTAGTTATATGAAAATCATATATGCTCAGTTACCAAATCCTATAGAGGAGACACTGTCAGAAGGCAATCTGCAAATCCCTCCAATCCTCTGATTTCATAAGACTGAGATTTGTACCAAGGTCTGGACACATAAAATTCCTTAGTCCTATTGGGCCTTGCCTTTACGAGTTATATGAATCTAGAGTGGGCACAGGGTTGCTTCTTTTCTTTTTCTCCATCACGTACCCATCAGCACCATGGAGTCCTGAGTGAAATATGCCTTCTGGAAATGCACAGTAAAATTTCCTTCATTGTCAATCTAATCTATATCTTTTAACATAGAATAGTTTTCCCTTGCAATAGAGCTCACTTATGAGTCTCATCCCACCAAGTTTTGAGATCACATTTATCTTCTATTAGGCTATAGGCTGAATATTTGTATTCCTTCTAAATTCATATGTTGAAATCCTAACCCCCAATGTGATAGTATTAGGAGGTAGGAACTCTGTGAGGTGATTTAAGTCATGAGGGTGGAGTCCGCAGGAACCGGATTAGTGCCCTTTTAAAAGACACCCCTTTGACTATGTGAGGACACAATGAGAAGATAGCCATCTATGAACCAACAGGGCTTCCAAAGACATGGGATCTGCCAGAACCCTGCTCTTAGACTTCCCAGCTTCCAGAACTGTGAAAAATAAATTTCTGCTGTTTATTCGCCACCTAGTTTATGGTATTCTGTTATAGCGACCCAAGCAGGTGAAAACCTGTGTTAACATGGCAAAATCTGTTTTATTGACTTCTGATTATCTGGCAGGCCTGGATGCCTTCAGGACCAAAGCAGCCAGTGTATACACCCCAGCAGCAAAGAAAGGTTTGGTATGTGAAAAGGCTCCAATCAGGAAGATCTAAAAAAGATAGCTTATTGAAATGTTCCCTGATCACCTAAGCTTACAGATAGTACAGCTGCATGAGAAAAGGTTTAGACATTTATTATCTTCCATTAGGTGATTATGGCTCATGTACACCCTCAAGTAGGGCATGATGTTTCCTTCATTTGCTGTCATTTACAATTTCTATGAAAACTGGGTGATGAGTTTCCCTACATTCCTAAACAGAATTTACTGGCTACCATTTACTCTCTCTTAATAAAATCACAGTCATCTTTTTGATGTACAAGCTGTACAATCAAGGAGAAATGTCTGCAGGGGTTCTTCAGTGTGCAGAGTTGCTTGCCCTGCCATAGAATGGCTCCAGGCTGCTATGCTATTTCACTTCTCATATATATTTTTAAGAGTTTATCTTTCTCTTTCCTTGTTGTCAAGCTGTCAGTCAGCTGTCACTTCTTACGGCTGTCAGTGAGCCTGCCTTTATCGCACCCCCAATTTGATGCTGCTAATCTGCTGTCAGCTGAAAAATCAGATAATCAAGACCTCTGAAATTGCATTTACAGTAAGTGGTGTGCTGAGTACTAGATGGAGATTTTGAGATATGAGTTCCAGTTCCTGCTCTTCTTTATCTAGCTGTGTGATTACCAGAAGACACTTAACTTCTCTGGGCCTTGGTGCCTTTATCCATAAAACGAAGAGCAGAGTGTGTATATGTGTGTGTGTGTGTGTGTGTGTGTGTGTGTGTGAGAGAGAGAGAGAGAGAGAGAGAGAGAGAGAGAGACAGACAGACAGACAGACAGACAGACATATCATATCAGGACTTGAATCCTACGTTTTTATGACTATCGGAAAGAACATATGAAACTTTTCTGAGTTAATAGAATGCAAATTTTACAATTAAATGTATCCTTTAATTGTAAAATTTAAGGATACATTTTAGTCATCACTTTATTTAATCTCACTCCTCTAAATTCATAACTAACCATTTTCTTAAAATGCTCTTTTGTTCCACTAGATAATTCTCTCATTGTTGACCTCCTGATTCTTTTATCTTTTCTTCTCATTTCAAACTTGGGTTCTTCCTCTACTAATGCCTCATGTATCAAGAGTGCCAAAGGCCAGTCCAAATTTAAAGGTCCAGGTAATTATAAGAAACCAGCAACAAGCCTGAGAAACAACAAGCTACATGTCCTAGAAGCCAACTGAAGAATATGTCATAGTGTGTCAAATGCCGCTGATATGGTAAGATGAGGACTGAGAAATGACTACAGGATGTACAAGCATGGAAGTCATCGGTAATCTTGACAAAAACAGTTTCAGTGAAGTAGCTGTAAGAGAGAATAGGAGGAAAGAAATTGGAAACAACAAGTATAAACGATTCTTTCAAGAAGTTTTGCTCTTAAGAAAAAGAAAGAAATGAGGCAGTGGCAGAAGGGAGAAGTGAAATCAAGAGAAAATTATTTTGAAGATATAAAACAACTAGCATTTTATTTGTATGTCCGAAAGAAAGGAAAACTAACCTTGCAGAACACAGAAGGAAAAACTGCTGAAACAATAGTCCTTAGGTACAGAAGAAGGATGGGCTCTGGCAAAGAAGTGGAGATAAGGAAGGCCTTACACTGAAGCAAGATCAGTTCATCCACAGCAACAGGTGTGAAGACGGAGACGAGGCACTCAGAAGCACATAACTAGATAGATGTGGTGGTGGCAGAGTTTAAAAATTCTCATCTGATTGCTTCTCTTTTCTCAGCCATGATCCAAGAATGAAGATAGAAGATTTTGTATTCGAAGTTTAAAAAGAAAGGAAAATGCATGATTACTTATCTAGAAAAGGGGAAATGTGGTATGCTTGCCAGGCAAATCAAAGGTTCCATCTGAATTTAGGAGTCATGAATTTAGAGTAGACTAATAAGTATGGCTGAGTGTTTTCTCCTAATCAAATATGAAGGAAAAAGTGCAAAAGATTTGAGAGTATATGCAAGAGAGTAAGTATGATGATAGAATGTAGAAATTAAGCTGGGGAACGAAGGAAGAAAATTAGTGCAAGAGAAGAATGAAAGTAAGGAATTGGCTCAGTCTGTGGATGGCAGGTTCTGGTGAGGCCAAAAGACTGGAACAGGGTGTTAAAGTGAATAAATGAACCTCTTTATTTAGATTAGGCTGCTTCTTTTGCAGAGCTCTTCTCTATTTTCATGTGTTGATTAAGAGAGGACAGAGAAGAAGACAGTCCTTTATATATTCAGGTGGCAATAAACATGGAAGGTTATAAAACAATGGGGGCAGGGGTTTTAATAAGATGAGTTCACCTTTATTGGGGGTCTGTTTTGTGCCAGGCACTATGTTAGGCATTCAGCATGCATTAATTCCTTTAGTCAGTACATCATGCCAATGAAGTGATAAAGTAAATAAAATCATAACCATTAAAAAACCCTAAGCTCAAGGTCATTACACTTACATGGGTCACAGAGCTAGTAAGTGGTGGTCAAGACTCAAATGCATATGATGTTTAAGAGCTTTCCCATCTCAAAATGTTTAATATATAAAATGAAATATTTTCAAATGAATATTCTTTCTCGCTACTATTGTTCTGGTCTTTGAGAATGAGGCAGCGAAGGGGTGAGGAGGACTGAATACCTGTGTGATAGACACGCTCTGAGTTTTAAAAGTTATCAACTTTACACGGCCATGCCACCCTGAACAAGCCCGATCCTGTCTGATCTTAGAAGCTAAGCAGGGTCGGGCCTGGTTAGTACTTGGATGGGAGACCACCTAGGAAGACCAGGTGCTGAGGCGCAAGAAATAAAAAATAAGGGATTGTAAACTGACAAGGTCCTTGTAATCTGTGAGGTCAACCAAGGTTTGCCTCGCCTAAAATAAATAAAATAAATAAAAAATAAAAGTTATCAACTTTATAAGCCTCAAATATTTTGCTGAAATACGGCTTTTCCCTTCCCTAATAAGTATTCCATTATATTATGTTATATCATATTATGTTATATATTAGTATAGCACATTTTATTAATAATTTAACTGTATCTTCTGCTTTGTTTTCACTTAAATTCATTTTTGCCACGACCAAATAAGATTTGTTTAAGGGAGAAAAATATAACCATTCAAAAATTGCCTTTTTTTAAATCACCTTGGTTATTTTGTGTTTTTCAACATCTCAACAAAATAATACTCTTTTAAGACTGCAGGCATTAGAATGATTGTCATTCATGCAAATAATCACTTACTTTCACTGTATGAGTTTGGGTTGGATAAAGCAAATTACCATTTGAAAATAATTCAAATAACACTCTGGGCTAAGACCTTGCTTATGAATGTTATCTTGGCCACAATATTTCTTAACCTTCTTCCATTTAGCTAGATGTATTTATGGTAATACAGTCCAAATTAATAAGCTATTCAATTGCCACAGGTGTATTAAACATACTACGTTGTAGCCATATATCATATGGAAATTAATTTAAAACATTATTTTTTTGGAATTCTATAGCAGTAATAATTAAGATGTGCTATAACCACTTATTCACCTTGGAGATGTATATTTTCCCTATATATCATATGAAAAACTTAAAAGCGTGTCAAAAATAAGTTTATATTTTAAAAATGTGAACTAAAGTGTAGGCTGTGTTTGAGCTAATCATGGATCTAAAGTACAACTATATTTTCTCAAAAGTTGAAATTCCCTCATCATACATAAGAAAATTGTCTTCATATAAATGTATCTTATATATACATGTAACCTGAAAATCAATTATCTAGTTTTACTTAGCTGATAGTTCTCAAAACTGCAAATAAATCATTAAATGTTTCTGAGAAATGACCTATAGTGACAGTAAACAGAAAATTGAATCAAAATTCATAGAGTCTAAACTTTTTAATTCAGTCTGTGACAATAACCAGCAGCGTGAGTGTAAGCCAGTCTCTGCTTCTCTGGGCCTTTCTGAACTCTGTAAAGTGAGGAATGGGCAAGGTTGTCTCACTTAAATTTTATGACTCACTATTAGGCAGATCTTTCTTCAATGAAATATTTGAGTAAGATATTCAAATAAATCAGCATTAGAAGTGTAGATGAGGACAACTGTCCCCATAGCAAGATCTGGGTGAACTGAATAAGTCCAGAACACAGAAACTAACGGTGACCTCCTACACAGCACGTAGGGACATTAAATTGTTTCCTGCCTTCATTTCAAGGATGGGGAAGAAACAGTTGTCCCTGAACTTTTTTAAAGGACGTAGTTAGTTACAAAACAGCAGCATTCCCAGCTAGTATGAGTCCCACTGAAGTAAACTTACTATTCACAAGGGAGAAATATTCCTGGTGGCAGTAAAAACAATTTTGCCAGGTTTAATCAAAAGCAAAGAGGAATTCTAGAATGTTCCCTTTGAGCCACATCATCCATTTCTAATTCAGGGTGGGCCCAGCAACAAGGGTAATAAAAAATGTCCTCAGTAACTGAGAAAGAGAAATGGTAATTAAGTGTATTTTCGACCCAACATAGAAGACCTAACTCTTTATTAAGATAACATAAATAATAAAAAAAGGAAGAAGGAAACAAATAGAAAATAGCATGAGAAATGAAAGTACTCCAAACAGTGAAATTTATCACTGATTTACTTAGAACAGTTGCTAATGCGTATAAACCAACAAGCGTAAGCTGAATGCAAAAGTTGAGAAATATGCTTGACAATGACTTTTTTAACAAAGCAACAAATAAAATAAACAAAACAGTAAGTGTTAAAAGCCAAAACAGCTTGCTTTGGCAAACAAATAAATAAAAGAAAGGAAGAACTCAGTATCGGGAACCATTCAGTGGTAGGTTGGACAAATGATTATTTAAAATCTTTGCAAGTCACAGCATGATGAAATAGAACTTGATTCTCTAATTAACCATGCTTATGCTGAGAAATTAAAATTGGCAAGAAGAACATCTATCAATTTGGAGAATAATTTGACACAATATTGAAAACGGAGTCAAACACACTGACCTGCTCACATCAGGAAACTTGATGGGAAAGTAAATAACTTGACACTTGGGTCTGATGATGCTTTCCAGGTCCTTGGGTCTGTGATCAGGAATCAGCTTCATAAATTTTCCAATAGAAGTGAGAAATGACTCCATATTAAAAACTGAGTTGAATACCACCACGTCAGCCACCAGGCTGTAAAGGGAAAGGATAAGTACAAATGATAAACCCACATCATTCAGATATTTTTATAAGCCTAAAATCTTAATATTAATCAGATTATACACTGCATGTTGGCTTCGCAAAGAATGTTCCACTTTCATATTTATCAAAAATGCCTCTAATAAATAAATTAGTGTCATTACCACTATACCATGGAAAGTTTGATTGCTGGCATCCAGGAGGAAAGGCAGGAGAAGAATTAAATGATTTAAGAGGATTCCATGAGGCTTCAAACCAAAATAGATTTTTACACAATGCCAGGAACTTTCTATATTATTATCGACAATAAGTATAGTGGCACCATTTTTGTGTGGCCCAACCAACCATGTTGGGTTTCTATGTCAGTGATGTATATTGTTTTATACCACCATGCTATTGAGAACAGAATGTATGACATACTTTCCACTACCTTCAAGGAGACTAATTCAGATAAAGCTGTATCATACTAGAGTATATCATCAAAATACGTGGGGCTATGCGGGAAGGATTATATGGGATGTTCACAAATAACTTATTTCACTATTATATTTCGAGTAGTCAGAGAAGTAGAAAAAACTGGTGAAAATGAATCCACAAATCCATATTACTAGGTCTTACTGACTGCATAAAGAAATGTATTTTAAAGAACTATAACACCATGGACCTTCAGAATTAAACAAAATAAATACAATATTAGCTATTGCTTTCAATGAAAAGAATTTATTCCTCTCCATAAATTTTTTTTTAAATAAAAATAATCTAAAACATGCAGTTATAAAGGCAATGTGAAAACAAAGTCTATGTGTCATAAGTACATCAGCAGTTTCAGAATTTCAAAAATATTGTTTTGGAAACGAATGATCACAAATAAGTGAGCTGGATAAAATCTGAATATGTAGTATGTTCCTTTTACGAGTCAAAAAACTAGTAAATCATTAGATTTTTTTAAACGGCCTTCTTTGCTCTAAGCAATGATTCAGTGTCTCAGTGTCAGTGGACCTCAATAAAATGCATACAAATGCTTTGATAAGAAGGTGTACAAGATCCAATAAAAAAAAGTTTTATTTCATCTTAAAAATGATAGATCAAGAAAACTGAAAAGAAGACAATGGTAAGTCCATAAAACTGCAAAACACAAATGAATAAGCAGAGCTTACAGAATAAGAACACATACCATATCAAATCCTCAGTTTACTTTCATTCACATTTACTGAGACAGCCAAAGTTCCCAATATTAATACATAGTGGAATGAAAAATCAACAAAAGGAATACTGACCTGCCGCCCCTATGCCTTCTTCACAAAATTGCTTTTCCATACAAGTATTTTTTTTAGTTGTGACCTAGTGCAAATTTGGGGGTAGGGGTGATTACAACATGGATAATACAAAGAATGTCACAGAAGTGCTGACACAACACCAAGCAATAAGGAAGCCAATATAATAATACACCAAAAGTTGAAGGATGTTTTACAGCTAGTCTGTTTTCACCATATGTCACATATTGTAATAGCGACCCACAGGTCATAATATGTAGTTATGACATGTGTTCATAAGTCAGAGGGTTAGCGAAATCTCTGTTTAAGGTGAGTGCTATGTCAGTCATCTCTAAAAGTCCTTAACTGCCACACGGTCACGAAAGAAATCTGACAGTGCCAACAAAAGCAGAAGTCAGCAAGAAAACTAAAGAAACATGTAAGAAAGCAGGAGCCCTACTTTTCAAAGAGAATCTGAACAGGACTGCTTTCTGACACTCTTATTTTTCCTCTGGACAACTGTGGAGCATTTTTTTCTCATTAACAAGCCAACCAATGATCAAATCCACTTCTTTTTCTGTAAGCTTGTCTATCAGTTTACCCTCTGGAGAAGAGCAATGCTGAAAAATCATGTACGAATTTTAATAGCCTCATTCCCTATAACAAAAACAATCAGTTTATGAAAGAGAGAGATGAGGGGCAGTAAGCTAATATTTTTTTACATATCTTCCCTCATAGGGCATGCAACCCAACTATTTACAGTTTTAAAAACCCAGTCTACATATACTAAATTAAAGACCCAAGATGGTTTACAGAAATATTCTTTTTCATGCATTTCCTCCCTAATATGAGTGAGTGTAACTTCCATTAACTTTAAAGCCACCCACAAAGGGAAAAATAGGCTTAATTTTTTTCCCCCAGTTATTTCTCAAGGGTAATAAACACACACTATCTGAGGAAAAGAATGATGCTAATTCAAGAAATCAAAAGAATACTACAAATGTTTTCCATATTGATAAAGCACAAAATGATTTTATTTTTGTTTTTAAAACATATTTCCCTTCTCTGTTTCGATATAAAATAGAGTATTTTAATTTTATTATGAAATTTTAAAACGGTTGCTTTTTTTATGAGACGTTTGACGTGAAGCAGTTCCACTCTATTTTGATAGCACTGCTACTTCACAATTGAAGCAGCTTGTAAAAATTATTGCAAGAAAACATTTACAAAATGCTCAAAACACAGAAGTATTACCACATAGCTGCTTTTCTATGTCAACTAAACGATGGAATATACTTGCAAGAGTTGAGAGTCTGTTTAAACACATCATTAATTCCAACTGCTAATAACTATTTCAAAAAGGTGAGTAAAAAGTACCCAGTCACAACCAAACTGACACCATTTGATTGCTGCAGTATGTGAATAGTATCCAACAGCAAAGCCGTTTCAGAGTTGTTATTAACTTCTTTCATTAACTAAGCTTCAGAAGATACACTTTGTTGAAGTAACAACAGAGAAGGACCATCACCTTTAAAATGTCATGGTATTTTAAAGCTGTGAGATTTCAGAAGACTCAATGAGGGGAAAAAAAGAAAAAAAAAAAACAACCTACAACTACCTAGAGATTCATTTTCCATAGTTTTCTATTACAGACAACAAAAAAAGGACAAAAAACCCTTTTCCATTATGCCCTATTTTTTGTTTATTCCTCTGAAAATTTCTATTTTGATTTTAGCTGGATACATTAAAAGTGGTTGCCAAATAAGAGCTGACTAAACTGCCCTTTTCTAAAAGTATGCCTTAAACAATGCATGATGGAATCAAGGGGTGAAGAAGGTCCCTGTCAACCCTTGAATGTTGTAGAAAAAAGATAATTAGTTCAACGTATAATTAGATTGTTATATAATATATATGTGTGTGTGTGTGTATATATATATATATTTACAAAAGCATTAGCTGTGATCATATATATATGCTGCAGAGAAACAAGTAATTACTACTATGGAAGGTATGTTCAAACATTTGCACCTACTTTAAGGTGTTTTTAAGTAAATGTACAGGAGATCTCCGGATTTAAAAGCTAACCATCTATAAAGAAAAAGGTGGCAAAGGACTAAATATAATGATACACTCTATACCTACCATGAGAGAATTTGGTTGTATCCATATTGGAAATCCCTTTCCTGACATTTCTTGACAGGATATACCAATTGGTTCTCGTGGAAATACAGAATCTTTTTCAATTTCCCAAGGTCAGGCCGAAGGGCAGCCAGTTCAGTCAGGTTAAGCACAGAGCTTGCAAAGAGGATCCTAGGAAATAAGGAAATTAGGTTTACTGTCCTGAGGATGCTTGAAGGGGTCATCCTTTGCTCTTCTCTACTCTTTCCTTATCCTATCCCCAGAAAAACATATCCTCGACAGGGACACATCAATAGTTAAGACTTAATACCATGTAGTAGCATTCTAAGTTTTGATCTCTTAAAAAGCAGCTGCTAAGAACTATAAAAACCACGAATCTCATTGGTCTGCTCAGCTCAGTTACTGAGAAATGCAAAAAAAAAAAAAAAGCTGGATAGATTTTATTGAGAGGCAAGAAAAGCTCTATCTGAAGGACAAATGGAACAAAGATAAGGCTGACTAGGGAATACTTTGCTTGCCAGTTTCATTACACTTTATTTCTTTATGCAAGCAACTACTGAAATTCAATATACAAGCAGGAATGGCACATGTTCATGTTATGACATAAACCCTTTTGATTTATGCAATAGACTTATCTAGTGTGGTCTTTTTCTCTTGGCATGTTTTCTCACTGTCCCTCCCCCACCCTTTTTAACTATTCTGCAATATTTCTGTGTTGGGTTTTTTTTCGTGTTTTCTTCTCCGCTACAGGACTGCTAATGGTACCAGCGTACAAACTGCAAAACTCCTTATATAAAACATAAATATTTAAAAAAAGAAAAAGAAAAAAAAAGAAGAAAGTAAGATTCCTTTTCTTTGGGGAGGGGAATGAACAAAACTGAAAGTTTACCTATCCATGTTTATAAATAAAACAGTGTCTACTGACTCACTCATTCCACAAACATTTATTAAATGCCTACTATGTGCCAGGGTCTAACCAGGAAGAACAAAAAAGATGAACAAGACAGTCCACTAGGATAAATGCTGTCTGTAATGATGACATATACAAAGTATTAAAGGAACAACCAGGAAGGAGTAATAACTGTCTGAGACAACCTAGAAATGTTTCACTAATGAGGTGCCTACCACATTCGGACACAAAAGAGGGAGAAATTACAGTTCCTGTGCAGCTGAGTACATTTAGATGGCACGATTTGATGGAATGCCACCTTTATAACATATTGTAGCATCATTTGACCCTTACAGCTTTAATTCTCATTCTAAAAAATGAGGTTCAAGAAGGTTAAACATTTTTTTCTAGAATCACACAAGCAGGGACTCCTACTCCTGGCCTTCTAAGCCCGAAGTGCTTTCCATTACACCGGGAACATGAATTGGTTGTGAACCACTTCCACTGCAAATGCATTTTTCTGTATTTAATAAATACAAAATATCATCCTTGTTATTACCATGATTACAACTACTATAAATTCTCCTTTGCTGACAAGCCAAATGGCTAACTTCAGGTGTTTATATGATCTGCAGCACTAGCCTTTCACATAAGAAGAATGATTACATAATAGGTGCATACATCATAAATAGGAATTCAAGTGTCTTCTTCATGGGCAAAAAAAAAAGGCACATATGACCAAAAACCAGTGATCTCTCTTTTAAATTCACATTGCTGTATTGTCATGGCTTATTGCTTTACAGTAAAAACTTCTTACCAAGGAGATGCATTTATTTTTTTTAATCATCTATTTGTACTCAAGTAAAGTAAACAGAAAAATTATGGTCATAAAATGCCTTATTTTTACCAAAAATATTCTTACCACCACCACCAAGTATAACCCTTTCTAGTATTTAGATTAAAAATTCTAAAATATGAAAATATTTGTCTATCTACAAATCTTATCCTTAGAAGAGAGAAAAACAAAATATTAAGCTGTCAATTGATATTTTCCTTAAAAGAAAATGGATGGCAACTTGTAGGTCTACTTATTGGGTAATTCGTCCCTCTCTCCCTCTAATCCCACCCCCAACATACATATTATTGTAAATAATGACTCATTCTTAATCATTAAGACCTGAGCAAGCTCAACATTTTTCACACACGAGGCAGAAAAATTCATTAAATGGAGCCATCATTTTACTTATTAATTACAAAGAAAAAATGGTACCATTATCGTAGAAAAATTTGATAGACATGAACTTAACCAAGTGATCAAATTTAGTATGATCAATCATGGGACAAAGTGATATCATGTATTTCCCAATGTGATACACTGAGAAAGATACAAATCACCATTGTAGTATTCCCACCAAAAATGTTTGATCTGAATTTAGTCATGAAGAAACAATCAGACATATATCCTGCAAAACAACTGGGCTTCATCTCCAAGGAGGTCAGAGTCAGAAAAAAAAAAAAAAATTAGCTTAAAAGAAAATAAAGAGATTCCAAAACAAAATGTCATACTGGTTACTAGATGGGGGAAAAAAAATAGCTATAAAGGACATTATAAGGATAGAGAAACTTTGAATATGGATTGAATATAAGATTGCAAATTTTTATCAATCTTAAATTTAAGTGTAATAATTTTATTGGGTTTACATAGGAGAATATCTTTATTCTTAGGAGACACATGTTGAATTATGTATGTGTGAAGTTTCACGATGTCTGCAACTAATTCTTAAATGGTTTGGTCAAAAGGCTACTTAGTAATAACAATAAATATTCATTTGTATATACTTATATAGAGAAATTTTGTAAATGTGCAAAACATTAACAATTGATTAAGTAAATGGTATATTATAATTCATTAATCTTGTCTTGCAAATCTTTAAGTTATACATTATAAAACTACAATTTTGTGGGAATATGGCAGTAAGGAGAAAACTATGCTATGGAACTACGTTCCATAAACAATAAATCCCATCATACATGTACTTCTATTCATAATCCAATTGTTAATTTCCTACGTGAGAATTATCCTCAGGGTGGACCATCTGTAGCAAATGTTTAATCAAGGCTGGCCCTCCACTCTAATCTTACCACACACCTCCTCTCCTTATCCCACCTACCAGCTGATCCATAATCAAGGAATCCAAATCTAAAGGTGAGCTTTCCAAATAAAACCTCCCCAACGAAAGAATGCAATATATTCAGAAGTGAAATGGCAATAATTGTCATAAAATTAAACATTTTTTGAATGCCCACACCAACACTTACTTCAGTTTGTTCAATCATTAACAGGAAATTCATTGTATCTTTATTACTAATCTTGAAATAGTCCTCATACTTCTAAACTGTGGAAACTATCTCTATCATTAGCAAAACATTTTTGTTTTTTCACTTGTAAAATGGTAGTTAAATTGGACAATAAACAACTCCTCAAATATTTAGCTCAATGACACCCCAAAATAAATAAAGAATATGCCAACGAAAGGAATGCAGATCTGATTTATTGGCAATTTTTACTTTGCTTCTTTCCATCAATTGAAAAAGAAAGTTTATAATAAAAGAATGAATGACATCATTCAATCAGCAGCTAATCCCTTGGCTCCCAAAGTTCATCTTGCCTCAGGTGTTATTTAAGCAATAAATCTTAACAAGGTGAGCTTTATCATCTTACCCTGTGTGTCTGGCAGGAAAGGGCACAAGGTAATAGCAAAAACCACTAGGAACAAGATAATTCCTGACAGCTGCTGCTTGAGCACAAGTTAAATTGAACAGTTTATCTCAGCATGAAGATGTTATAAGGTTTTATGTTTAATATTTTTAAATTAACATAAAACCCAGAGAAAGCAGTTGGGCAATCTTTCACAAACATGACATACTACAATCACTGTATAAGCTGGATTAGTACTTATTACTATGCTACTACAGAATTAAGCTGTTTTTAGACCACCAAAGAGTTTTAAATTGCAACTTTTGTCTCTGTAAGAGAAACCTATATTTAAAATGTCTGCTAAATTCAAATTAACGACTACATAGTTAACTTAACATCTCACCAAAAGTATACGTAAGCTGCTATTATAATCGTCTAACCAAAACGGCTCTGTGCTGCAAGCACATTAACACCTTTCTATGTATCCACACATACGCTTCAATTGTTTTCAATGCACATTATATCTACAATCTGAGTCATATCTGCTCAAAAAATACAAACAATTCAAGATTAGAAATCTTAGTCTTTTCTTGCTCAGTTTGAATAAACCAGTTGCTTGCCTTTTACCCTATTCTCTTAATATGTAAAAAGAGATGCTGAAATACACTTAAGCTCTGTAGAAGTGCAGCCATTATTATCAAGATGCACACTTTTATATCTCAAATGGTATGGAAAGGCAGTGCAATGAGAAACAGGACACGTATTCAGTATTCCAACCACCACCACGTACAATCTAATTCTCCTTCATGGACTAGGTTATCTCACTCTTGCCCTATGATATCTTTTCAGTAGTAGCCCCCCTACCCACCCACCACCAACCATTTACCACAAATCAGGGATATCGGACACAATTTGACACGGATATCAGTTTGAGTTGTTATTCATACTTAAATAATGCCTTGCAGGGTTTTAGTAGGCCTTGGACAAAGGAGTAAATTCCATTCTTCCAGCTGGATCACTTTGCTCAATACCTAAATGCCTTGTCTAGATTCACATTCCTCAGCCTCATTACCAAAGTCTTTGCTCTTTTATTGCCTATCTTGAGTTTCTGTTCCTTGATACCTACTCTCCAGAATTCTAGATCCCGTACTTTCTGTGACACAGTATTTTCGACAATGATGGAAATGTCCTATGTCTGTACTGTCCAATATAGTAGTGACTAGCTACATAAGGCTATCAAGCACTTGAAATGTAGTTAGTGCAACTGAGGAACTAAAATTTAAATTTAATTCAATTTGATCAATTTAAGTGTAAATTAAATAACCATTCAGTAATGGCTACTGTGTGGGAAAGCACAGCTCTGGATGGACCAGCTCTCTTTATTTAACCCAACACACTACCCATGGTAACCTGAATGCATTTCCTCAATTAATTGATTTTCTTGTACAGATCCTTGACCTGCTTCTGATAATTTAATTTCTCCTGACTAGCTAGCTATATTTTACCTATTGGGCTCTCCAATTCTGGAATGGCACTATTTTCTTTTTCCTTCTGATAATCAGATAATCCATGTTCATTATAGAAATTTTTTAAGTACAAAAAATATAAATTAAGGGAATACCACCCACAACCACCCCAAAAAAGAAAAAGTCACTATTTGCAATCCAGTGATCATTTAGCCAGTATACTTATTTGCAAGGCTAAATAATGGATATAAAATGTAAAACAAAGTAGCTGAGGCAAGAAGAAAATTGACAAGTTGAGGAACTGAATAAAGACCAAGGAGGCTGGAGCAATTAGTTCAATGAGAAAGTGGCCAGAGAAGAGGTTAAGGAAATCAACGCGCCTTTGTAAGACATAAAATAATTTTGGATTTTATGGTAATGACAATGGGCAGAGACTGAAGGATTTTAAGTAGGGAAAATACAAAATTATACATGTATCTTGAGTGTATTTACTTTTATTCTGTTTGTAATATGCATACATTATTGTAGTTTTATTTTTTGCCTTTAACACAACACTTAACATGTTGTTTTACTATGTTAAAAATTATTTCTAAAACATGACTTTTAATAGATTTAATAATATGACGTGCCATAATATCCCCAACTAGGGCATGCTTTTTATATTCATCTATCTATAAAGCTTTCAATTTTTAATTGTATAATCTCTTGTATTTCTATTACATTTGTTTACGTATTTCATGAGATTTTTTATTACTTTTTAATATCAGAAAACTTTATCATAAGGAAAACAGACTGTAAGGAATCATTTTGGATGAAGGGAGAACGGAAAGGAGAAAAGAAATGACGGTGACTTCGACTAAGAGATAGGGCTGGAGGTGACGAGAAGCGGCCTGACTGGGTTTGCTGACAGCACTGTCAGGGTTTGCTGATGAATTAGATATGAGAAGTGAAAAAGAAGAGTGCTATCTTTTCCTTCACTTTATCACTTCCAAAGTGTATTGATAGTGTTGCAATATAACAGGAGCTCAATTATACATACAGGCATAAATGAAAATTACTGCCAAACGTTTCAAAAGTCTTCGGCTTAAGTATATATTTTTTAAATTTATAAAACCTGTGTAGAAAGATAACTGAGTTCTAATATTCATTAATCATTGATATACAAAATTAATTCTAAGGCAATATGCTTTAGTTGTCAGCTACTTCATCTTAATTAGAACATTTTTAGTGCGTATTTAAATGCTATGGATTTTCAAAAAACTTCAAGAACAATGCATAACAAAATGTTTCCATTGGCTAAAACAATTAAAAACACAAGATGAAAGTCTCATCTAAAAGAAAAGGAAATGTGGCCATTTAATTTCCTAAGGTTCCTGTGATGGGTAATTTACGCTGTTTAAATAGAGTATCCAGGTTCCCAAAAGCTGTCCCACAGTGTAGCATCAATTAATCAGGCAGTTTTGCTTTTCTCCACCAGGTAATGTTTCCTTTCAGGGCTTATCATGATGGCCAGGAGAGCACTGTGCAAAGAACACTTGTCCAGAAGGCATGGAATCGAGGTCTACAGGTAGGACCTGCCACTGAGCAATCTCTTCAACTGGTTTCTTAACATCTGTCTACTCTGCAGTCATCAGCACTCTGACCTGCTTTATGGATTCTTAAGAAGACAAATTACATAATACCCAATGAGCTTCTTTAATAAAGGTGTCACTTAAACTCAGATGTCTCAAATTACTCCAGCATCCTCTCAAGTCTTTTAATTCTTGGTATCTGGCATAATGGCTAATCCATAAAAGACATTCAATAATAATGTTTGTAACAACAAAGAATGAAACAGAAAGAAAGGCTAGGCCTAAGTATTGGGAAAAAAAAAATCCATAAATAAATTGAAATTTGTACTGTGTACACATTTTTGACGTATTTTGGGACTAGGATTTATTATAAAGATTATTCTTATAAAACACAAGGTAATATGAACCACTTAGAGCATTTCTGAATTCACTTTAGATATTCTATCAATAAGTTGACAAATCTCTTGACAAACTAAGAAGTACAAAATATCATTCCTATTGTAAAAGACCTGACAATATAATTGATAAAACAAGCAAAAAATACAGGAAACATTAAATAACAATAAAAAAGATAACTATCTGCACTGTTCTGCACAAGAAATGTCACAAAGTAAGGCAAGCCTGATTGAGAATGAGGGGAGAAGCACTAAGCACTATCAGTTTAGAGGAAGAAATAAAAATTAAGAGCAGAGGAAAACCAGGAAACCTCAAGTTTATTGAGAGTGGGAGGGGAAGCCCAGGTCCTGAAGTCTTGGTTATGGAAGGATCAGTGCTATTTAAATAAGGAGGGGCAGTGAGCTCAAGTTTAGGGTTTGAAAAAATGATAAGTAATTAGATAAGACTAGAAAGGTGGTCTTCCATCATACCTAGAGGTGCCCGAATGCAAGGTAAGAAGTTTGTTAGATTTTTACTTTACTCATTGGCAATATGAGGATCCATCATACATTTATTATTATACTAGCAATTGCTTTATTTCTTATTATCTTTAATTAACTAAATTGTGAATGCTCATTTGCTAAGAAAAATGATAGTAAAATGAGATAAGGAATTAAAAAAATACCACTATCACTACCATTTTCAAAATAAGGGAGGTTGGTCTCTACTTATCCAAATACAGATAAAACTATTTAATTTAGAACCATGGCTCTCCATCGTTAATTTGTGATAATGAAATCCTTAAATAGACATAATATTCAAATGTGATAATAATCTAAAGGAAGAGAGGGAATTGTGTACTGTGCAAGGTTTTTTACATATATTATCTCATTTAATCATCACCCTTAGAGACGTGTCTTATTATCCACATCTTACCAATTAAGAAATTAAAGCACAAGAGTTTGGTTAAATGCTAAGACAACAGCAATTACTTAGGCAGAGATGAGTTTCAAATCCAAGTTGATATGGTCCCAAAGCTTCTACTTTTTCAGTTATTCCACACTGATTTTGAATCATCAAGATAAGAATGTGATTCAATGTTTCCTATTAACTTTACTTCTTACTATAGTCTGTAGTTGAGAAATAAAAGAATATATATGGTATAAAGAAGAATTGTACGAACCTGAATAGTTTTATTTCATCCCTTCATTCGTCACATACTTACTGAGTGATTACACTGTTAAACAAATTGTGGAAAGGTAATGACCATCAAGGAAGAAGCTCCGGAAGAGATATAATTGAGGGAGCATCCTAAATAACATGAAGGAGTCAGCCTACTGAAATAACAAGGAGGTCAGGGAAATGGGATAGAGAGAAGTGGCTGACATGAAGTGAGCAAAAAATTGAGCAATGAAGGAAACAGAAATGTCTGACTTGGTTGCTGGGAGTGAGAGGGTAAGCATGACTCAAAAGTTTCTAGCTTATGTAATCAGATGGTGGTGACATTCCTTAACACAAGAGGGGAAAACAAATCAGGAGTTGGAGAAGAAGAAAAATAAAGAGACAGTTTTCACAAATGCTAAATATAAATGGAGTACTAGTAGGTAACTAAAGATAATAGACAACAGACTAATGAAAGAAATCGTATTAGAGATTTTATTTAACTGAAGGTCCTGGTCGGCAAATGTGTCAGTTAGAAATGTGGGTTCTGGTTTGTTATAGATTTTTACATAGCTGTTCTACATGTTTCTCCAATATTTCGTATGTTATCTTGTTTTCTCCCATTAAAGTATATTCCTTAATGAGATAATTTAGATCTGCTGTTCTTTCCTTTAGTATCCTATAGTTTCCTTAACATGGCATCTCCCACACTGGATTTAAGTTTTCTTAGGGCAGGTCCTATATCTTCCTTGTGCACTACCCTATTCCAGGTGCTCAATAAATGTTTTCAAATAAGTGAATGGGTGAATGAATGAATAAGTCAGTTATTTATTCCCTCAATGAAGCTGAGAAAATAAAATTGGTTGATTATCTGTTTATAGCGACGTGTTCAATATATTTACTTTTACTATCAAAATGCAAGTTGGACAGCATCTCATGCCTCCCAAAGAATGCACTTACCTTCCTACCTGAGTACCCAACAGTCTAGGGAATGTCATTTGATACCATTTTTGATCAAGCCCATTACTTTTTCCTTATGGTCCCTAATAATATGTCAATCTACAATCCTAACATATCAAGTACTTAAGATATGATCCCCCCAAAAAAGGAACTCCAGGGGAGAGGTAGGTGTCAACCTGGTACAAAGATCAGGAATGTACAATGTCATAATAATAATTTCTGTCATCTTCAGGGATTCATGATCGTCAGCCTTGAAGAAGTCAGTCAATTAATATGCAAAGCACATCTAACTTGCTGAGTGTGCTGGGAACACTTCACATGGTGTTTTATCTCCATAAACTAATATAATTAGTATGTGAAATATTTATAATTCGCCTCATGATTAATCTATCATAGAAGACTACTCCTTAACAGCAGCATATCATTTTATATTGGAATGTTCTTTGCCCTTTAGTTCATGCCATTCATAAGTCCCTGGAGTTCATTTCTAAATATTATAAAATTGGAAGACCAGAGACCCAAGATAATGGATATGTCTTATCATCACTCCAACACAATCCTATCAACGCTGTCTAAGGTTATGTACATTTAAGGACACGTTGACCAGTTCAAGCCAGAAGACTATTACTCAAATAGATACAGAAGGCTAAGTTCAGGCATAAGCCTGAGAAACAAATCACAGGCAAGCATAGAGTGGCTTTTAGATATTATCATCATGTATATTATGACACAGGAATAGTTAAAATAATCATAATAACAACAATCATAATATCATCCTGCCTGGTATATATCAACTAAAGTATTCCTGACAACCATGGAAAGGTATTTTGTACCCCAATAGTGAATAAGCTAACAAGGAAAACTATGGTAACTTGCTATTTTTACTGAGTCACATCTACTGCTAAAATTAACAAGCACAAATAAAATGCCTCCTAAATAGTCTGTCTTTCTATAATAGCTCTTAAAATCTAAAATTTTGGGTACTTATGAGTATTTGTTCTAAATTTGCTTCCCAGAATCCTGTACTTTACTGAGTTGTTCTATCATTTGATTTGTGACATTTTGTTATGCTTCTCATAGAGATTATTCCTGTGTTTTGATTATTTCTTCTATGTTTGTTTTGGCAAGTCCAAGACAGTTCTTTGAAATTTTCCCTGAGTTTGATGCTTAATATGCCATTTGGAGAAATACCTTCCTCTAAATAATTTATTTAGTATCTCCAGTGTATTGCTATTTTACACATCACTTTAATTCTATCACTAGATAATTAATTACATAAGTCAAAACTAGTAGAATATACAAGATACAGGAGGCACTCAAAAAGAGTTTGGGAAAATGAAATATTAATGTAGTACATCTACAATGGAAAAAGAATTTGAAGGTATAAGTCCCAGGACTGTATGCTTTGGTCTTCTTTACTTTTATTTTACAGATGAAAATTTTTATAAACATGGATTTGTTAATCCTGTGTTTCTTTATCATCAAGCCAACAATGTAAAAATTATAACATTTTGTTTCTCATTCTATATCACAGAGGGTAAAACATGCAAAAGCTAGTTTTTCAAAGATCAAAACTTTCTATTTTAATAAAGTAAAATGAAAAATTTTAAATCTACATGGTTGTTTTATAAATAAAAAACAGTAGCTTTTTTTAAAAAAAAATATGGTTCTCTTGATCACAATTTAAAGAACTGCCCTTCTCTCTTTTTTTCCCTTAAAGTAATATATACATAAGTACAGGAGAAAAACAGATGAAAAGTAAAAACTGCCATTTAAACAATATTTTTGAGATTACCTAAAAAGGAGGTATGAAAGTCATTAAATACAATCTACATGACAGAGTAACTTTCAGTCTCACCATGCTACACTATATGTGAGACTCATCAAATATTAGAGCTATAAAGAACTTAAAATTTCCTAGGCCACACTTTCTTACCAAGTGACTAGGGAGCACAAAATGAAGTCACCTGGCCTGGGTTAGTCATTTAGAGGCAAAGCTGGGACCGCTACAGAGTCAGCTACAGAAAGGAAGTCACAGGTGTTGCTTGGGAGCCTGCTTCCTAATTCCAATAGTGGGAGCAGTTTCGAGTCAGACATTGGGATGAAAATATTCTCAATTTACACAGGGGAAAAGCCCACTCACTGAGGGGAGGAAAAAACACAGAAAACTTTCTTTGACCGTGTTTTGCCCTTTCCACAAAATACAGACAGAAGTACTCAAATGTGGGTATAAATATGCACTAGAGACTTGCTATAGCTATCTGAGTCTCAATTTTCTTTGAATTTTCCATTGCCGATATCTGAGGGTCACATGCCATAGGTCACATAAAAACCATCCAGAGCTTCTCTTTGCCATGTAAGAGATTTATACCTAAGGCACAGCATGGAAGCATCCTGCTGAGTCAGTCCTTTCCTTTCTTCCCTTTCCCCTACTTGTACATAATAGTGGTCTGAGAATGTTCAGAAATACACAGAATGCCATGAGAGAAGCAAGCAGGGAACCTCAATTTGGCTCAGGAAAGCCAGAAAGGCTTTAAAGGGGTAAAATATTTGAGATGGACATTAAAAAATGAAGAGAATTTCCATTTCAGTGTGTGTTAAGCATAGGGATTAGAAAAGGGGAAGATTATGAGTTTCTATTAATACGGCAGAGGAAAAGCAAATGCCCAGGACTATAAATATCCACATTTATATCTATATCTATATCTATATCTATATCTATATCTATATATACATATATAGTAGATAAGGAATATATATAGTAGATATATATAGTAGATAAAAGATAAAAAGATAAGCTAAGCTAGACTTGACAACCTGCTCTTCATCTTTGCATTTTGGCAATTAAGATATAAACAAAGGGCTGAAGTTATATGAGAGTTAAGATTTAATATTTTAAATGACTTTAACTTTGTTTTAATCCCCGTATCACATACACTGTTAATGTTACTCATAGTTAGAGTGATGCCGACTGATTGCAAATGAATATCATGTTAACTCGCTCCCTTACTAAGTTCCCAAAGTTAAATAGATTCAGACGGGACACTCTACTAACTTTTTGCAATAACTCCTTGTCTTGAAAAACACTTTCAAAGAAATGTTAGTATTTTCACCACTCCATAGGAATCAGTAACAAGGCGAGATTCTCCTAAGAATATTCCAACAGTCCTTGAAAAACTAAGACTGTCACAAAACCTGAGCATCTGGCAACTCTGCCACCATGAAGTATCCATATGGAAGAGACCAAAATGTGTCAAAGTACCCAAAACGATTTTGGATAGTGTAGAAGATAGAATAAATAATTCAGTATCGTCAACACTTTCAACAGCAGGTAGTGGATATGCTACCTGCTTCTATAATGTGCCAGAATGTAACATAAGTGTGTGAGGCTGTGTGTGTATGTGAGAAAGAAAGGCAGAGAGAATATGAGTATACATGAGGCTAAAAACTATTTTTATATAGAAATATTCCTTAGGTATTTCTCTTTGTAGGGACATCTCTGTAAGTATAGGTTTACAGATATACAAAGAAAAAAATGGAGTTGATGAAAACTTATTTTTAAGATAAATATAGCAACAAATATATTACTTGAAAGTCAATGGAAAAAACTGCATTAACTTAACATTATGGTTGCGATTGTATGCACAAAAAAAGTCAGAAAATCCAAAATTATGGTTCCCTCAGCAACCATAACTGTGTCCTCATGCATATATGAGTATTTTGCATTACTGTAATGATGATACATTTCAGCCTTAATATCAGTTTATGCAATGTGACTGAATTAGGATTCTTTTGGGAACTATAACTTTGAATTTCTGGACTTTTGTGAATGTAAAATCTTAACCATAAAATTACATTAATATAGGGTGGGGTTTTTGCATTTTATTTTCTGGCATTTAAAAAAACAATAAAGAATGAATGGCTGACAACATTAAAGTGGTAAAAGACTGGTTGATTTGTAATAATACAAAAAAGGATTTGATATCAAGTCTAATCCGTTAAAATAGGGATATACGAACTACAAAAAAAATTAAATGCCCCTCCGAAGATTTTTTTTGAAGCAACCCTTAATCAAAGATAAGAACAGGCAAGGTATCCTAGGAGCGAGTCAATTTACTTTTTCTATAAAATGTTTCTGATTAGAAGGTACTTTCATTCAACTGCATTTCAACATGAATATAAATACCAATGCCTGAAAAAAATTCTCTCACTACATATTCCTGTATCTTATCAAGAAAAAAAAATATTAAAATGTCCCCCCTATATTTTTGAGAGCAAAGCTAGTAAGGAGCCACTCTTCTTTCTTGCATGTGTAGAATGGCAGGACACAACCTATAAGATGAAACTGTATTACTGTCGTCAACTTCTTTTTGATCATGGGGCTGAAGCCGACTCAAAATGTGGTTCACAAAGAAACAGATACACAATGACCAAGTTAAGCTTAAGAAGGAGGTAACTCTTTTACTTCACTACTTAGGTATTATCCACCCATGGAGAAGCCAGGAGATAGAGTAAAGAACAGTGACATTGTAGGTTCACAGTCAAATCTGTTTGGGGAAAAATTACAAATTCTTTCATGCAGATGACATTTTCCACAGGCCTCACAGGGTCAGTAGTTTTTCAACAGGTGAACACATTCCAGAGAGAAGAGTGGAAAGATCCAGAAGTAAAAGTGGTCAACATCCTTCTGGAGAACAAAGAGTTAGGCTGAAAGATAGGAGGCTAAAGAATGAGTTGCAAAAGAAAAAGCTGCAAATGTATATTAAATATGTATTGTAAAGGACCTTAAAGTCAAGGCTGACAAATCTTAACTGTACTGTAGAGGCAGTGGCGGGGACACTTATTTTTCATGAACATGGAGGCTATACTTTTTAGGAGAGAAACAAAAAGCGAAAATAATAAGCAAACGAACAAACAACCAAAACCCAGAACAGAAGACAAAATAGAATAGTGAAGACAGAAGACCAGGGAACCAGGTATGAGATTATTATACTAATCCAGACAAGTTTCCATGAAGATCTGAAGAAATATGATAAGAAAGGATTAAAATGTACTTTTAAGATTTTAAGATATAGTGACTATTGGAAAGATGTGCCATTAATACAAATATAAAATCGAGGGTGATGTCTGATGTAAGGAAAAGGAATGATCGAGCACCGTTTAGTAAATCTTAAGTTAAAGGTAGTGAGTTCCATACAAATGAGCATTTCCTCCTAAAAACAAGTTAGAAATATGGTCCTGAAGATGTTGATTACAGCAATAATAACAATACTATTCTTTCTATCTGTGTGATTTACAAACTTGTGCCTCTATCTCCTTTTATCCGTATAGGGTTGGGAAGGTAATAGCACCATCAGTGGTATAATCAAGAAATCTGAGGCTCATCAAGGATGACCTCACACAGGTATAAAATGGCAAAGCCAGGCTGGAGACATAGATTTTGTAATCTTTGCTATAGAAGTTATCTTGAAATTATAGATAAGATCATCAAAAATGTAGAGATAAAAGATAAGTGAGTTGTATGCAGAACTATAGAGAAACCTAAACTTGAAGAGCAGCGATCATTCAAATAGCCCAACAGATGACTAGGATACCTAATAAAGTGTTACAAGGCCTGACATTCAACAGGTGCTTAATAAACCTCTTTAACATCAACAGATAAAGAGGAGACAGCAGTAAATAGAGTCTTTGTATCTGTGGTAGAAGGATGGAGTAGTTCTCAAACTTTTTTAAAACAACCAGTTTTCTCAAAGGAATTCATACACAAAACTCTGATATGTGAAATATATAAAAACGCTCGCAAGCAAAGGAGGAGTACCTAGATGGTCTGGGAACTTCGCCCAACTTGAACTCTTTTCCCTTCCTTTCACAACCCTTTCTTTGCACACATATAGCTACCCCTAAGACAAACACATACAATCCAGACAAAATACCAGAAATCCTCTAAGTTAGTGACAAGGATGATGTGATTTGGGACATGTGAGTACAATGTGGAAGAACTATGGGGAACACTTGGTCTCAACAGATCAAACTGAAATCAAGTACCAGCCCGTCTAAATTGATTCTTAACTAGACTCTCCATATCCATGTTCTTCCACTAGCTGGGATCCTTCATTACTTCTTTCATGGATTTCTCCAGGGCCAATAACTTACTTCGATTATGACCCACATCATTAAATTACTTGTACATCCTAACTGTATACCATGGGAATGGCACATTTAATTGAGTAGACTGCCTGTGGCTATTTTGTTCCAGTCACCTGCTGGAGAACCTCCCCACTTGTTGCATTTTATAAGTTATTAGCCATGCCACAGAATTCCACATATAAATCAGAGAGAATAAGGAATGGCATAATGTCAGGAGGTTGAAATTAAAGAAATGAATGCCCAAATTTGATTTCTTAGAGAAAAGAAGTTGTATATGCTAATCATGTTACTGATATGGCCAATTACGTGTATGACAAAGAGGGAAAGGATCTGAATGTCCCCAGAGTTGAAAAAAATGAAAGAATTATTGAGCTCTTTTTAATAGCAGACTTGCGATGTTGTTCCATTTTTATATAAATTGTAAATGAAAAATTCAGTCCAATCAAATAGTAAAAACAGTAATCATTATAAAAAACATCCAGCCCAACCAAGTAGTAAAAACAGTAATCATTATAAGATTTTATTATGGCAGTACCTTTGTACAAATATGAAGTGATATATAAAGGAAATCACGGGCTGATTCTTGGATAATTTATTCAAGGAGTAAGTTATGAAAATTTGTCAATAAGTAGAATAAATGAGGCAACTCAACAACAGCTCACCATAGATTCTATTTATGCAACTCCAATTTTAATTTAGTCTGTATTGATGGACTCTTTTATTTCATGTGTTATAGTCATGTTAAATCTAGACACAACATTCACTGCATCTAGAGCCTCCGCAGTACAAGGATGTCTGGACGTGACACAGACAGTTGCTCCTTTTGCTTCAAGTGATAGTTCAGTTGCAAAAAGGATTTGAAGAGATTTAAGAAAAATCAGTGAATAAATTTTTTTTAAAGTAACCATACACATTAAAATTTGTCTTTTTTTCTCTTGGCTTTATACAGTAATTTGTCTTTGGAAGAAATCATGCTGACACTGTCCTATGTTGTCTCAGGCCTCTGAAGAAGAGGCCAGCAAGGAAAAAGAGATAAGCTGTGGCCTCTGGTCTCAGGGCAGGATACACACCAGAGGAAACAGAACCACTGGTAGCACCTACCATCAGAAAAGTTAGTGGGCCAGTCAAAGGAACTAGGTCCAAAGGGCATAACTTGGGCAAAGTGTAGGTTGAATTCAATGAGTAAAACAGAAGAGTAAAGATTCCAAGAAGTCTCACTCAGAATTCAGGAGGTGACTCTTAAACAGGTGTCACACACCAAGTTTGACTGAGAATATGCAGGGGACAAAATTGGCAGGAACTAATAAAAGAGTAATAACAAAAGCCCAGAATGGACCTATAGGATGAAGGAGAATGACTAGGGAAAAGGAAGACTAAGGAGATGAAACAGAGCTAAAACTGGCAATTAAAGGATGAGAAGAGGTAAGTGGGGAAGCAGCAAAGTGAGGGCCCTAGGGCTGATCCCGTGGCAAATGGCAATAGAGGGACTTGCAGAGTGGAGGGTCAGCTGAGAGTGGAGTTGTCTAAAGATCCGTGTGAATGAGTCTCAGGTCTGGCACGGATAAAGCGAACTGCAAGTCATACCAATCAGTGGGGCTGAGGTAGAAATATATTGCTGACTCAGGTAAGAATGGCTCAGGTGCTGTGCAGGACTGAACCTACAGGTAGGGGGCGTCAGTGCACCTGACTGTGCCCAGCTGAGGAAAGCCAAGGCTGGGAAATGAGATAAGGCTGAAGGGAATAACACAAAGAAATAACACAAAAATTTTTCTGAATTGTAATTTGTGAAATTAGTATAGACTATGAAGCAAACCCAGAATATAAAAATGTAGATTTATTCAAAAGACAAATAAGTCCTCTATTTTTACAAAAAAAAAAGATTTTCAATAATATTAAGAATAAAATTAAAAATTTTAAAGCACAAAATTATAAATATACTACTATTAAAATAATGTAATAGATATACAGAAAAGACTATAAGGAAGTTAGACTATGAAGTATAACAGCTGCTGAGTTTATGGATTTTCTATTTTATCTCCAAATGTTCTATTGTGTGATTGTATATTACTTTTATAATTAAAAATCAAAAAGTATTAATAATAAAACTTAATAGCAAGCATGCCTCATATATTTTTAATTATTTGATTGAAATAATTTCCACTTATAATACATTTCTTGGCTTAAGAGCAGAGTATTTACATATGCTGTTACACATTGAAGTCCTTATAAAAGCTACTAAAATTAGTAATCCCTACACCTAATTTGTACATTGCTGTAAGATACACTTAACCTAAAGAGACAACTAAAATTTTTCATTTAAAAAATTCCTTTTATTTTAAAAAATATATGGACTATGTGCCAATATCACCTTTATAGAGCAGTAGGGAAAAATTTAATCAAAAGAATAACTGGTATGTTGCAATGCAAATTATTTTAGAAACAGTACCAGAGACTGCATGTTTTTAAGGGGCAATAATCACATCATCTCTGTATTTTGTAAAACTCCACAATGCATAGGCACACTGTTTTCAATTGCATTCACTAACATTTAAATTAGTATTGTGGTTAAGAGCATGGACTCTAAAGGCAGACCACCAGAGTGTAGCACTGACTTTATTTTTTTTTTTTTTGCCTAGATATAAGCACCCTCTAAAGTAGTGTTTTACTTTAATTTTTTTTATGAGATATAGGTTTTTTATTCTTTTTTTTTCAATTACGGTTGACATTCAATATTATTTTATATTACTGTCAGGTGTACAGCACAGTGGTTAGACATTTATATAATTTACGAAGTGATCCTCCAATAAGTCTAGTACCCACCCAGCACCATGCATAGTTATTATATTATTGACTATATTCCCTATGCTGTACTTTATATTCCCATGACTATTTTATAACTACCAACTTGTACTTATCTCTGAAAAGATAAACGAACCTGCTTCACCAACTACTAGCTATGTGTTCTTAGGCAAGTTTGCTTACCCTCTATTTGCCTCGGTTCTTTCATGTGATAAATAAAGCTAAGAACAGTACTCTTCTAATGGGTAGTGTGAGAATATGTAAGTGCTTAGACCAATGCTTGGCACACTGTAAGTACTATATAAGTTTTGGAGGCTATTTACCGTATAACTGATCAATTCTGGTTTTGGAATGAAATTCCAAGTAAATGATGAATCAAACGTCAAAATACTATAATATTGGTGAATTCTTTATTCATCATTCTATAGTTTATACTTTCTTATTTTTGTTTTCATTACATAAGATCTCACCAAAATTAGCATTGGCAAACTCTCCTACAAATGAACATCATTAGACTTAATTACTCCTGATCTTTAGCCAATACCATTTCCCAGGACCACTGCAGTTAAGTAAGTCGTATGCTTCCTAGACTCTGGTAAAAGTACATTTTGTCAGTCTTCCTTCCAAACACCGTGTGTGATGATCCAATTTGGTTAAATTTTGGATTGCTGGCAATTGAATGCTCATCTGGGAGTAATTTTTCACCCTAGCTGACTTGTGCTTGAGCTGGGAGATAAAAGAAGTTAAATTATTTTTATTGCCAAAATCATTATATGGACTACCTCTGAAGTCTTTTCCAATGAATACAGACAGTGTCCTGTACACATCAGCCACCCAATTCTAGGAACTCCAAGTAAATGGTCTATCAATTCAGTTAAAATGATATTTTGGTATGATACTTCAGTGCTAGGATTAAAATTTTGGGGAAAATAAATATATTAAAAAGACAGGTTAGGTTCAGCCTTCAGTTTTTTTAAAGTATGTATCTGGTCAGTTCAAAGGTAAGCAAATTTAAAAAGGTTAAGTAGAGTTCATTAAACATTTTGGTTCTTGGATAGTTTGCTCAGTATACATTTAGCATATTTATATTGATCATGAACATAATGCTGATACTACAAGAGAATGTCCACTCTTAGAGTTTCAGTGCCATTTATATGCTAACGACTCCCAGATTTGGGCTTCAAACTTAGACTTCCCACCCAACCTACAGATATTCAACTGTCTATTGGAAATCTTTACGTGGATAACCCACTGGCTTAACAGAAACAGAACTCATTAGATGATGAGTTCTGTTTTGGACCTTTTGAATTTAATTCAAAAGGTCCAAAACAGAACTCATCATCTAATCCAATAAACATGTCCTTTTGCTAAATTTATTGTTGCAGATATAGGCACAAACATTCGCCAAACCAGAAACTTGCGAGTCATCCCTCCCTTTGAGTTACTTTCTCTAAGTTTCCATAAATAACCTATTAATGAATCCCATCCATTTTGCTTCCTGTCTGTTTCTCAAATCTGTCCCTTCATTTTCATCCTTATTCTCTTGTACATAGTGAAGCCTGGTCTATGGCAAAATCCACCTAATCTTCCTATTTCGAAGCTTGCCTTCTCCAAAAGTTCATCTTACACTTAGAAACAAGAGCCATGTTTCAACAATGCAAATCTGGCCAGGTAACTCCCTTGTATAAAATGCAAGTCCCTTAAATTAGCATGTGAAATGTCACCTAAATCTCTGAACTCATTTCCTGCCCAGATCTATTTCACACTTAGAACTTCAAGAATAAAGAAATTACTGTGGTTATTTTCAAACATCAAGTTGCCTTTTACTTCTTTGTCTTTACTTTTATTCTTACCCAGTTTGCATGACATGCCACTGTCTCACACTCCCTTCCTCAAAACAATCCACTAACTCTATTATATCACTTAAGAATCAATTGTAATCACCTGTCCAAGAAGTCTTCCTAGATCCTTCCGTTAATACCCAAGTTGGATTATGTACTCCTAGATCCGTCCATAGATACCCAAGTTGGATTAGGTACCCCTATATCTTTGCAACTTACCCAACTAGAATGTTTTTTATTATTATTTTATTTTATACTAATCTACATACAAAGATCCTGAAGGTGAGACTTTATCTTATTCATTTATCTTTGGATCCCAATTCCTGGCTATTGATAATATATTGAGCAAATAAATGCATGTATGTATCACTTGAACTCTAGTCCTCTATTTCCAGTATCACTTGAACTCTAGTCCTCTATTTCCAGTGGCCCACAGGAAATACCTACTTGGATGCCATGCTGTTACTTTAAACTTAGTACAGTAATACTGGACTAATTCATCCTATTCTTTCCCCATTATCCCTTGCCCTTCCCAACTTCACTGCTTCTGCCAAGAGCATAGTATTATCTAGATCTCTAAAGTAGGATCAAAGGCATATTTGATTATTCCTGAACTTTAACTCTTATAACAAAGTATCATCAAGCAAGTAATTTTTGCTATAAATAAAGATGCTAAGTTTTGCCTGTTCCCCTATCCTCTGACACTGAGTTTTTATCAGCTCACACCACAAAAATTGAATGCCTTCTTAAATGGCTTCTCTGTCTTTAATTCCTTTCTAGCATATTGCCTCCATGTTAATTTTACCAAAACACAGTATGACTAACTTAATCTGCAAAACCCTTTGGGAAACTACCTGGCTCTAAATAAAATGAGAACAAGAGACCAATTTAGGTTATTTTAAAGCAAAACATTAGGTAACTTTAATCCTCAAATTCTTCCTAATTAAAGCCCAGTTAATGGCTAGAACTCCGGGTTTCTCGAATTTCAGTCTACTACTTATTTCATCATTTAAACTGATGGAATTACTTTCTGAGAAAAGTCTCGGCCCTGCCAGCAGATCCTTCTGCAGCTCAAGGATATAAGCCAGATTTTCACTTTTATAACACAACACCATCTTTGGCAACTACAAAATTAGGAACTGTAGCATATGGATCTTCTTTCAGTCGATGTAGAATACCAATACCTCAGATACGTGTTAATGACCTGAAGATTATTTGCTCTAATACATACTAAAATATTTATAAAAGAATTGATATAATATACAAGATTTGTTTCAAAATAATCCAGTATGGGGGAGACATGGATAAAATGGGAGGGACTCAGAGATGAGATAAGATTGATCATGAATTGATCATTATTGAAGGTAAGTGATGGGTACTTATATATTTATGATACTACCATCTCTTCATTTATGTTTTAAATTTTTCAATAAAAAGTTAAAATAAATTTGAAATCAAATGCTATAAAAAGTTATCAATACTTACCATGGATAATGAAGCTATGACTGATCATTTCCTTCTATATCTCTAAATATTCTCTTTAGTTTTCCAAAATGAATAGGAATTACTTTAAGAAAGTTATAAAATGTTCAAATGAAAAATTTTAAAAACTATCCTCTCTACATCAGTTAAGCTTCTTCCTATTCAACTAATATCTGAAAGGGATACGTGAGTTATTCATTCCTTAGAAACACTGAAACTTACCATTTTATCAAGTGAAAGAACCATTAAGCTATGTGCCTACACTATTTTATTCAGGTACTCAGTAGGACTATCTTTTAAAAAAAAAAAATTAGCCTATTTTTACTTTTTACTGAGGGGATGTTCCATGAACCAACATAAAAGAAAATGTATCTACATTTTTAAAGGAAGTACTGCCAAAAATATCCATTACTATATTCAATGTCCCTTACAATAAAGATCTACCTAACAGAGTCCACTTAGCACTATGGATTTTAACATAAGCTATATATTAGAATCACCTGAGAGATTTAAAAAATCCTGATGCCTAAGTCATACCTAAGACCAATTAAATTAGAATCAGAGGAGGAGAGATGCAGGCATCCGTACTTTTTAAAGCTCCAAAGTAATACCAACGTGCAGCCAATGTTGAGAGACAGTGTCTCAAGACTATATAACTTAGTGATCTTTTATTTTTTTATTATAGCAATTTTCAAGCACACACAAAAACTTATGGTACATCTCATGGTACCCAACACACAACTTAACAGCTATCAATATTTTTGCCAAGGCTACTTCAACTATCAATCTCACTTTACTTTTATTTATTTATTTTTTGCTGGAATATTTTAAAGCAAATGTCAAACAATCATTTCTTTTTTCAGTACTTCAGTATGCAAACATTGTTACTTATGATTAACTGACTTAATTCCTTTTTATTAGACAACAAGAGGCTTTGATGAGCTTAGTTCTATGTTCAAATGGATTAAATTTCCTTAAATTAGAATTTCTAAAATATCCATGCTTCCTCTATCCCTCTGTTATAACCTCAATTTTTTTAATTTTTTACTTTTGTTTTAATGATTTTCAGTTATATTGTATATGTGCATTTTAATGAAAAACAGATCTTTGACTACATGCATTTTAAAAGTATCCTCGTATTACTGTCCTTTCAATATTATATACAATATCTACTCTCCCTATTATACCATTTCAAATCGCTCACTTTGACTTCATTAATAATGTACATTTTTTCATTATAAAAGTAATGTATTTTTATTATAGAATAATTTGGAAAATACAGAAATAGAAGAATAACATTGCATATAATTTTATAACCTATATGTAACAGTTTTTTTACATTTTTGGATGTTTTATCTCAGTTGTTTTCCCTGAACATGAAACATTTTTAAAAATTGAGATTGTACTGTATATATCATTTTCATAATACGATTTTACTTAACATCCTCCTGAGTATATTCCCAAATATTTAAAAACATATTTAAGGGCTATAGAATTAGTATTTCACCATATAAGTGTACTATTATTTACTAAATGGTTATTTTATTGTTGGACAGCTGGATTACTATCCAATAATTATACATAATGCTTTATTGAAAATTCTAATCTTCCTGTTGGCAAGAACAATGAAGGGTCTGAGATTTTGCCCTACTTGCAAGTTAACAAGTTAGCCTGCCACAGTTTCCTGGATGCTAGCAGTGGACATGACACTCCTGCGTCAAAATATTCAGGACACAGAAGGCAACACGAGCATCATACTCATGTCCCCTAGCCACCAAGGCCCACCAGGGTAATGGGGAGTGGTCCAGATGGATGAAGCACAGGCAGTGGGTTTGCATCATAGCTAAGGAACCCTGAGCTAAGAAAATCCAAGTCTTTCACAATAAGCTGCAAGGAAATTTTCCCAAACTTTGCTCCGTAGGGAGACATTATCTTTATTATACTGGAAAATAAATAAACCAGCTATCTGATTAAAAAGGAGATAATAGCTCTATATTCCAATGCTGTTTTGTTATACAAACTTCCTTGAAAAGATAGTCCAGAACAAAAAGGCATTTAATGCCTCTGCTTGCAAGGCATACAGAAATGGCGAGACACCCAAGGAGAACTGTCTCCCAACATTCTTTAGAACAAATATGTAGCGTATGATTACTGAAATTCTTGATAAAATATAGTATTACCAAATTATATTCTAGAAAGCCTTAACTGCTTTATACTCACATAACATGAGTGCTTCCGCCTCCCTTTCGAAGGCTTCCATAATTTCAATCTTTCTTAGTTTCTCCTATCCTGCTGTCCCCACAAAATACATAACATTAAGTAGAGGCAGAACAACATAGTGATTAAGAAAAAAGACTCTGAGGCTGGAATGCCTGAGTTTTCATGGAAGTACCACAATTAACTAGCTGTGAGACCTGAAATGAGTCACTTAACAAATTTCTGTCTCAGTTTCTTCAACTCAAAAGTGAAGATAATAATCACCTTATTAATTATTAATATAACTGTGAAATGTGTTTCATGGAAAGCACTTAGAAGAATGTCTAGAAAATAGTAAATGCTACGTAACTGTAAGCTATTATTATGATGTCTGGCTACTCTTCCATGTCCATCCCAGCGCTATCCATCCTTCAGAGTTGAGTCAGGTACCAATGTCTCCATGAAAACAAATGACTTCTGCTCTGAACCCCTAGTTGTACTTCATAGCTCTGAACTTTTTCACTATATATATTATGTTATAGGTCTGAGTTGGCCAGCTGTATTTTGTTTCTAATACTTCACGACTTTCACCGTAATGACAGTATTAAAAGCTTTCTAGCGTTTACTAAAATCTCTAACCTTCTTTATCCTACTGGTATCGAAATAATGCTGCCCAAACTCTGATTACTGTAAATGAAAATCTTTATATGTCAATTATGCAAAAACACTGAAGTGATTTTTTAAAGGAGTAAATCAATAACTTTCTTTGGGTTGATAGGGCGTCAATTAAAACCATGCTGAACATTTCAATACTTGGGTGAAATACTTTTTAACAGACTATTTCCTATATTATACATCAAGATAGTAAAAATCATAGCCATTTAAACCACTGCAGCGATACTAGAATTCATGATAAAGGTGGCACCAAATAGATCCAGGACTAAAACTTATAAAGTGGAAAACCAAATAATTTGTGGAACAAAGCCATTAGACTGAAACAGAAACCATATTACAGATACAGAAAACTAATTTCCTAAAATAAAAACATGTACTTCAAGAATTATCTTCATTGTGGTAGGCATTTTGAAAATCAGAAGTATAGTTATGTTTGACATGAAGTTAAAAATGACATTATGATTCTAAACACTATACCTTACAATTTTGTAGCCCCAGTTTTCCAAGTATTTTCACATATAATGTAAAATTAAAGATCATAAAAACCTTATAAAATGGAAAGCACAAGTATTAATTTTTTCTACCCACACTTAAGGAGACTAGAGTTGAGACCCACACTGGCAAAACAAAAATATTTTTGATACTAAAATGAAGTTACATTTAGAAAATCATGCTAAATGTTATTTTAAGTAATTTAAATTATTTAAAGTACATCTAAATAACTATTTTATTTAAATAATTTAAATTACAATTTAAATTTTTAAATATTTTAACATGTTATTCTCAATTAAATATGAAACCCTCAAGTTATTCTTTAGTTAAAGGACTTCTTAAGATGCTCAACTTAAGAAGTTCATTGCTCCTTTAAAAAATATTTTATAAAATAGTAGTAGATAAAATTAGTCAAAAGAAGACATATATTTTGACTTGAGTGCCATCACCTATCAATAAAGTAGGGATGCACAAATATACACATATATCAGCCCAGATTTAGGGAAAACAATATATTCCTCACCTAAGATTATGTAGGACTCAAGAGGAATCAAAGATTTAATGTAGGTAATGTTGGGAGGCAGGTACCTAATGTCCTAAACGACACCAAATGAAATTTCTTGCTTACTTCCTCTTTCCTTCTCAACTCTTTCTTTTCTCTTTAGGATAAAAACCAAACAAACAAACACACCAAACAAACAAACAAACAAAAAAGACCACAACATCTTTATTTTACTTTTGGGCTTTTGTTTATTTATTTGGTTTTTGTTGTTGTTGTTGTTTGTTTGTATTTAAAGAAGAGGTGGTACATACATACAATGGAATATTATTCAGTCATAAAAAAATTTTTTTTAAAGAACAAAATGCTGCAATCTGCAACAACATGAATGGACCTAGAGGGTATTGTGCTAAATGGAGAAAGTCAGACAGAAAAAGACAAATGCCATATGATTTCACTTACATGTGGAATCTAAGGAACAAAATAAAAGAATAAAATCATAGATACTGAGAACATTTTGAGGGTTGCCAGATGGGAGCGTTAGGGGAGTGAAAACAGGGAAGGTATTAAGACATACGAATTGGTAGTCACAAATAGTAAAGGGGATATAAAGTATAACATAAGAAATACAGTCAATAATATTATAATAACTATGTATGATGTCAGATGGGTACTAGATTTGTTGGGTGATCACTTTGTAAGTTATATAAATGTCTAATCGCTTTGCTATATACTGAAACTAATATAATACTGTATGCCAATTGCAATTGAAAAAATTTTTAAATATATTTAAAAACAATATATTACTTTGAAGTGTACAATATGATACAATACATTACACAATGAACACCAAAATAAGTATAGTTACTATCCATCACCATACAAATTTGTCTTTTCCTTCTTATGATGAGGTCTTTTAAGATTTACTTTCTTAGCAACTTTCAAATATATAACACAGCATTATTAGCTATAGTCATCATGCTGTATATCACATCCCTAGAACTTATATATTTTATTTTGACTGTCTTTGTTACCTTTGTTTTTGAGTGATATTTTCACTAGGTATAGAATTCTAGATTGACAGTTTTTGGTTTTCTTTCAGTGCTCTGAAGATGTTGCTCCACTGTATTCCCCTTTGCAATGTTTCCAAGGAGATATATGCTGCCTGTTTAACTTTGTTCTTCTGAAGCAACCTGTAACTGAAGTAACTTATTATTGTTTCAATCCATCTGCTTTTAAAACATTCTCCTAATCATTAGTGTAGAGAACAGATTCTAAAGTGGTCCCCATGACTCCATCTCCTTGTATTCATGTCCTGCATAATATCTCCCTTTGAAGTATATAGATGTACAGGCAGGAACAGCTATTGCTTCTAAACAATAGAATACAGCAAAGGTGACAGGACGTATGTGCTTATATAAGATTGTATCATCTTGCCTTGCAAGGATATAAGCAGCCATGTTAGGATGGTTCCCATAGTAATAAAATGAGGGTGACCTCTGGGGGATAGCATGCAAGAAATAAATACTACCAAGAACCATATTAGCTCAGAAGCAGACCCTTCCCCAAATGAGCCTCAGTTGAGATCATAGCTCTGACTGAATCATGAGGTTTTCAAGTGTGGCTGATGGGGGAAGGCATTATTTCTGGCCTTTTGTGAGCAATGGGCACTATTACTTTTACTCTTCTTAGATGGTTCTTTCTCTAGCCTTGAGAGTTTCCTAACAAGTATGTGTTGACCTGTACTCGGCTGCACCCTTAAGTAGGACCCTCTGCAAATCTCGAGTTCTCTTTTTGAGCAGTTCTCTCTATTTCAGTATTCTGTTTTGTTTTTGTTTTTAATCTGTTCAGACTCTTACCTCTACCTCCTCACCTCCAGGAGTCTACCAGTCTCTCCCTGGGTTCCCTATTCTTGCATCAGGGCCTAGGAACTTTTCAAAGGTAAAAAGCTACGGCAATCATAAAACCCACCTCATTTTGTTATCTTCTCTCAAGGATCACTATCCTTTGTTGCTTGATGTCCAATGTCTTAAAAATCACTGTTTCATATATATTGCCTATTTTTTGTTTAATTCAGATGGAAAAGTCAATCCAAGCCCTGTTATTTCATATTGGTTAGAAGCGGAAGTCTTTCAACAAATATATTTAACCACAGAGCTAAAACCAAAACCAATGTGGAATTAGAGTGGCAAAACAGAACATAAAAGATATTTGTGCTGACCACATATATATAATACAACTGTAGATGAAAAAGTGGAAAAAAAAATGGGAGGTAGGGTCAATTCACCTATCACCTTAACTGTAAAAGATGGTAGTCTTCATATACTACTGAAAGCTTACAAATCAGATAATGGAGGTATATGCATATTTAAAGAGTATATTGGCAAGAAAGAAAGAAAGAAAGAAAGAAAGAGAGAGAGAGAGAGAGAGAGAGAGAGAGAGAGAGAGAGAGAGAAGGAAGGAAGGAAGGAAGGAAGGAAGGAAGGAAGGAAGGAAGGAGAGAGAAAGAAAGAAAAAAAGAAAGAAAGAAAGAGAGAGAGAGAGAAAGAGAGAGAGAGAGAGAGGTAGGGAGGAAGGAACTTGTAGATTTAAAACAGATGGTAGAGAAAGACCAACCTACAAAGAAGTGGGAATACATTCATTTTTCCATTGTTCATTAGAAAAAACTAGTAGACATTATTTCAAAAATTAGAGAACTTAGGATGTCCTACAAAGTTATAATCATGAAGGTAATCAATAAGAAATAAATTTAAACCTTTCTAAACAGAAAAAAAACACACATAAATGTTTTAGAAAAAAAATTTTTTAACTACCTCAGAGGAAGTAGAGAATCTAAAAAAACAAAATTAAAAAAACACAAATTCTTACAATAGAAACACAAAAAAGTTGCCCCCGCAAAAAGATTTACCATTATCGCCACCACCCCAAAATATTGCACTAAGTTCACATGGTTTTACAGGGGAATTTGACCAAAATTTTAAAGAGCAGACAAATCTATTTCTATTTAATAAGAGATAGAGAAACTTCCAAATTATTTTTATTTTTATGACATGAATGTAACAAAAACAATATATGCCAGGTGAATCTCACTTATAAATAGATGCTATATCTGAAATAAAATATTTTGCAAACAGAATCTAGCAGGAAATGAAAACAGAGTAAAACTTCAGGAAAAAAGTGATCTTTTTTTCCCCAAAGTATAAGCATGGTTCAATATTAGTAAATCAAGATTCACCATTTTAATACCACTAGAGAAAAATCACATGTTAAGGCATATAACTAAATTTAACAACAATTCTTTTCCTTTTCTTTTTCCCCAGATAATGAACCTGAGATTTAAGGTAAAATATTTTCCTCAAGGGTCAATCAGATTGTAAATGGCAGAGTCTGGTTTCAAACCTAAGATCTGGATGTGAATTTAGGAGAATCTAACTTCTTAATCTAATTCTGAAAACAAGAAAGTTTGACTCAGAATCATCTGATCTTTATATCAAATGAATAAGATAGTAGGAGAACTCTTTGTTAGAGTCTGAGGATCTAAAAGAGTTTGGGAGAAGGATTCTGTAAGATGCCATGAGAGCTAACCAAGTGCCAATCGCTGTCAGTAACTGACTAGTTGACACCTAAAGAAGGGTAGGCGAGGGCTAACAGGTTGAAAGTAGTCCCTTTTCCAGAAGTCTCAAGACACAGTGAAATAAGAGGAAAGAGATGGTGCCTGCTGCACTTCACAAAGGGTTCTGTGACCTACCCAGAATGGCAATAATCTTACAATTTTAGAAATCTAATCTCTAAGAAAATTTTTGCACTGACTTGTAGATTAATTCTAAATTTATGTCTCTTGCAAATATGTTCATGCTTATATTGGTTGATATCTGCTGTAGGCAAATGTAAACCATCTTCTTTCTTCAGAATACCACAAAAAGGTCATTCAGAAAACAATACAGCCCCCATTATAGTGTTTTTTATTAAGTCATGATTTTATAAATTCAGGATTTTCAAAAATTAATAAAATTGTTATTCTCAGGAATATATAATTTTTTACTACTATAAAATATGTTCAGTTCAACTCAGAAGTCAATATCATACTTATGAAGAAACATTTAAGTCAACAAAAAGAAAAAATTACTATCACCATTATTATTTGGCATTGTACTACAGGAACTAGCCAACAGAATTAGGCAAGAGACAAAAAATGAAAGGTATAAAGACTATTAAAAAGTAGGTAAATCTATCAGTATTTGTGGATAATATTAGAAAGCTCAAGACCATGAACCAAAAACTACTTCTTACAAACAATTAGAGAATTTGGCAAGCTTGTAGAGAACAAAATTAATGTTTTTAAATTATTAAAATTGCTAAAAAATATATTATTAAAATTGCTATTTTATATATTATATATAATATCCACATATTATATATAATATAAAAAGCATTTAAGAAAAAGATTGCATAAACAGTATACATATGTACAGAAATAAAATTTCCTAGGAATAAATAGTTTAGACCTCTATGAAGAAAATGTTAAAGTATCATTGAAGGAATCCTAAAGATGACTTGAATATATAAATGGTAAGCTACACCACTACCTTGGATTTTAAGTCAACATCATATAAACATCAATTTTCTTTGAGATTATCCTGAACAGAATTTTAAGAGGGTTCTTTTTATTTGTTTTAAACTAGACAAACTGATTCTAATTTTCATAGCTAAAGACAATGAAAAAACAATAGACAGAAACCTTGCAGGGTTAGGGGTAGTGGTGATAATCAATGGAGATGGGAGACCAACCCTACCAAACATTAAAGAATATTTTAAAATATCAAAAATATAAAGTATAACATTGGCTCGAACATAGATATAGACCAATGAAAAGGAAAACAAAGTCCAGAAAGACACAGAATACATATAAGGAGTAGGTCTAAGATAAAGGTAGCCTCTCAAATCAAAGATGAACAACCCAATAAATGGTGTTGAGTTGAATGGCAGCCATCTGGAAAAAAAGTAAACTAGGATCCAGAACAGCATGTACCAGGCCAAATTTCAAGTGATTTACATGTCCCAATGTAAAAAATGTAACCATAGAAGTACTAAATGGCTGAATGCACCCTAGGTAATTATTCCCCATATATCGCAGCATTTTTAAAGTTTCTAGTAGCCATTACAATTTTCTAGTGGCCATTAAGAAAAGGAAAATAAAACAGATGAAATCAATTTTAACAATGTATTTTATTTAACTCAATATATCTCAAATATTTTCAGCATTATATCAATATAAAAATTATAGAAAATTCTGCATTCTTTATTTGAGCTAATCCTTTCAAATTCAGTGTGTATTTTACAGTTATAATATATGTTAATACAGACTAGTTACATTTCAGGGACTCATAGCCACATGTGGCTGGTGGCTACCATACCAATCAGCAGAGTCCTAACTAAATCCAAAAAAATAGAGAACGCTGCTATTTTGTTCACCTCGGTTTACCCAGTGCCCATACAGTGCCTGGCATGTATTTTTGTGAGAGAGAGACAGGAAGGAGGGAGGAATAAAAATGTATTGTTTGAGAAACAAAGGCATTGCTACAGTGAGGGGGATAAAAAGCATTTGCTACATTAGAAGTCTTGAGTTCAAGTCTTGACTCAAACATTTCCTAATGTGTAGCTTGGGCAAAGCACAGCTTTTCTAAACCTCAGCTGTAAAAGATTTTTCTCACCTACTTACTGTTTGCTATGGGGTTGCTATAAGGATCAAATGAGATAATGTAGACAAAAATCGTGAGGCACTTTATAAACGTTACCTATCGTCACTACAGTAAAAAGCTCTCTCCCCATGATACTTGTCTGCAGAGGATGCTATCTCCCTGCTTTGAGTACTATCACCTATCCCCTATCCATGTGCATGGAAGTTGAAATTTTGCAGCATGCCGGTAAATGTTTTATCCCTGAGGACTATTATTTTGATATGTAAATTTGTGTTCACTGCCTCACTCCATATTTCAGCTGTCTACAAAATAGAAGCCTCTCTCGTTTAACTTGACAAGGACAGGCTACCCCGAGGTATTTCATACCCTTGTATCCTGTTAGGCTCCATTTGGTTTGCAGCATCTACTCTGTAGGATAACTCCAGTCATCTCTGCTGTATGCTAGGAACCAGTTACAACAGAAGCCAGAAAAGGAAAGGGACCTAAAGGAAAAGAAATCCTAAAATGTTCCTCAGAGAGCTTTAGAGGAAGCAAAAGGAGTTGGATACTAGAGGAGTCCATTGATGGTTCAAGAAAAAGTTAACAAGGAGCTTCTAATCAGGAAGTTGGACCTAGGCTTGCTGCATTTTCAGTGATGACCTAAGATCCATTAGATAAGAATCATGTACAGAACTCAAGGAGCACAGTTACGCAACAGGCACTTAGTTTTCCACATTTATTGCTTGGGAAGGGCCTAACTTTTAATAGATAAGGGTCCCAATGCTGTTTCTACAACTTATGAATATAAGTTGTTTCCGGGATTAAACTTGTAAGAAGACTTCAGTATTCAAGTTTCCTGTGAAGATGGTCTTTGTTCCCCTTAAGTCCTTAAGAATAATTTTAGAGAAGAATGATATGCAATTTTGTAGTGTGGTGTTATAAAGTGCGGTCCCTATGTTTCTTCAGAAAAATAATTTCTTTTACTGTTCTCATTCACAAGAGCTGAAGCATTCCCAGTGTCTGACTAGAGAAACATAAAGTTAGGAATATTACTCAGTGGATTTATTCCTATGAAGATGAAAACATACAATGGAACAAAGAAAAAAAAGAAAATCTTAAGGCCACAGATAACTGACCATATTTAAGTCAGAATTCCTTAAGGCAGTGGTCCCCAACCTTTTGGCACTAGGGACCAGTGCTCCTATGAGAATATAATGGCTGATGACCTGAGGTGGAGCTGAGGCAGTGATGCTTGCCCTGGAGAATGTCTACAAATACAGATGAAGCTTGCTTGCCCACTGCTTACCTCCTGCTGTGCGGCCAGATTCCTAACAAGCCACAGACCTGTAGTGATCTGCGGCCCAGGGGTTGGGGACCCCTAACTTAAGGGATGCCAAAAATGTACTAGAATCTCACTGTTTATTTCTTTTTTTCTTTACTTTTTTTTTTTCCTCTTCAGTTAGAAGATAGGCAATTTGATTGATGGTATTTTTTCCACATTGGTGACATTTTAAATGGAAACCAAGATTTTTTGAGGGTGGTTTCAATAGCTCGACAAAATCTTTAACATGTGCCAAAATGTTTCATTAATGTAAGTCAGCCAAATAATCCTCTTGCCTTGTAAAAATATTTCTTTTTAAAAAATGCTTTTTGAACTGTTAAAAAATTCGAGTACTCAGAGTTTAACTACAAATATAGGGATTACACTAACATTTTACCCGTATTTCCTCAAAGCAAACAGTAAAGATGTGATTTTGACTAAGTCAGATACACAGTTCTCAATTTTTTACATCAAATAATTACTATATTAAAATTCAGATGGTTATCAATAATCTGGGATTCCACCAAGTTCTTGTGCTTCTCATTCAAAACAACTGTTTGCCCTTGTGAAGAGCCAGGTGGTTGCTGCCTTTAGGTCTGTTGTATATAGGTGAGGATGGCCAATGGCCAGTATAGATTCTCTTTTACTCCACGTATTGGTTTCCCTAGTTGAAGTGAAAAGCCAGTTCATGTTCAATTAGTGATAATAAAGATGTGTGGTATTTAAAAGTAAGAAAATTGTCTTTTAGTCAACAGAAAATTACATACTTAACATTAAAGCAGAAAAGTACAGTGATGCACTGGAGGTGAAAAATGGGGGAACCTTAACTAAATTACAAGGAAATTTCCATAACAGAGTCACTAGTAATGCTGATTTACTAACGATTTCCTGTCATGAACTATATTTATCATATACCGCCTCTCTGACATGACACTGTATTTAATGTTCTTGAGAGCCATGTTTTAATCAGATTATACTCACGGAAACCGATAGGTATCTGTTTGGCTCTTAATTTTAGCTTCTGTTTCTTATTTAGTCACAAGACTATTATTTCTGGAATCTTTATAAACACATTTTGCAGGGATTGCCACAAGACTGCAGCTTATGCTGTGAGGTCAGAAAAATGTGTGCCAGTGGTTTTCATGATCTATGCACAAAGTGTATTACAGAATTGTTTCATAAATTAAAGACAACTAATGCAAAATGTGTTCCTTTCCCCCATGGGATTAAGCATCTAAAAATACAACTTATTTTTAGATTCAAAAAATAGTTTCTTAGGAACTAAGTAACCAAGAAGAATATTCAAAGAAAAGTTGGTACAATATTATTCATTATTCAAATGTACTTACATAAAACTAAAATCTCCAATAATAAGCTCAGTGTTCTTAAAACCAATTTAAGTAATAAGCAATCATAATTTTAAAATCTGTATAACTATTACTTTACTTAAGATGCCACATTCCTGTATTATCAGTGAACATATCAAGTTAAATACTTGAAAGAGCTCTAGAGGGCAAATTTTCTCTCCTTCAAATTCAGACTCTGAAAAAAGTGCTCCCTGGTTCAAGATTTCCCGTGGCAGATAATCTAGTAACAATCCAACAGTGCCAAACTGAGCATTAGATAAGGAATATGTCATATAAGTAAGTAAGATTAGTGTTAAGAACGGAAATTAGCAAACAAAGTATAAAAGAGAATTAAAAAGGAAGTAAAGACTGGCCTCTAACACTCCAGTCCTCATGACATGAAAAATGTTCTCCAGCTTAATGACTGCATAATACGTGGAACATGTGAAACCACTTTAATGTAGATACAATAATACATTATTTTTTCATCCATATAAGTTGCCTACCTTTTCTTAATATAAATAATTATACAATAATTTCCTCATTAAGTACCTGTGGCTTTGAAGCTTCCCCTTTGGAATATCTTAAAACTGCCCTAGGGCCTGCATGATAGACACTGATTAGCTGGTAGGATGTAATCAAGCGGGCTGGTAATAAACTAAAAACTACTGAGTAGCACCCACAGCATATTATCATGTACATTTTTAGGAAGTATATAGTATACAGTTTTTCTTGTAGGCATATATAACACCATATCTGAGTGAAAGTAGTTTAAGAAAAACTAAAGTCAAGGTTATTAATGAGATTCATTTTAATATCTCTGTGATTATATGTAGTTTTAGTCTGCATTCTTTTCACTTAATATTGATAAAATATTTCATGAACACTTTACAGGTTGGGTTTCAGGTAAGCAGAATAAATACACTATTTATAAGCACAAGATATACTTTTAAACCAACTTTTAAAATTTCACTGGATCTTTCAACATTTGTTTGAAATCCTTACAAGATATTCATCTATTTGTAGCATCATATAGGTCTGTCTCCCCATCTGTCTATGTTTTTCATGAAGACTAGTATCTGGTACATGTTTTTTTCTTTCTTCCTCACTTTAGTATCTACTCATTGGCCCACTACTATGCCATTTCTGTAATAGTTGTCCGACAGCTTTTATTGATCATTTTAAAATAAAATACAAGCTTTCTTTTACAGAACAAGGGGACAAGTAATCAATGTATTTAATTTAATTTTACTAAATTTAACTCTGTATGGTTAGAAAATTAATGTCATCAAAATCTATTATTGTCACAAGAAATAATTACATTGGCAACATGATGTAATACTAAAATCTAAAAGACTGATAACATATATATGGTTATTCATCACAGAACTCAGCCCTATCTTTCCAAAAGTAACCTTATATTACGTGGCTAGATTTAAAAAATTCACATCTTGCATGTATGGACATCTTGCAGAATCTTTTTTTTAACAGGATATCCTGACAACACCCGCTCCTGCCTCCCCCCGCCCTTCTCCCTGACTTGGTAGCCTGACTCCAGCACAAGCTCATCTGGTTTGACTAAAATCATTGCATTATTTGGCAGTGGTTTCTTCATACGTGGCGCTTAGAGCTCATTGAAGCTCAAACAGTACAGGAAATGCAAATCATGCAAACCACCCTCATGATGGCGACGTACAGTGGCGTGATTGAGCGGCAGTACGCACGGCTCGTGGGCTGACCACATGAAAGGAGCCATTTAAAGACCAGATGAGTGAAAGCTGGGATAAGTTAGAGAGTATGTGTGAGCTTCAAAGCTGGCAGAATAGCATCCTTATTTAAAATAGAAGGGAGAAGGAGTTTTTATTATTATTATATTTTATTAATAACACCTGTGGCAAGTTCTTTACATTGAAGGAAGTATATGGAGGTAGAGTGAGTTAAACATGCATTATACTGCATAAGTGGGCCAATATTTCTTTTTTTTAAAATCCAGGTATGGTAGAAGAGTGAAGTACTTTCCATCAATATTTCACAAGATTTCTACAAGTGTTAACAATTATTGGAAATGTTTTTTTTTTTTTTCAGAGAACTAAAAAAAAAAAAAGATAATCTAGCAATGCCCTACTTTATTTGCTCATAATCCCTAAAGTGTCAGTTTAATTGCCACATGTTAATAAAATTTGTTCCTGCAAAGAAAAATAATTCTCAGGAATTTTTCACCAAAGCCTTAGAAGCAATAGAGAATTTGCTATTAAAAGAATATCTGAACAAGTCTAATACAGTAACTAGAACAGACGAATGGCTATAGGAAGTTTTTCTTTAATTTTTTGGAACGATTATTTTTTGGATGTTTCTAATTTACTACCAAGTAAGGAAAATCTTACTATTAAGAGAATAATTATAACTTAAGATAATTAAAAGAAACATTCAATTTTGTTTGTTCAGCATTTTAAATTATTTTCCAAAGCCCTTTATGTATGCTATTTAATTTGCATACAGACTTAAAAGCATCAAGAATTCCATAAAATCACGTGCTCCCTTAACCCCTTATACCTATAGCTAGAAGCTTAGATAAGTGAATAAGGAAGTTAGAAGTTTAAATAAAGTGGGGAGAAGGCTAATGCTTCTGGTCTAGGAATCAGAAATGTTAAGGATGAATAGTCATATGATACTGAACTAATCACTCTTTGAAACTTAGGTATCTCATCTATAAGACTGCTTATAGACTGCTTCATAGTTTCATTTAAAAGATGAGATGATGATATCTTATGTGAAAAAATTGTACAATATTATACAAATGTGAAGAAATATTATTTATGAAACACATTGTGCCAGGTACTATATTGGGTTCCTTATATACAGGATCTCAATTGATTTAATTTCATTTTCATGATAACACTGCAAGGTAGGTATTATAGTCCCATTTTAAGAGGCAAGAAAACTGAGGCTCAAAAAAGTTAACCAATTTCTCCAAAATCTTATGGCTAATAATTAATTTATTGAAGGTAAATATATTAGGCCAAACACAGATCTATATTGATATGTTTCATAATCATCCCCTGAGGATCTTTATAACTCTTGATAAGCTGTCATTTCAGAAAGAAATTCAATGCTAACACCTTACAAAGTAGAATTAAATAATGCAGAATTTTTCTAACTTTCCATCAGATACACCAGCTAGAAAGCTTAGATACTTAGTGTTTTGAATTGGCCTATATTAATCCATCATGTCCACTTCTTTCTTAATTTACCTCAAAGATAAAAAATGGCTACCCTGTTTGACAACCAAAAAAAGTACTAATAACCATAATCTCCTATGAAGTCCTCAGAGACACAGCCTTGAGATTTTAAATACTGGTTAAGGTTAAGAAAATATAACTGGATGTAATAGGAAGAGGCAACTTTAAATATTTTTTGATTGCCAACCGTCTTCCTTTCTAAGTATGTACAGCCACTAACAAGCAAGGCTTAATTCGTTTCTTCTGTTTGCTTTGTTTTTGCTTTCTGATAGCCTGTGACAGCCTATGAGAAAAAAGAGCTTATATTATATTTTTAAATAAAATAAAACAAAAACCTATGTACTTATAATTGCTCATATTTATCAAAAGGAAGGCTATAGACTTAAGAAAGACAGTCTGCTATGGCCACGCCACTCGGAATGTGCCCGATCTTGTCTGATCTCAGAAGCTAAGAAGGGTCAGGCCTGGTTAGTACTTGGATGGGAGACCACCTAGGAATACCAGGTGCTGTAGGCGTTAAAAAAAAAAAAAATCTGTAAAAAAGTTATATAGTTACATACAAGTGGCAGGCAGGCAGCATATTTTTGCCAGAGCAATCAGTAAATGAAGAAAAGTCAGTCACAGAACCTACTCACAGGAAGTATTCAGATCAGTTGAGATGTGGAGCTCATTCATAGCTAGAAAATCCATCAAATAGCTAAGGCCATACCAAAACCCAGGAGAGAATAGGTCAATAAAATGGGCAGGAATACTGAATTATTCCTTCTGCTTTCATGCCTTAGAAGCATCAAGGATCATACAGGAGACACAAAATCTTGATCCATCTTTAGGAAATCTTATGAACATTACGCTGTAATCTGAAGGTCGAAAATTTGAAAGCCACCATTTACATTATGTCCTATTTCATAGGGAACAGATATAAAAAATGAGCACCGAGGAGCCACAGATTCAAGGATTTCAGAGATGTGACTGTACCACGTGGAATTCCTTGTTTGTAAAATAAATTTAAAGTTGCATTCTGAGGAAGAAGCATTGATGCAGATTGAGGCAAGAAGTAAAGTACGCGAACAGGCGGATTTGAAAAACTGGAAATTGCCAGAGAAGACTAAACTAATAAGTGGATTTATGTGGGTTTTGTTTTCATTTTGTTTTGAATGAGGAGGGCAGAGTTTATTCCTCTTCAAATTTCCTATGACAGTTCTTAGCAATGCCACTGTCAGACTTTCTAGTTATAAAACAAACCTGAATTTGCTTCTTTTGATATTTGAACCTGTTTTTCTCCATTTGCCTCCAGTAGCAAGATAACAGTATCACTGGTTAATTAAACCATTCCCTGCCTTGCTTTTAACTTATTTCAAATTCTTTCAGTATTTATTTTCAAGCCTATTACTAATTTGCACCATTGTCCTCTACATGCTATCGAATTTGCCACATTAGATTCACATTATAGAATTCAATACTAGATACTCAGGACCCACCCAGAAATATCACTTAACCTTTTCAGACCTCTGGAAATGACAGCAGTTTGATTAGAAAAGCTCTAAAATCTTAACTACGTTGATATGTGTCACATAATCTCAATGCCAGGTATTTATATCTAAAAACAATAATTAATAAGAAACAAAATAAAGTGGTATCATGAAAGACTATATTGTTTTACTAAAAAACTAAAAATAACACATCACACTTTCACATGGAGGGAATGGTCTGTATGATTTCTTCCTGCTACTTCTGATTCCAGAATTAATGACTATATTATGGCTTATTGTATGTACATGATGCTAGCAGACAGTCCTTTATTTAACAAAAATTGATTGAAAGCCTAGAAAGTGACAGGCACCATATGACTCAATAAATTCGAGAAGGATGGTACAGTGGGTTGAATTTTGTTTTCCAAAAAAATGTTCAAGACAAACATTCGGTACCTGTGAATGTGACCTTATTTGGAATTATGGCCTTTGCAGATATAATTAAATTAGGATGAGGTCATACTAGATTAGTATGGACTCTAAATACAGTAACTTCTGCTTTATAAAAAGAGGAAAGGAGTCTACAGCCATTCTGCCCTGAACAAGCCTGACACTGTCTGATCTCAGAAGCTAAGCAAGGTTGGGCCTGGACAGTACTTGGATGGGAAACCACCGAGGAAGGCCAGGTGCTGTAGGGTAAAAAATAAAAAATAAAAAAAAAAAAGAGATTGTAAGCTGACAAGGTCCTTGCAATCTGTGAGGTCAGACAAGGGTTGCCTCGCCTAAAAAATAAGAAGATAAAAAATAAATAAAATAAATAAAAAGAGGAAAGGACACAAAAAGATACAACACAAGGAAGGTCACATGACAACAAAGGCAGAGATTGGAATGACATGCCCAGGTTTTCAGGGAGCCCCCAGAAGCTAGGCAGAGACAAGGAAGTAGTCCTTCCAGAACCTTCAGAGGAAGCATAATTTTACTGACACTTGATCTTGACCGTGTAGCCTCCAGAACTATGGGAGAATAAATTCTGTTCTTACAGAAGCCTTAGGAAATTAATATAGATAATATAGATACTCACGTTGATACAATAAGAGACAGCCAGGCAAATAAACTTATTAAAAGAGTTTCGAGAAATATGTTGTTTTAGTGAAAACAGAAGACTGGTGACACCTAATTTTTTTTTTAATTTAAGCTTTCTTGATATTGAAAAGTAGTGCTTCTGAACAGGATAAACCACAGGCTACTATCTTAATCAACTCTATCACTAATTTGCTTTTTGAAAATAGACAAAATATTTGATTTCTGAACATGGCAGTTTCCTTTCCTAGAAAGTGAGATTTGACAAGCTAATCCACCATGCAAAGTGCAAAGAAAATTAATGACATTATCCTGAATCATTCTGCAAATGGTAAATGTAATATTATACATATATGCACACACAGATAGAAAGATGATAGATAGATAGATAGATAGATAGATAGATAGATAGATAGACAGACAGACAGACAGACAGACAGACACACAGACACAGACAGATGAGAGAGAGAGAGAGAGGAGAGAAGAAAATAAAAAAGAAAAGAAGTAGATGATGTAGGGACAGATAAGGTGTGGATAGAGACTAAAAGTTATAAATTTCATGACACTGTAAGGAATTATTAATCTGTCTCTATCCCATCTAGAGACTATATATAATCAACTATTCAAAACAATTTTTACCTGAATATTTAAATCACTTCAGTAGTGAAAAAATAAGAGTAAGATAACAGTATTCCTTAAATATTTTTGTTCTCTGATTAAAAAAATGATTAAAATTATTAATACAAAATAACAATCTGTCCATTTGTGTTTTCTTTAATTAGCAAGAACATTTAACCTCTTCAATAAACTTTTATGTGGACAGAATGTTTCATACTACTATAATTATCCCTTAAAAGTAACAAAACAAAAAGAAAGGAAATACCCAGCAAGTGAAACAAAGCTAATAGAATTACTGAGTTATATTTATACTTACAATCTTGTGCTTGTGAAGATAAGTATAATAGATAATACTATTATTTGTAATAAGCCTAGAAAATATGCTTTAGACCAGCATTCTCAACCTAGTTGCACATTAGGAGGATTTGCAATATATTTAAATATAAATGCTGATGTCCGGGGTCACATACAGGCAATGCTGCCTCTATGGCAGCACAAGCTTTGTTTTGTACAACTCCAGAGGGCATCATTTATACAAGGCAATATAACTTATAAGATGTAGGAATATAAACTAAGTGAATACAAAGCATTAAAGATACTAAGTGAGCCACTAAATCAACATCAATCATTTCTTTAAAATGAAGTATCATACTTCAGCTCTGTGGACAAAAAGAAGCTTTTATAGGGCAACCATTTAGTACATAGAATTATGAGCATGCTCTGGACTCTGGGAGATTGCCTTATTTTTCCTTTATTATATAATAGAGTCCTATTTTATAGTAAATATAGCATTTTAAGGTTAGAAGTATGTAATGATATTAAGGAATTACTTAGAATTTTTACAAGAGTAATACTGGTATTATAGTTATACCGTATTTTTTAAGAGAGTTTACCTTTTAGAGTATTCAATGAAATATGAAGTGCTATGAATGAAATGTCTAGAATTTGTTTCAGTACATTTTGGAGTGGAAAGGAGCTCGGCAGAGTTTAGATAGAACAAGATTGGCCATTTATTTATAATTGTTAAAGGGTAAATAGGTTTCTTATCTATTCCTCTACTTTTGTGTATGTTTAGATCCTTCTGTATTTTGGCCACTCATTCAAATCAAACTAGGAAACCCAATGTGCCTTCTGTCAGCGAGTTATCTTGACCAAAATAGAGAATATACCTAAGATGTCTAGAACCATCCTAAGGAAAGGACCAAGTGGTCATTCTTTAACCAAATGAGTAAGAATTTATTTGTTGGAAAAATAACTGGCAGTCACTGAAATATTTTAATAATTTAATCAAGGTGATGCCAAGATGCCATTACTCATGAAAACTGCTGGGGGATGGTTGAAGCAAAGGAAAACAAAAATTACCTTTTATAACAGATTAAATGTAATATAATTAAAATTGTACCCAGAAAGTATATATTCCAGGGACTTTATCTTAGCTGGGCTATCACAAGAAGCCATTAATAATCACTGATGACTTAATGTAAGAACTAGGTTAACACTATTCCAAAAAATTCAAGAGGAAGGAAGGCTCTTTAATTCTTTTTACGAGGCCACCATTACCCTGATTCCAAGATCAGAAGACATTACAAAAAAAGAAAACTATAGGCCAATATCCCTGATTAACATTGATGCAAAAATCTCAACAAAATATTAGCAAACTGATTTTAGCAATACATTAAAAATATCATATACCATGATTTGGTTGGATTTATTCCTGGGATGCAAGGTTGGTTCAATATTCATAAATGAATTAATGCGATACACCACATTAACAAATTGAAAGATAAAAATCACATGATCATATCAATAGATGCAGAAAAAGCATTCGACAAAATCCAACGTCCATTTATAAAAACTCAGCAAAGCGGGAATAAAGGGAACACACCTCAAAATAATAAACACCATATATGACAAACCTACAGCTAAATCATACTCAATAGAGAAAGGCTAAAAGCATTTTCCTTAAGATCAGGAACAAGACAAGGATGCTCGCTTTTACCACTTCTCTTCAACATTGCATTGGAAGTCTTAGCCACAGCAATAAGACAAGAAAGAGAAAGAAAAGGTATCCAAATTGGAATGGAAGAAGTAAAACTGTCATTATTCGCAGATGACATGATATTGTGCAGAGAGAACCCTAAAGATCCACCAAAAAACTGTTAGACCCGATCAATGAATTCGGTAAAGTAGCAGGTTACAAAATTAATGTTCAGAAGTCAGTTCTATTTTTATCCACCAATGATCAACTTGTAGAAAGAAAAATTAAGAAAACAATCTCATTTATAATTGCAGCAAAAACAATAAATACTTAGGAATCAAATTAACCAAAGAGGTAAAAGACCTGTTCTCAGAAAATTATGTCATTGAAAAAAGAAATTGAAGATACAAATAAATGGAAGTATATACTGTGATCATGGTAGGAAGAATCAAGTTCGTTAAAATGGCCATATTACACAAAGCAATCTATAGATTCAATGCAATCCTTATCAAAATATCAAAGGCATTTTTCAGAGAACTGGAACAAATAATCCAAAAATTTATATGGAACCATAAAAGATCCTGAATAACCATGGCAATCTTCAGAAAAAACAACAAAGTAGGAGGTATCACACTCTCTGGTATCAAACTATACTTACTACAAGGCTATAGTAATGAAAACAGCATGGTACTGGCATAAAAACAGATACATAGATCAATGGAACAGAATAGAGGCCCAGAAATAAATCCATGCCTATATGGACATTTAATCTATGACAAAGGAGGCAAGAATATACAGTTGGGTAAAGACTATCTCTTCAACAAATGTTGTTAGAAAAACTGGACAGACACATGTAAAAAAAATGAAATTGAACCACCTTCTTACACCGTATACAAGAATAGACTCAAATGGATTAAAAACTTAAATGTAAGACCCAAAACCATAAAACTTCTATAAGAAAATATAGGCAGTAAACTCTCTGAAATTGCTATCAGTAATATCTTTTCTGATATAGCTCCTCGGGCAATGGAAACAAAAGAAAAAATAAAAAAATGGGACTACATCAAACAGTTTTTACACAGTAAAGGAAACCATCAATAAAACAAAAAGAAAGCCTACTGAACGGGAGATGACATCAGCCTATGATACATCTGATAAGGGGTTAATATCTAAAATTTATAAAAGCTCATCCAACTCAACGACGACAACAAAATCCAATTAAAACATTGTTAGAAAACCTGAATAGATATTTCTCCAAAGAGGAAAAACAGACGGCCAAGAGACATATGAAAAGACGCTCAAGATCACTGATCATCAGAGAAATGAAAATTAAAACCACAATGAAATATTGCCTCATATCTGTCAAAAAGGCTATCATTAATAAATCGAAAAATAGCAAGTATTAGCAAAGATGTGGAGAATAGGGCACTCTCGTACACTATTGGTGGAATTGCAAAATGATACAGACACTGTAAAAAACAGTCTAGAGATTCCTCAAAAAATTAAAATGGAACTACCTTTTGACCCAGCAATCGTATTTCTGGGTATTTATCCAATGAAAACCAAAACACTAATTCATAAAGATCTATATATCCCATCTCTACGTTCACTGTATTTATAATTACTAAAGTTTTTCTGTCAGTAAACTAACAACTGGTAACCGTTTTGTGCATATTGCCACTGTATCATGGAAAAAGAAAAGTATTTCCATATTACAGCTCCTATTTATCATTTTAAATTTAAATTCTGCCTGATGTGCTTCAAATTCATTACAGCTACATCTTTCGCTACTTGGAAAAGAATCCAAAAGAGAAAAAGCGAAAACCACTAAAATAGCCATCTTCTCCACTGTACTGAATAGGTAATTATATAACAAGCAAGAAGTATTCTACTAAAGTAAAGCCAATATTCATGTAAATGTTTTAAAAAGTATAGCTACTCAATGCAATGGGAAGAACAAGAAAGAAAAAAAAAAGAAAATAGGGAGCATATAATTTTGTAAAGCATGTAAGTAAACTGCTCAGTACAAAGTCTTTAATGCTAGAAAATCAGCTAGCATTGTTTTTTCTATGTAATAAATATCCGTAAATAAATACAACTAGAATATTGCACATAGCAAAAAGAATATGTCTTATAAATTTTATTGATATTTCTTGGTATCATCACTATTCTTTCATCCAACAAATATTTACTGAAAACTAAGAATTATACCACAGGAATGCGAAAAAGACAAAGCTTCTGCCCTCAAGGAACTTAGAAGTAATAATATTTCCTGGGCAAATTTATGATGATCTTTGTTTATAAAAGTTCAAGAAAAGGGAAATATTAAATATCATAAGATACCACGATAACTTTAAAATGTACTTCGGATATTCGCACTTGAATTTCAGTGGCTCAAAAATCAGAGTTAATTATCTGTTACTTTACAAACGTTTTTTTCTTTTTATATTCATCTACTTGCAGAAAGACCATTTCCTCATCACTACTAAGACTGTCCAAGTATAATGGGATTGGTAACACCGCTCAGCAGTGACAATAAGTAACACAGTATGAAGTTATTCACAATTGTTTGGTAGTAGTGAAACACTGGAAGTTAAGAGCAAGAAATGGATGAAAAAAGGATTTAGAATAATCTGGAAGGGGAGAAATGAGTAGCTGGATTACGAGTAGTTGAGATGTTTATCTTAAATGTTTCACCAGATATAAAAAAAATAGTTTAAATGGAATATCTATGAAAAAGAAACATAAATGTGCAGATTACCTCTCTCTCTCTGCAACATGCTGGTTAAACATATTTCTTCAATTCCCCTACAGCATGTTTTACCTTCAGCCCCAGTTAGCAAAAGTAAAAATGTGGATATTTTTGAAAAAAATAAGAAGGAAAGCCTATTTCCACAGAACAAATACAAAACTAATATACGTAAGTTCTCTTCCAAAATTTTAAATACTAACACAAAGCTTTCAGCATATTTATAGTTGTTTAAACTTATACACCAGCAGCTAAATAATCTGTACTAATTTGGTGGACAGTGACACAGCTGACCTGAAATGGACATTTCTATTGTAAATAAGAAAGAAAATATATTATGTTTACTAAAATTCATATTAACTTCAAGAAAATATATTAGGACTTTTATTTCCATTTATCTAATATTTTTGGCAGTTATGAAGTTCAGCTGTTATTTTTATTAAAATTAATGTGAGAAATTTCTATACATTCAGATATTCACATAATTCTTGGGGTTTATACAAAGAGATGATGCTAAGATATATGACATAACTACTTTGTGTTAGAAAATTATAGTCATTTTGTGACAGGTATGAAATTTTGCCTTTCCTTAAAACAAAAAGGCAACAGGTATTGTCAGACCTTCAGATATATGAAACAACTATACGCCTTTTTCTCTCTTTAAGAGTACTTTAGCATTTACTAAATAAGGGTTCAATTCAACCGCCTTCCATTTTACCTTTTCATAAACAGTACTTTCACACACTTTCAAATCAAGTACCTAGCAAAGTATCTTATAAAATAGGAGTCATTAAGCAAATGTTAGCTCAAGGAAATGAATAGACAGTGAATTATAAATTCACTTTTCTAATTATAGTAATAAATATGACCATTATTTTAATTCCTTATCACTATCCAGTATGATATTTAATTGCTGGTATTTAGCTGTAATTTAAAATCGATACGAGAACTGAAATAAAGATAGACTTAAACTCTGCGAATAATATCCACTCTATCATTTCTTCCTACTCTATCACTATAAATCACCTGTACTAAAGAACAAATGTAGCAGTATATTACAGCTTTGAGCCACTCTTTAAACTTTACATTTTTATTAAAGTATTAATTCCATGTCATCTCTTCTACTTACATTTTAAAATAGATAAACTAAAGGCTAGAGTTAAATAACTTAAAAATAAAACCTCTGAGTAAATGAGTTACACAGAACATTATAAATTCAACTCCACAATAATATCTTATGCTCCAGTTTACAAAATATTCTTGAAACATTATTATCTCATTTGATCCTCATAACACACCTTGAAAATAGTGTGAAGGTTATTATTTTTTATTTGCACCATTCTACAGATGAAGATACAGAATGAGAGTGATTTGTCTTTTTACAGGTGAGTGCCTGACCTGGGTCTGGAGCTCAGTTCCTCTGACTTTTATATCTAGTTCAGTGCTATTTCCCACTCCCTTGAGTGACTATGTATTAATATGTCTAATAGGTACAAGAGAGGAATGCCCAAACATTAAAGGAATTCACATTGTGTGGGCTAGTATTTGTAAGTCAGGATTAGTCAATATCTATATGCCTAATCTGTGGTTTGGAGTTGTGAACAAATACCACATTAGTCAGTAAAGCAGAGTATGTAAGAGAACAAGTGATACTCCATGTCTGAAAGAAGTCATTCTTGGTTAGATGTACTTATCACCTGAAAAAAAAAATTTGTGTGACAAATTGAAAAGTAAAACAGAAATGTAGATGAATGTCGATGACTTCAAACTGAATATTCTAAATTGCAAATGTGGAAATAGTGATTCATATGGCACCATTTCATTATACTCTATTAGAAGGAAGACTTCAGGTGACTCATACAGATAAATTTGAAGAGAAGGGATTTCCCCCTCACCCTCTACATTTTAATGTATAAAACAAAAACACCAAACAAAACTAGGTTGCAACATATTACTTTAGAGGTTTCCTACAATATTTCTACAACCTAAGACATATCAAGCTTGTAACAATTTATGCCCACCTAAAGCCTAAACCTTTAAACAGTAACAAAAATATTAACTTTTTTGCTGTAATATAACAGGTCATAATAGAATGTAAATATCCTGAATTCTCCAAGTTTTGATTAAATCAGTATCTTAAGGATTTATTGTCAAAATGACAATGTCCAGTGGAAATACCAGAACATAAAAGCTGAGAAACACTGATAATAAAAATTCTTTAGTTTCTGGGTCCAGAGAGGGCTGAAGGATGCAATAGCAAAAAAGAAAACCCTAATCATCAAAATTTTCTTTTTCAATAATTCTAAGAGGCTGGTACTAACCACAACTCACAAATTCAGACATCTAATTAGGAACTGCATTTTTAATACTAGTTAATACATGTAAAACATATGCATGCTGAACATATTAAAGAACAAAAGTTTTCTGGGAGCTTTTTTCCATGGAAAAAAATAAAGAAAACTCAATACTATTCAAGTGGATAGTTACCATCTGCCAGCATTTTATCTAAAATAAAACTGATTGCAAGAAGACAAATATTAAGACCATGTTTCCAAAAGCCTAAATATTTTTCAGGTAGTTCAATTCTAAAATCACCAGTTTCTACTTCTCATGTGTATGTGTATGCACGTGTCTTCTTTTTTCTACTCCCGTTCTAAACACCAAAATCAGACGAAGAAAATGATTACTTACATAAACTCTATTCACATATTGAACAATATTCAAATTTCAGAGCAAGCAAGACCTCAATTCTTAACCTCTACTTCTCTTACTTTTCCTACATTTCCCCAAAAATACTGCACTAAAATGAGAATGTCATTAAATATCTTTCAACACTTGGAAAAAAATAAGAATACTGCTATCGAAATGATTGCACAGTTCTACAAATCACTCTTTATGTACACCCAAGTTATAATCTCTTCATTTCCAACAACTGCCAGAGTCAGGGATTCCTAAACCTTTGTGATAATGACATCGAGCTGTTGCTGGGTTTCCTGGCAGCAATACTCTTATTAAATAGAAAAAAAAAATAAAATAAAAGCAGTTGATATTTCTATTTTAAAAAGTAAAAAAATTCCCTTTGAGAAATTGAAGACTTTCAGCAATGTTACAAAATGAAAGCTAAGAATCACTACATGTGGGTGAGAAACTCTATCATACAAATGCTATACACTCAAACACACACACGATATGCAAATAATATGTACTTTTAACATAAATAGATTTCATGATAATTTTTAAATTGTATTTAAGTTATGGTGGAGAAAAATAAAATAACAGTGACAAAAACTAGTTCACATTCTTAGCTACTTTCATTTTCTGAAAATCTTGGAACCCACCAAAACCGTTTGTACACAAATAAATGTCTGTATCAATACTGGATACATAGATAAACCATAGGCTAAAAATCCCCTACATTTTAGATAAATACTGTACTGAAAGACAAGTTACCAAATATGGGGGATTTCCCTAGAAACATATTAGTACATATATGACTGCTTTAGAAATGCTGATTCAAGTAGAATATTTTCCAAATAATACTGAAGAAAAAAGGAAAGAATAAAGAAAAAAAGAAAAAAGAAAAAAAAAAAACAGAACCATATCCAAGAGAAGAAATTTAGTTCCTAAGCAAAATACTGTACTGAAAGACAAGTTACCAAATATGGGGGATTTCCCTAGAAACATATTAGTACATATATGACTGCTTTAGAAATGCTGATTCAAGT
>NW_011888798.1:2016505-2053858 GCF_000151845.1 Pteropus vampyrus | reverse complement strand
AGTACATATATGACTGCTTTAGAAATGCTGATTCAAGTAGAATATTTTCCAAATAATACTGAAGAAAAAAGGAAAGAATAAAGAAAAAAAGAAAAGAAAAAAGAAAAAAAAAAAACAGAACCATATCCAAGAGAAGAAATTTAGTTCCTAAGCAGACTACCCTATTCACCTTTTTATAGTTTGTGTCTTATAGTGTGTGTTCTTCAGATGTAAGCCTTACTAGTTCAGACCACTGAGGAAGAGACTGGCTTTTCTGAACTGGATACTAAGTAGAATGGCAACCCCAAGCTTTATACATTCATTTTCACTTAGGGATCTAGCATAATATAAGAACTCTACCAATGCACTTAATATCTGACTTTTGGGGAGAAGCGGGGAATGTGGGAGACAATTTTCAGAAGTTAACATGAGGTAACGAATCACTTGGTTGGGTGTGTGTGTGCATAGACATGTATATGTATATATAATATAAATTTTATTTAAATAGAGAAAAGAGGCAGTGTTATTTTAAATTTTATAAGAAAAGAAAGTTTTGCTACATTTAAGTATGTAGAGTACTTAAAATGCTGCCAAACTAAACTCATTGATCTAATTTAATGGGTAAATATAAATGATTTACAATTAGCATAGCTATTTCAAATATAAGTATAACCACTAATACAGTTTAACTGTGATCTCCGTGATTTTGACTAAATTATTTTATATCCCAAATTTTTTCTCATGAGTTAGGTAAGAGAAAGGTAAATTTCAGTTCAGTTCCTAGACAAATGTTATAACTAGTGAAATGCAAACACCACAATTTGCATTCATATTGCTAGTTCCTTTAATACTTTCATTCCTACATCTTTGTCCTCATTCAGAATTTCACTATTTCTCCATTAGCTGTTTAGATGCCAAAGACCACCTCTGCCCTCATCCATGGTCTTTGTCTTCACCTTACATTGCTATAATAATCACCTTATGCATAGTTGTCCTTTCTCTCAGTATTCACCACTTTTTTGTTTGTTTTGGGGGTGGGGTTGCCTATGAAACACTGTTTCCCCTTCTTTTTCCTTTGCTCTCCTGCACTCAGTTGATATGGTTTGGATGGAGTTGATTCCACTTTATGATTCCAAAGTGATCACGTGATCCAAGCACGGCTAATAATGATATTAGATGCTTTTTGCCATGGAAATAACTTCAAAGACCATATGATAAAAGAAAAAAAAAAGTATTTTCAATCAATGTGTGACTTTTGTTAGAACTGTCAAGAGAGAGGTAGGATTTCAGATAGGATAATTAAGCTGGGAGAGATAAACTTAGCTCTGGGAGAGATCCATGTGAAGAGAGCCTGCTCCAGAATACAACCAAAGCAGAGGAAAGCAAAGTCAAGAAATCGAAAGTCCTAATGACAGGACTGAACCACTGGATCCAGCTCTGCCTGTAGTCAACTACTCTGGGACTGGCAGTTATATGACCCAAGGCATTTTCCTTTATTGTTTCAGTAATTTTGAACTGGGTTTCAATGGTGTGCAATTAATAGACTCTTGGGTAACAGAGCCTTCAAAGGATACTCATAGCCAAAAGCAAAAGATCCCCAAATTCTTAACCTTAAATTCAAGAATATCCATGAACTACACAAAATTTTCCTTATCATCCCAACCTGATATCTCATGACTCCTCCTTAACCAGAATATGTTCATGCTAAACCAAGGTTTTCGAGATTTCTAAACATTCCCAATTTTTCCCAGCATGAATATCTCTAGTCACAACACTTCCTTCTCCTAATGCACTCTTCTATTTCCTCTCCATCTATCAGGTCTATCCCAGAATTTCCTGAGTGAGAATTAAACTCTCCCCTCTGTCCTTCTTTAGTGAACACTGTCATTTCTAAAGTACTGACAATCTTGTGTGAGTTCTATAGTAACAGCTTCTGTATTTAATGTGCATGTCCTATGTCCCATGTCCTGTAGAGACAGCTAACATGAAGGTCAGATACCTTCTCTTTGAAAAGAGAAAGAGTTCCGAACAATAAGTCATATAAGAGCAACTTAAAAGACTGGAGCACTACTGAAAAAAATTATTCTCCAAAATAACTCTAAAAGTAAAAGCTAAATATTCAAGGAGATATACAAAAAAGAAAAGGAAATAATTCCTGTGTTAAATGAAGCACCAGTCAATAACAAAGTTGAATGAGAAAATGAATGTCTTTTGTGTTATAATTCCTTAAATCTTGATCTTGATTTTAATTCCTTGTTCACAATATCACAGAACTAAATAGATAAAACCAAAACCTTCAGTTACAGATGAAAAAAATAAGATTCTAAAGTTAAAAAGTGACTTTTCCAAGGCCAAGCAATTAATTTATGGCAGAGCTGGGATTAGAATCCAGGACTGCCAATTCCCCTAGTGTACTCTGTTGTTTCTTACAAACACAAGTGATTTGTGTTCTTTTGGTAAACTCTTGAGTGTGTGTGTGTGTGTGTGTGTGTGTGTGTGTGTGTGTGTGTGTTACTAAAGATCATTTGAAGATTCATTCTTAGAAAGATTCTAAACCAGAAGCTACAAACACAAAGCCCTAAATGGGCCATTTAAGTAACATACATATGAGAAGAGACTAGTATAAAACGATGGCAACTAGGTGTTTGTCTGTATGTCAAAAAGCATTAAAAATAAAATTTAAAAAATGCTTAAATAATTGCAGTGGCCAAACAAAATATCTCTTTGGACCAAAGTCTAATTTCTCATTTATCCTACAGCTTCTGTACCATAAATTAAAAGGCCACTGTTCGTGGGTGGCCACCAAAACTAAAAAGTCTTTTAAAATACAATCAAGAAATTTTACAAAATATCACAGGTATTTTCTAGATTCTTTAAAGTTTCCTGAACCAAAAACTTTTTTTTTTCCTAGAAACCCTTATACCGGGGAAATTCCAGAAAATTATATTTTCTTTTATCAAAATTTACATAATAGATGATGACTGATCTCATAGTATGATTAATATAACCCATAAAAATAAGTGAGTAAATGTGTATGGAATTCTTTAGTTTAATCCCATAAAACTAAGTAACAGGCTTTTCAATGTCTCTAAACAGTTTCTATGTACAAAAGATAATATCCCTAAACACAGGATACTAGTAGTGCCCATAGCAAAAAAAAAAAAAAAAAAAAAGCAAATTAACAAAGCTAATTACAACCATATTTTGTTTGTATTTTCAAACCCAGACATGAAATCATTCATTCAACCATATTTCCTCAACAGCTACTACCTACTAAGCAGCATACTAGGTACTGGGGATAAAAATGGTAAACAAGAAAATGTGGCCCCTATCATGAAACTCACAGTACAATTAAAAAAATAATAATAAACAAAATAATTACAAATTATAAACAATGTTATTAAAGAGGGAAAAAAGGATGCTGAAATAAAGGGCTTGTTTTAGAGACAGAGTGGTCATGGAGGGCTTCTCTGAGAAGGTGAAATTTTAGCTGAGACTTAAAGGATGGGAAGGAATAAGCAAAGGGTGTGGGGAGCGGTGATGAGTTAGTGTTGCCAGCTGAGAGTCAAGCAACTAGCAACTGGACCTGAAGCAGGAAAAAGCATGGCATTTCAGAGTGAAAAAGGCCAATGCCACTTCTACAGCAGATTACTCAGTCAACTGGAGCGAGAGATGAGGTTGCAAAGATAGGCAGGACCCAGCAAACCCTGTGTGTCATGTAGATTTTTACATATGCAATGGGAAGTCACTGATGGTTTTCAAACTGGGATTATTTAATCAAAGCTATGAGTATTAGCAAATGGATATAAGCATGAAACTTTCTTTCCATCAACCAAAACTTTACTCACCCCATAGCCCTCTCTCAACTGCATATATTTAATCACTAAGAATATCTCCTTAAAAAGGGGGATTGCTAAATTTTTATTATCAGCAAGAGTGGTGGACAAAGAAATATAGGTGACACTGTTTACAAAAAAATCATTAAAATATAGGACTATGTCCTTTAGAAAGATAGAAAGATGAAAAGGACATGCATGAATGCTCTTTTGTGAACACTGAGTCTGATTCAGCTACTGCCTCCTGCCTGCATTACCCTTGTGGGTGGCTGGTCAGGAGACGAGCAGGTCTATCATGTGAATGAACCACAGAGGAGTTTAAAGAAAGGAAAGATGGACAAGAATTAGTCATTTAATATGTGGGACAGTGTGTCCTAAGGCAGCTGGGAGACCAAATTTGACCTCGAGGGAATGGGCGAGCATAAAAACTTCCCTAAAATGTGGAGGCTTAACAGAAGGAAAGGGTAATAGAGTATCTGCACCAAAGCTTTAGACTACTCAAGTATAACAAGTCAGACACTAATACCTGTGCACACCATACACAGCTCCAAAATCAAACATATTTTCATTGACTAAGATCTTAATAAAAGACAAAAATTTTTCTCTGATAAATAAATCTTAGAAATGGAAGTACAATAAAAATATCTTTCATTTTCTAAAGGTTTTTTCCAGGCTGTGGGGACAAACCATGATGAAGACACTCAACACCTAAAAAGTGGATTAGAAGCACTCTGAAATCAGACTCAGTTTGATTATTATGTCAAAAATAAGCATGTTACTTCTAAAAACAAAATTATGAAGGTCCTTACTCTACAGCCAGAGCTCTTTTATACAATAGTACATTTTTTACCCATTTGGGGGTTTTATGCCTTTTCCATTTTATTCACTAAAAATAATGATTTTCTCTCCTCCATTAAAGCATAATAAACATTCCGCTTGTCTTTTAAAATATAGTTGGTGAATTTCAAAGGGTAAATATATGAGAGAGTTACCCTAGAAGTCTTTAAGGTGCAGAATCTGTTAGAAATAATGTCTTGTATCCATATGAATCATTAGTTGAGGGCTTTACAGAATCTTAAATGTGATGCTGTATTTTTTAAATATGCTAGAAGGGATATTAAAAACATACACTTGAAGTTGCACTGCTATGCTTAATTCCTTGGAAACAGTAGGTTCACATTGTGTGCTACTAATTACACAGACACTTTTGAATTAGCAACTTGTGAGAATAAACTATGAACTCCATAACAAGAAAACATTTTTTTTCCCCTGCTACTGGCATATTTTATTTCTTGAGAACACTGACAAAGAAACACAAAGAAAAGTAGAAAAGGTGAAGTCTGGAAACCACCCTTCAGAAGCATAGTGACAGGGTTAATTTCCAGTTTTGCAATGAAGAATTTGTTAGAGTAATTTAAAGGTTAGTCATTCATGTGTGTGAATGAGAGAGAGAGAGAGAGAGAGAGAGAGAGAGAGAGATTGACTGAATGGTTAGTTATTGGGTTTGAATGATTATTATATTTCTGTAGTGTTGTGGTCAGCTACATTTTGAACATAAAGTCCACATGGCTAAATGAACAATACAGTCAATCAGAGGAAACTTCACTGAGATGAAATATTGTGGACAAAGCCCTAAGCCCTGTACAAATACTGGAAAGCTGCTGTGTGCACTGCCTAGACAGGAGAGCAGACTGGTAGAAAAACAAAGCAAAAGAAAACCCCAAAATTAGGCAGGACAGGATAGGGAAGCTGGTCGGCTGGGCAACAGTCATGGGGAAACTCTCAGACAAATTTCATAGTCACATGTTGGTGAAACTGTGAGATACTACATTGTACCTACTGACAATATTATTTATACAGTATCAGAACATCATCCAAACCCCAAGAAGTTCATACAGCTGGTAATGATATAAGGAAGTGGGGTGGGCAGTACTGGAATGCTGCCTTTAGCCAAGTTCACAAACCAAGTAGAGAACTTCACAGGCTACCTGAAGATAGTCTGAGGATACCTTGAGAATGGCAGGTATTGAACATCTTAAACAGAGCATGTATTTGTGTATTCATGATTTGTGTATTCATGATTTAAAAATATATATGTCATGTGTAGGAATTTATTTGGATTATTAGGAAAGACCTCAAAAGAAGAAAATTAAATAACTTGTGAGTTCTATGATTGAAAACCAAAGAGAAACAAGCTGAGGGAAAATAAGAGAATCAGATTCACGGACCTAGAAAGGCTTCTGGGTCCCAGCTTCTAGTCTCCAACAAGAATCAAGAACTATTAATATTTCTCAAGACTCCAAGAAGCACTACACCCACTTCTAATAGTAAAATCTAGTGATATATTCTTAATCAAGAAGTACTTAGGTCTAATTTACTTAAACTGTGTACCTTGCTTCAACTAGGCATAAGATGGCAAAGTGGTTAAAAGCATGGGCTTAATAAGAATAAACAATACATGGCTTTTGCAGGTGGCCAGACTTGAGCTCAAATCACACACTTACCACTAGCTGTGTAACCCAGTGCAAGTAAGTTGACTCTCTAAGCCTCAGATTCCTCCTCTGTTAACCAGGAAAACAATATCTAACTTCCAGGATTGTAGGATGTCTACTACAGGGTAAGTGTCCAATGTTAGCTGGTATTACTATTGTTTAATCCCATTCTTATTCTGGTTACTATAGAGATGTAAAATGAGTACCCTAGGTAAACCTAACAATACGTCGCTTACCTACAACTTGTTAAGTCATCATTTACTTTTATACTCCCAACTAGGACACACACTAATAAAAAGGTGTTTTTGTGATTAAAATGCATTAAATCATTGAGAAAGGTATATTTTAATAAAAGGACATTTTATCATTGAAATGTTATTATATTATTCCTAAAGTTATATTTTTAATAAGAAGTAACAATTCAAAACAAGATATAATTGCCAAGCAAGGTAATTAAATTACCAGTTTACAAAAGAATAGCTTGAGAAACCACTACCTTCCTTATTAATTCACCTATAATGCACTATTAATCTATACCATTATTCACAAAGTCTAGCTATAAACAACAAACATATATAGGTAATTCATATCAGCTAAAAATGTTCATTTTCTCAAAGAAAGTTACAATCAATGAATCATAGAGAATAGTTCATTTAAGAAAAAAATAAAAATCACACATTCTTTCAAAGGGAATCTGCTTAGTGAAAAGCCATAGTTAAGATACCAGTAAAGAAATGACAAATCATAATAGAATTATCATCAAATACCACCTTAAGCTTTAATTTCACTTTGCATTTCTTGACCCAACTGAACTTCCATTCCATTTATTTTCCATTTAACTATTTGCTTTCCTTGCCCTTCCTTGGACATTTAAAAAAAAAAAAAAAAAAGGTCAGGGGTTGGGGGTGGGTATCATAAGGATAATCCATACCTATTAGGACTTTCATGATTACAAGAAACAGAAAACGTAAAAACTAGACACTTAATCTCATGTAACACAAGTCTGGGAAAAGGCAGAGCAGCACTGGTTCAGTATACCAGCCTCTGTCTTTTAGTGAGAGATTTTTAACTAATGCATCAACATCTTTAATGATTATATTTCCATTCGGATTTTCTATTTCATTTTGAGTGAGGTTTTGTAAGTTATGTTTTTCTAAGAAATTATCCATTTTGCCTGTTTTCATATGTATTAACATAGAACTGTTAAAGTATTTCCTCCTTTTTATTGATCTGTGCTATCTCTCTAGTTTTTTTCACTCCAAAAATTAATTTATGCTTTTAAAAAAATCAATTGTGCCTGTAGTTTATCTATTTTATTATTTCAAAATAACTGCTTTGTGTTGGTTCATCTCAATTATATATTCGCTTTCAATTTCATTAATTTTTACTCTTCTTATAGTTTCCTTCTCAATACTACTCCTAGGTTCAAGTAAGAGGGGTCCTGAACATCACAATCAAAAAGACAATAATAAAAATGCATTTATTAAAGATGACATGGCTACAACTGCCATTTTAGATGCAACCCACTTTGTGATACACAATATGTTCATTATGATTCAGTTCTATTTTTTGGTATCAATTGTGATTTCTTCTGTGACCCATGAGTTATTTAAAATGTTGCTTTTACATCTGCTGATTATAGGGTTTTTTAGGAATTTTTGTTAATGATTCCTCACACTTCAGAATGCTTTCATCTGAGGGGCGAGAATCATTTGGGGAGAGCTGCTCACAGTCTGATACATGCACCAGCAGAGCAGCTGCTCCCTTAAGCAAAGAGCTGCAGATCCTGGCAGTAGGATGCTGGCCAGGGCACAGGAAAAGGTTGAAGGGATGTGGATGGGGCACTGACAGTCTCTGCTACACTGATCTTCAGACAACTATTTTTATATAATTCCCAGGGTACTTTTCCGTTGTTTCATTCTTATAACCTCCTTTCTTTATACCAAAGATAACACCTTAACTGTTTGGCACCTTACTTTTTGTCACTTAATATGTCTTAGAGAGGTACCCAGCAGAGTATAGAAAGCTTTCTGATTCAGGTTAGAGCTGCGCAATATTTCATTTCAAGAATATAATATAACTTAGTTAACCGGTTCCTGTTAAGAAAATTAAGCAACCACATCTTTAAAGTCAGCTTACCACTCTAACTTCCAGGTCCCTCTTCAGTTCCTCTGTTACTCTGCTCTGCTATGGACTTTTTAAAAAATCTGTTACATTTTATAAGCAATTGTAGATACTTTAGAGATGGCAGGTTTTCAGGTGACTAGGCAGCTTTATTGCTCAAAATGGAAGCCTAATCCAGGCTCTTCCTTGACTTCCATCAACCATTTTGGGAAGCCCAGGTGTTTTGTCCTTAACTTGTCACCTCCAGTTGCAGGCATCACAACCACAGTCAAATGCAAGAAAAGAGAGATGGCTTTCTCCTTTCATAAGTAAAAAACAAAACAAAAAAGTTTTGTTGAAAGAAGCCCTCAAAGCCACACACTTAAATCTAATCAGCTAAAACTTAGGGACTGACCAGCTCTAGCTGCAAGGAAAGCTTGGCAGAGAACAGGATCATCATGACTGAGGTCAATCATACTTCACTCCCAGGGGCTGGGTACTTAGCCAACCCCAAAGAAAACCGTGCTTCTGTTAACAAAGAAGAAGGACTCTTAAGTGATCGATGATCAGTGCATCTGCCACAACACCTCGGATGGAATGAAAAACATAATTGTAAGCATCTGAGAATGAAAAAATGATTTTAAGTAAGAGTGATACAGTTCAATAGAGATACTGCAGGAAGGAAAATGAATGAAATGTCTGATGCCTAATCTAGGTATTTTAATAAAGTAGAAATATTTGATCCTGGAACAAATGACTTATACATTTCAGAACACAAAATTTAAGGCACATCTTCAGAAATATTTTTCTGCATTTTGTGACGTTTCCAGAAGGCAAGGCTCTGGAGGATAGCATAGGGTATAGCATAGGGTATAGTCAGTACTATCGTAATGGCTGTGTGTAGTGCCAGATGGGTGCTAGAGTTAATAGGGGAGATCACTTCATGGGTGGTATAAATGTCTAACTTTTTAAATTTTAAATTTTAAATTTTAAAAAAGGCTTTAACATAACCTAAAAATTACAACAATTACCTACTACTTTTGACAAAAATAACTTGTGAAGCTTTTCTAATCTATAATAAAATTATACAGCTGTAAATGTGAATCACGATATATTCTTTTAGCTGTCAAGCTAAAGTAGAATCCAACTGAAGAATTAAGCTGAAGCATTTATTCTTTTAGTAATAAAATATTTTCCAGATAACAAGCTTATAACAATAATGACTACACACACAAAGTTAGAAAAATAACATGTATACCTGCATTCAAGGTCTTTCTCAGATATACTTCTACCTGTTCTCAGTAATTTGCATAGTAGGCAATATTGGTGCTTATTCATTATTTCTTTATGAATTTTTATGATTTCATTTCCTAAATGTACAAACAGAGTAAGTAACTGGAAAGTGAAAACTTTTCATATCTTTAAGTCTCTACAGAGATCAGATTTATCCGGTATAATAAAAGGTTACTCTTTCGCTTCAATCTAGGATTAAGTGAGCATACTTTTTAACTTTGTATTAAGTTTTCAAGCTGCTGCTATTTGTTCAAAAGTATTCAAAAAAGTTATTTGATATAGAGTACATAAGTTATCGTTGGTCAAATATAACTATAAGTTAAACTAGTAAGGAATATCTTTTAGTGAAGTCTGATTAGATTAATACTATATAGCTTACACGGCTGACTTTAAAAGATCACAAATACCACTGTTTGGGCCTGGAGGTTACAGCTATCAGAGAGTAAAACTTAACTACTTCCCAAATCTACTTCCTAAATAAGACTGCTTCAAAGAACAGTGTGATGTTTATCCTCAAATGATTCAGACCTCAAAGGGAGTGTGGAGGCCATGGGCAGAGAAGTGTGTGCTCGCATGCTATCCACATACATATATTTGTAATATAATAATTTCATTCTGAAAAACTGTATAATCAAAATGAAATTAATAGATATAGAAATGATTCATTTCAAAATCAAATCACTGTAGAAATTTATTATATCAAATGGCAATGTTAAATAAAAGTGCACCATAAATTCAACTGGATTACATGACCTCCAGTAATACACTACAATTGGTGCAGCTAAAACACAATTAAATGAGATGTGAAAACAACTATAAACAGTCAGATTTTAACACAGCAATGGTCTTATCACTACCTTTAAAAATTTTATATCGATACATTCATTGAAATTTCCCATACTATTAGCAAAACAACAATATTCACTTAGTAATATCAGAATATAAAACATTAAATTATATAAGGAAAAATATAGTTTAGATTAGAAAAATACAAAATTCTCATTATGTCCCAAAACAGCATTTTATCTTTACAATCCCAAGCAATGTGACTTGAGTGCTCACTACCATTCCATCTGACAATCTGAATTCTCAGAGATGATGTCTGGTTTTCATATGCCAAAAGGGTTATTCTCTAAATTCCCCAAACTACTACTAAGAACAGCAACCTACATTTCTATCTCAAGCTGCTATCTCCCTTATGACTTTTCCACCTTACAAGCAGCAGATGGGTATGGCTGCAGAAGCCAAGGTGGGCAAAGTAGCTTGCAATGTGCCCTTTCTCTAACAACCTGTCTGCTCTAACTACATAAATTATCAGCCTAGCACTCCCTACTCCTGCTTAAACCAATGCAGTCCTACCCAGAATGGCAAGAACATCAAATATGTAAACCACAGTAGGATAATCTTCCACTATTTAACAATCAAGAGACACATTGCAGTACATACAAATAGAGTATAAAGAGGCAGAAATGTTCAGGGGGATTTCATTCTACTTGTTCCTCCTAAAAATGTAATGAGTATTTCTCAGCCATCTTTTCAGTGTGTCCCATAAGACTTCCTAATAGGTGCCCCAAGCTCCCACTTCATAACAAATCAGAATTCATAACTGAGGTCTGTGTCCCCCAAATCTTCTCATCTTTCAACATTAAGCAAAGGTTACCAACTGTATAAAGCCACCTTCAGTTTCTCACAGTAAAAATCAACTTCTTTTACCATACTCCCACTGCACTTGCCTATCTTATCTCTACCTCAACAGTCTTTAAAGCCTGTAAGGGTATAGACCTTAGTCATATCCATCTTTGAAACCTTAGCTCCTAGTATAGAGCAGACACAATAAACTAAGCTAAAACAGCATACTAACTGAAAGAGACATTGGAGGTTACAGAACAACAACAAAAAAAGACAATGTGCCCAAGTCAACTTTCTTAGGCCAAAATAACTGTCATCCACACCCACATTTGTGCCTGTAATAAAATCACAAATGAGAAAAGGCATGTAGATTGTAAATGAGGACACTTTTCTACCGACTAGGTGTTATCACAGTGTAATGTACTCTCTGCTCTGCTGTCTCTACTATAGTCATACTGACCAATTCCACAGCTGCAGAAAATTTCATAGATGCCAACAGAGAAGCAACATCCTTATAAGAGGTATACATTAAAAACAGGCTGAAGAGGCAACCTGAGCTCTAATTACCTGTAATGCTCACTGATGGGAATATTCTGAGAGAAGTATAAAGCTGATGTCCGTGCTCTCCAATGCCACTTCTTTGCAGGAAGGGTATAAAGGACACAGTTTTCCAAATCCTCTTGGAGCAAATCCACCAGCTGTTTATGGGACCCTCCATAGAATGCCTCGATGATAAGAATACTCATTGGCCCTTTCAAACCGTCACGGATTCTAGATAATAAGCAAAAAAATGTATATTTCTTTCAAATACACGTATATGTAAAGATTTTTTAAATAAAAATAAGTTAAAATATTACACCCAAAAAAGCAAATGCAAATGATTTACAGATATATTATGTTTTTAAAATAGCCTTGTCCCACTTTTTAAAAAATTATACAACACTTAAGGTTTATATTTTTGTAATCGATATTTTTACATCATTCATATTAGTAAGAGGAAATAAAGGATACTTTATTTTCTTGATTTCTGTTTTCTTCATGCCCTAATATTACTTCCATAATGACTCAATGTTTTTCTCCTACCCTACAAAGTTTAAGGTCTCTCCTGCTGTGGTCATTCACTTCCTGTTTGGAATGGCTTTGACCCTGATGCAGTAACCTCAGAACTGGCTTGGCCTAGAACTCTATCTAGTCTTGGATAGTCACTGAACTCATCTGCTAAGACTTCCACTCCAAGAGCCTTTCATTTGTGAGGCCCTTTCCAGTTCGGAAATTCTCTGATTCTACAACTCCATCTTTTAATCTATCTTTAATTTCACAGTCCCCAATGAATCCATATTTAAAAGAAAGCACATTCATATTCAAATCTCAGTTCTCTAGTGTTATAAATCTTAGGATTCAATTTCTTGAGACATTGGACATACCTTGCCCACTTCCCCACAATTATATATATCCCGCCCCGAAAGGAAGATGAAAAAAGTAGGGTAAAGCTATATGCCTGTGAACCAGCAAGGTTTCTATGACCTTTCTTTAAACAACAAACAAACCCATTACCCATTAACAAGAATAAAGTAATGTTATTTTTAAAAACATGGTAAAATTTTCATCACAGAGAATTGACTATCAAGCCATTTTTTTTTAATAATATGATTTTGCTAATGTGCTCAGTGAAATAAAAAAATATGTGAGTATAAACTCTTTTATATACATTTCAAATTATATACTATTTCCTGTTAGAAGGAAGAAACATAAATACTACATTGTTTTAAAAAAATTCCAGATGTTTAAATTTTCCTTTGACTTATGTAAATGGCACTCATTAAACAGCATATTGCTTTTTTAATAATGTTGTTCTATAAAATTATAATTGTCAACAATTCAATGATGCTCTTCACTAATAAAACTGCTTTACCTTGTTTAGTCAACAGAATGCCTATTTAAATTGCATTTCAAAGCAAAAAAATCTCAAATTGTCCTGTTTTCTGTTTTGAAGAAATGACTGAAGTGAAAAAAAATCATTTCTTTACGTCTGAATCTCCAATGAGCATTTTTGGGGAGTATACAAACACATATTTCACTTATCTGCAAAATAAGAAGCCATATTCCTCAGGTAGAAAAGGCATGAACTTTGGGGTCAGTGCGATACAACTTTGAAGCTCAGCTCTGTTTTCTCTAGCTGTATGACCTTGGTTTGAACAAGTTACCTAACTTTGTAGGACTGAGTCTCGCCCTATCTAAAATGAGAACAAATAGTACTAACTTTAGAGGTGTGTTGTGAAGATAAAATTAAAACATAGTAACTTACGATCAGTAATAAGGTATTTTACCCCTCTCATTATTAGTATCAATCCCCTTACTTAAGAAGAAAGGATATCTTCAAATCCTCCAGCATTTTAAAGTCAGTAATTTTCAATGATGATCTCCTATCACCAATGACAGGTGGGAAAGGTGGATATACACATGTATCTGAAATGCAGTGGGCGTTACCCATTCTTCATCAGCAGCTTGCATTTCAAATATGATTTTAAGAGCCTCGCAGGTTTTGTAGGTAAGAAGTAAGCTCAGAGGCTGAGCTATGTAGAGGCCCAGTTTTTTCAGGCCAGTTGAAAACTTCAACTCTAATAATGCAGTGTTCAATAAGTTGACAAACACCCATCAAGTTTAACAAAAGAGTGCCACTAATCCTTCAAATGCTGGAAAATTCTAGAAATAACTAGAGAGACTAATAAAAGGCAATTCTGAAAATTATATCAAAGGTTGCAAGAAAGACAGAATAAAAGAAGTTTAACATTAATTTGCTTACTAGATCACATCACAGATATCCACTATCTTGCTTTATTTCCTCTAACCTAATCACGCAAGGTGTATATGCCTTGTATATCCTTAAAAGGTCTCTAACCGGCTCTCACGAAAATGTCCTAAGATATTTCCCCAAGTGATGAAATGTGATATAAATGTGATATACTCCAAAGACTATTTCACTCATACAACCTCAAAGAAAGTAACATCAATATTAGGAGAGAAAAAAGTTTTCTGATTCTTCATTACTCTGCCCTTTTCCATGATTAATCTAGAGCACGTATCATACCATATATTTACAGATGTTTCTTACGGGTCTGAATCATAAGTTATCTGCAAACCATCAACACCGTGGAGGCAGTATGTGTAGGTGCTGCTGTAGATTCAAGACACTCAGTAAGCAGAACTGAATACCACGCATGTGGGAGGTTGAAAAATAGAAAAGGGGAAAAAAAGATTATAGCTATAGTAGATTTCCACCCCTTTAATAGCTTAGTAAGAAGAGTGAAATGTACAGGTTTGAACTAGCGTTTACTTGAGCTTTTTTCTAGTGGCCAATGGGTGTGCCTGCTTTTTGGGTATTTTTCTAGGGAGAGTAACTATGTCCTACCATCTCTGAAAACTATACTTAGTGGCTTTGATTCATGGAAATTTGTTCTGCTCGTTTTGTGGAGACAGACATATCCTGGCAATTCCCTCACTTAACTTCTATTGCAACTTTAGTGGCCAGAAAAATGTGTTCTTCCCTATGGTCTTAAAGCGCAACCTAGAAGAAAGATGATTTCCATTAGGTGCAAGCAAAAGAGGGGAAGCTGATTTTTAAATATAAGATTCAAACCAAATGTCATTACAGCACATTAAAGAAGGGTCCAAATATGTAAGCTGTGCTTAGTTTTGTTTTAGAAAACACTGCTTAAAACAAATAAGCACAAGGTTAATAAAACTTTGTTAAAAAGGATTTTTGCTGTTATGCTAGAATTCGCTAAAAGATAAAAGAAGTACATTATTTGGCCACTTTAGCAATACTCCTGGAAAACTGCAACAGGTCACCCTAACACCACAGATGCTCACAAGCAAGGCAGGCGAATATAGACATTTGCACCACTAGCGATGGTTACATGGCAGTGAGTGCTTGGGAGCAGCAGTAACAGAGCCTTAACGCTGAAAGTATTTACTCCAAAGCAAGTTGTTATGGCAGGAGGCTGTGGCCAAGTGTTTGCTAAAAGATGGCACACAGGTGCCAGGTGACTGGATCTATTAAAGCATTAGCACAAGTACCATCACAGACATTAAACCTTAAAACATGGAAACTGTGTTAAGTATACTAGAATTAGGGGTGTGGCATTTTTAAAAGGAAGAAACAGAAGAAAAAAAAATTCTGACACTGGAGAACAAATACCAGTCAGAAAGCCCAAGTACTTTCCTGAATGACACTACAATGTTGATATTTTATGACATTAAGAAAAGAGTAAATGGCCAATCCATTCTTGCTCCCTAAAAGAGCATATAAAATGTTTCAGATAAATTTTTATCAACTTTTAAGTTTTCTTACGTTAATAAGTAAGCTTCAGTTAAAAAAAAAACACACATTTCTTCAGCATATTTTATTCCCCAGTGATACCAGATGAATAAGAACCTACTATACCATTAAAGTTTTATGTAAGTTTAATTAATTATCAATACTAGGATTTAATGGTATATGCTTAAATGCTAGACACTAAACTGGAAATAGAAAATGAGTCAAAGTGATAGCTATGACATAGAAATTTTAAACAACTTCAAATTCTATGTAAGACCCCAGAGGTCAAAATGATCTAAGAATTATCTACCTTTCTGAAAAAAGTATTTATAATTAAAACTAAAAGGAGTGGAAAGTGAAAAATCACAATAGCATTTCACATAAACATTTTGACCAAAATGAAAAAGTGCCATCAGAGTCCTCTCAATTAAAGACTAATAATGCATTGATAAGATCACTGAGAACAAAAATAGCCTGAAACCAATGCTATGAATATTTTTAATTTTTTATTAAAACTTTTTGTCATTGTACCTGCATTTATTTTCAGCTTGACCCAATTTCTTTATTCCCTGAGCCATGATCATTTTCAAGGTGAACTACATCTTTGTCTACCTCCTCCAGCATTTACAACTGATAATTATTTTTTAACAGTATAGATCAAGGAAATTTGCAATATGCCACTGTTTTATTGAAAAAAAAAAATGTGCTAAGTATAAATACATCATGTGGACTTTTTTAAAATTAACCCCAAGTCACATTAGAAACCCACCATTTACCCTCACATATGATGTCAATTCAGTTACCTATAATATTTAAATAATTTTCCAACCAAATACCAAGTAATAACTTTAAATCAGAGAAACTTTGTATTAATATATTCCACAGACACCTTACTGCTATTAGTTGTAGGAAGGTATGGTTTCAGCGATGATGGTTTTAACGGTTTTAATCCCACACATATGAGAAATTGATTCCACAGGCTACTCCACACATGGCTTGATAGCTTATACTTCAATCAATTGCTGAAAGTATATTTTTCTATTTGCCCATATACAATATTTGGAAAGTTAAGCCTGGCAGAGCAAAAACAGAGTGCTTAAATACTAAACGCTTTAAGTTGAAGAAAGTAAAATTTGAGTAGGATTTCCCAATAGGTCATCATAAGTTTACCTGGTTATTTTCTTACTGACCCCTTCCCTTCTGCACTTCCACCCACCAACTCTAACACACCCGGGTTCTATTTAAAAAACAACTAATAACCCAGCAGAATAAAACAGGGTAGAACTGAGAAAAGTAAGTATTACCTTCCAGCCCACTCGCTTATTTTAATGATTCATCAGGGAAACCCCATTTGTTAAAATATACCTGAAATCTCATTAAATAGTATAAATAAGCATGAAAAGATTTCTGCTTTGAAATATGTCACCACTGATTCCCCTAACAGAACCTATGTAAGGTGAATATGTCATAAAAACACATTTTGCTTAAAAAAGTTTCCTCAAAGTATTATACTACATTCAATTATCATATGAGAAAAAAAGAGACAAAGATAAACAGGTCCTATTTTAAAAGTTATTTTAAAAAAGCTTTTCATGAAAATTAGGCATTACAAATTCATCCTAACCCCTAAAACCTCAATGCAATCTCTGAAAACTGAAATATAATCTGGCATAAAATGCAGAGTAATAACCTTGCAATCCTGAAACTACAGACATTGACAATTTTCCACATAGTTAAAGAAAGTTTGGCTAATAATAAAGAATGAATCAGATTCCTGAGCTCTAGTTTGAACTGAAGAAAATGCATCACAGAAACAGATCCTTGATTATAGGATACACAAACTAACATTTATGATAACTTGTGTACTTAAATAGCAACATTTTATAAAAAATCTTGGGTTCATTCTAAAAAAGATGTAGTGCTCTAATATTTTGCTCCCCACAATGCTATGGATGTTCTTATTTTTTCGACTCTGACTTTTGTTTCTTGTTTAGGTAACTAAGAACTGAGGATTTATGCACCAAAACCAAGATTTGGTAAGAAGACTTTTACACTATACAGTTTGTGAGGCAATTTAAAGCTATTTAAAACGTACTTCTCCAATTATATGATTTGCAATGATCGTTTAATACATGATCTTTTCAAAATTACAGTCTTACATGCATATATGGCTATTTAATTTTCCCTAACAAGTATTTTCATTCTATCTAGATTTGGAATTTAACTTAAAAATATCTTAAATAGCTTAAAAATATCAGTCACGTATTCCAAGACTTGAATTAATACAGAGTGTTGGTTATAACTGACAGGAACAAATGCAAATTCAACAAATACTTACATGTACCTGCACTATGACACCATTCACTTCTTTTCAAATATGCATAATTTCCACAAATAGGTGTGTAAACATTACAAATTCATTATCTTACATATTTGTAAAGTTACATTTCATATTACATAGCAAAATTATAGCTATGAAAAATTTTTGTGAGTTTACTGGTTTAATTTCTGTGACAAATAAAATACTAACCCTCTTTCAATTTTTCATTGCTATTACTTTCATAAATAATTTCAAACTATAAAAGCAGCAATTAATTAGTTCTACTGAATACTAAAAATATTTTCACTTTGCTGACATTTTAAAATGTGGCAGTATATGTATGAATCAATAGAAAGTTTTACAGCAGAAAATCATCTCATCGCTCATTTGAACTACTGCATTACCCTTTTAATTACCTTTCCACGCTACCATACAATCTGGTTCCCATCACACCATTTTCCTTAAGCCAGTCATAAATAATCTTCCAAAATGCAAATTTGATCATGAAGTGACAAGCTCAAACGTCTTCAACGTCTCTCCATTGCTTAGAGATAAAAGCCAAGGTGCTACACATGGGAGATAAGACCTTACTTTTCTGACCCCTTCTTTCTCTTCACCATGGTCTCATTTCCCCTCTCCCATTTCAAGTCCTCTTCCCTCACTTCCCCAAACTCTGCATAGTAGCAATAACAAGCACTCACACTCACAGCTATTTTACACTTCTAAGACTTCACACATTTATCTTTTTTCCATTTGCCTTCTCTTTGTGTTCAGCTAATGAACTTTTCTTAAAATTTCTGCTCATGAATCATCAATTCTGTGAAGCCTTTCCCTGAACTTCTCTTAAAGGTGACTTTCTTTCTACTTTGTACAATATCATGATACTTGTTTCACTTCATCTCCATGTCTTGCTTCCAGATGGTACTATGACAATCTGGAGAACAGGAACTATGATGTTATTTTCGTGAGGGCTATTCCATAATTTGGCACATAGTGAATGTCACTACGTTTTTGTAGAGCTGACCTGAAAATCAGAAAATGGGAGGTTGATTCTGCCTTTAAAGTAACACTGTTTTCTCTTTCTTTCTTTCTCTCGCTCTCGCTCTCGCTCTCGCTCTCGCGCGCGCGCGCTCTCTCTCTCTCTCTCTCTCTCTCTCTCTCTCTCTCTCTCTCTCTCTCTCTCTCTCGTAACAGTGCTTTCACTTAGCACAGGTCCTGAGAAAACAAGTGTCAATCAAGCAGCACTATACTTGCTTCTAATGATTTCCCATTGTTCTTGAAGTCTAAACTAAATCAAGCAGCCATGATATCTGAACACGTTTTATTATATTCTCTTTCAAATAATATTTTTCCTTATTGTACAGAGAAATCAGAATTTATTGGAAATAATAATCTTTTATGTTAATGTGTGTTTATCTTAAACTACTAACACAACGGAAGTAATAATGATTAAAGAAATAAGAGAAACGCCATAAGCGACTCAGTTTAGGACAAAGCAAGTTTGATGGCCTAAGAGAATATCTGTAAGACCCGTGAATTTTGTAAATCACCTGCAGTTTTTTATCGTTTGATCTATCGTCATCCTAGTTTAACACTAGAAGTGAAAATAGGATGAGAAGCCAATTCCCTCACCATCAATCTGGAGATCCCATTCCACATTTAGTAATTAGACTTTTATTTAACGAGGAAGAAAAAGACATCTTTAAATACTTTCTGCCAACAATTATTCATTTTATAAAAGTTTGACAAGATGAATAATGTATTTGCTTTCTCAAGATGGCATTTCTCCAAGCCTTCCACCTTCCTGAAAGGGGCTGCAAATCAGCTCAGCGGAAGAAAATCGGACTATCTGACTCATTTGGAGATGGATACCTAAGTAAAGAAGCCCAAGTGTATCACAGAATCACAGGCGAGGGAATGCTGGCACCATCGTTCAACTACTTTTCTTTCATAGAAGAAGGAATGGAAATACCGGCATCAGAGAGTAAGTGACAGAGCAAGAGTCTCCTGACCCCCCATATTCATATATCTTCCTGTTATACTTCACTGCAGGCATGTGATACGACATAAGTAAAAGGTGTCTCCACTTTCTAGTCTGAAGTTTTGGGATTAAATATCAATGTTTAATAATTATTAATATGTAAGTGATATATATTACAGCATATATTTATAAGTATGTGGAATATAAATGTCACTATAAGGTGATAAATATATCTATTACATATTATATTTAATAATAACTCCCAATAATTTTAAATCTAGGACATCTGTGGTATAAGTCACACAAAACTGAATACCATATAGCTGGGGGGTAAAATTCAAGCCTTTGTTCTAATCTCCTGTGATTCCTTCCAGGGTCTTGTATAATCATCCCTTCCCTGCTCTCATAACCCTCATCTTTCACTTCCTGGCTCTAGACTAACCCCTTTTTGATAAGATAACAGGCCTAAAGACTAAGATAGAAGAGAGACAATATCCCAGATTCATATGACAAGAAAAGTTTGGTATAGGAGGAGAGGAGGTCAGCTATATAGCTATGGTAATTTTATATCATAAGTCACCATCAAACAGAGTCCACTTGATATAATAATCTGTAGTACCGTTTGTACTTATCACTAGTAGGCTATATTTATATGAGTGATCATATAATATCCATATCTTCCACTGTATATTAAGTTCCATGTGGACAATGATCGAGTCTGCTTGCTTACCACTATATCCCGCACATCACATTTTCAGTTAATTTTGAAACAGAAATAGCAGGGTTACTCTAACACACAAACATTCTCAACATCCTATTTGAAGTGCAGCAACCCAAGCAAATATGGGTGGCATTCCCTAGATGAGTTGAAATAAATGTCACCAAGAATAAAGTTCTGGATTTATTCACTTCTAGTGAAAAATGAAAGGGACATAATTTCACAGTGTTCAACAAATGTAATGTGGGTTGAGTCAATAAACCATAAAACCCTTTAGCAAGGGCATGGACAATTTCTTCCTAATTCATCCAAATCTATATTATTACCAACCACAAACAATCACCCTTACTACTATTGATTATTCACTCTCATGGATAGAACTAGATGCACACATTCTTTCACCATCTAAATGTAACAGGTGGCCTCTTATTGCATCTGAAACATACCTCATTCTAAGGAAAACAGTACTGCCCACAGTCCTGCTGAGGGGTTTAGAAGCCATGTTTTATGCTATGGCCAACTATCTTCTCTGAGCTGACTGGACTTTACAAGACTATTTAACACAAGGACAGTCAAGTCTATGACCTGGAAGAATTCAACTGGTTTAATCATTAGACTGGCACTTTTTATTAGACAGAAACATTATCTTGCTATTCTACATTAGATTATCTGGCAAAATTTAACTCAGATTTGGTTTGAGCAAGGTAATTATAAATATACACACCAAATAAGTTTAAAATAAAAGGACTAACATTCTTAACTATACTGGTACTACTGTCTCACTAACCTCTTTTAAGAACTTAATCCGTATTAACTAAATAAAAAATTGCTGAGAAGTCTCCTTCTCCAAGTGGGAGGCACATATCACATTTTCAGTTAATTCTGAAACAGAAATAGCAGGGTTACTCTAACACACAAACATTTTCAACGTCCTATTTGAAGTGCAGCTACCCAAGCAAACATGGGTGGCATTTCCTTGATGAGTTGAAATAAATGTCACCAAGAATAAAGTTCTGGATTTATTCACTTCCACTGAAAAATGAAAAGGATCTCACAACTCAATCTATTTATCAGTGAGGGGAAATCAACTTAAAAGAAATGCAAAATCCTAGCAGCTTAGGAAGCAAAAGAATATCAGTAAACACTTGGGAGAAGAGAAATTTCCATACAGGACCAAAGGGCTAGAAATAAATATCCTTAGTACCAATGTTAGACACCTTTAATATTTTTGATATTCATTTTATATAAGTAAAAGTCACCCTGCAGCAACAGTGTTTTCAAATGGTAGTAGGAAGTGTGAAGTGAAGCCAGTATTAGAATCTGTCCTTTAAGACCCAAATCAATAAAACCATGCTTCAAAGAAGTTACATCAATTAAAATATTTAGTGACACTTCTCTCATCTCCAAAGTTCCACATGAATGTAGAAATGTATTAGAAGTAGAATTACTTAAAACTATATTTTCTTCTATTTATTTATTGCAGCAAATCTTTTTCAAATTGCCATCTATTTTTCAGGAATCTTCTGATTTGTCAATGGCCTAAGACATTTACTGATGTTTTAAGAAGCCACTAGAAAAACTAGATAGAGTTTGGAGATTGTTAATGATAAATTTTAAAAAGCCTAGCCCAGTTTAGACTGAAGCTGAGTAAATCTGGGGCTAATAGATGTGGTAATGAGAGCGTATCACTATTTTTAAGCATCACAAGGGACATATTATTAGCGACCCACTATTATAAGAAAAAGAATCAGTCTGATAATAATAGACTGGGATTTTAAAATCCTGAAGATATTTAGGACTGAGAGTTGAGTAAAGAAAAGGTATATACAGACAACAATGTATAATTTCTAGAAAATCTATTATTCTCCATAGTTTCTGCAGAGGAAGCACAGGCTTACCCATATCATCTGACACATAAATTTCCACTGAATAAAAGATAAGAAGCAACAGCTCAAAGTTTCCTGACTGGAGCAAGCACTCCAACTTTTATCTATTTAGTGGCCTTGTCTGTCACTATTATCTCTTTATCCACCTGTTTTTCAAGGAGACATTCCAATGATATAAATATTTTGTCTAATGAAATAGAGACCCTACAGTAAAGAGTATTCTTTGTAAACTACCCAAGGCTGCACTCCGCATCCTCATCATCTCAAGGAAGTAATTTCACACTTTGCAAACAGTGTGTTCAAACAGAGTAAGGTTGCTTAGGAGTGCATTAATTCCCTCCTGCATCTCTATCCAGCATATATATGCACCATATCTGGGACCATAAGTCTCTCTACAGTATTAATTAGCATTCACAGTTAACAGCCTGAATCACTGTAGAGAGAGATTATAACTTAAACTCCTAAAACTAGGTACATACTATCCTGGATTTTATATAATAGTTATTCAATTGATCTTAGTAGAACTGAAGTAAAGGAAGACTTTGTTTCCTCTTATCATTCCACTCGCTCAAAGCTCTAACATCCCTTGCCTCCGTCTTGTGTTCAAACTTTAGTTATAAGAACTAAATTTAAAATATCAGATAAATTCCTTCACATTGTTCAGAATAAGTGCCTGCCAGGCACAATGAATTACCTCTTTCAGGAATACTTGTGTGTTACAAAAGAGCAACAGGTGATAAAATTTCAGCCATCTGCAAAGTAGATGAGAATAGTTTGTGAATTAAAAGGACCCTTGTCAAATCCTGAAAATATAGCCTGAAGGCTGCTATCTACCCTACTAATACATAAAGCTTGAAAACTGTGCCTATCTTTTGATTCAATAATACTACTTCTAAGAATTAACCCTGGAAATTGTCAAGAATATTTATTAAAGTCTTTGCCCAACATTGAAATCAATCAAATTATCCAACAACAAAAAAAACTCTTATGATTAAATAATTATGATAAAAAATCAGAATGAGTAAGAGTATCGGCATAGGAAATATTTCACTGTTGCATGAATGAATAAAACAAATACATAAAAATATATAATGAAGTGAATATGAAAATGAGAGAGGGCACATGCACACAGGTAGACATAATCACTCAGGGTAGAATTATGAGTGATTTTATTATTTTCTCTTTGTGCTTCCTTTTATTCTTCAACCTATCTTCCCTGAATATCTTTCAACTTGCAATTGAAAGAAACTATAAAATTTTCTTAACTTTAGGGAAGGAGGCCAAATTGTTTGAAATAAGCCAATTACTGAAGGTTTATGCCCCTCCAGGAGCTTGCAAGTAGGTTTCAAATTATTCCAACTACTATTGCTATAAAGGAATTTATTAAAAAGCTTATCAGCAAGGGTTAAACTGATGGAGCTATAGCTATTCAAAAACACTACAATTTGGTTTTGCAAATATTGCTTGTCTAAAAGCATGAAATAAAACTAATACTCAATTAATTAAAAATATCCTTAAATTATTAGATAATTGTAAACAGACACAATCTTCATTTATATATAAGGAATCTGGAACTGTACTTTGATCGAGTGTGTTAGAAACTAAAATACTATTCTGGAACTTGAATTTTGAATAGGAACATGAGGAAGTATGGTACAAACTCAAAGTTTTAAAGTTCAAGTAAAATGTCAAAATTAATTTATGCCTTAAATAATTAGGTATAGCTCTTAAAATAAGGGGAAATATTTAATTAAGGTGAATAAAATTGAAAAGAACTAGTTTTACACTTAATTTCCTAAGTTTCTGTATTAAGAAAGCAGAAAAATGTTATTGCATAATCATCCATATGCGTTACACATGTTTAAAAAGGGGAGATAGAATGAATATTCAACTACTTGCAACTTTAAGACTGTCTCCTCATAACCACTCAGATTTTTCCTATATTTATATACATACAATATGTGGATAGATAGATACTCAATAAATATTAACCCAGTGGCAGCTCAGACTTGGTAGAGAAATATTTTTAAATGAAACCTCCAGGTTCTAGTACTTTTTACAATTTAAACATCATGTTTCATTTTCAAGTAATAAAAACTAACTCTAAAATTCCTGGAATTGTTTTCATCATATTTTTAAAACTATCTACACTAAAAATCTTAACTTACAAACGTAGAAACAACATATCACTAAAAGTATACATTTAATTAAGAATTAACCTCCAGAAAACACAAAAATACTAATAAAAATATAAAATATGTAAATGCAAATTTAGAGACAAGCTTATCATTTCATCTATTTTTAAAGGGACATTAAGAATATATCTATCAATATTTTATTGATATGAAAAAAAAAATCGTAATCTTTAGAAAGTGCCGTGTGGCATTTTTTAATTTTATTACCACTTTGTTGACTCTGTCGCAGAGCAGATCACCTCCAACATTAGTACTCTGACCTTATGGAAAAGTGACAGATAAACTTTATGATGAGAAAAATGAGTTTTTATGGGTTTCCAAAAGGGAATTCTTATGACACTAAAAGCCATATAATAATATTGATTTGATAACCACCTTTTTTACTGCCAAATTACAGACTTAAGATTTCTGGAAAAATATCCAAGTGAATTTGCAGTAAAACACAATAAAAGAGAAGCTTGAGATTATGAAAAACAATCTACAATCTCTTTGCAAACTTTAAATGTACACGTAAAGTGATTTTTAAAATCAGCTCTTCTTTAAAGTTTTCCATTTCCCAAGATGTACCTTTTACATCTGGACTGATGACCTTCCTCCTGACCTTTATCAAAAGTCAGTTGTTAGCTCTCACCTTTCTGTTTCTAGTTTCCTCCTACTTTACAGGCAAATATACACTGTACAGAAACAAGCACTATTATTTTTGTAAAATCATCCTCAAAAATCAATTAGAATACTCAAAATATTCCATTCTCACAAATGAAAATAAGTTGCTTGCTGAAATGACAGTCTTCCATTTCATTGCCTTAAAAATTAAGCTGGCATGGATAATAAAAGTGTTTTCTTACTGGATATGCTCGGCATTCAAATATTTTTAAAACAAATACTAATCCATAATTAGATTTCAAAAGCCCAATCTATAGAAAATAGAATTTGTTTTTATTTTTCTGAGAGCAATATTAATGATTTAATATTATTAAAAAATTTATAATACCATAGCTCATATAAACCTATAAGTAAACCTGCAGATGAATGTTCACTATCCTTTTCAGTCTGATTCTTACCATTCATTCATTTAACAAATATTTCTTGTGCCTACTATGTGCCCATCATTGTCCCAGCTGCTTGCAGATAAATTAGACAACAAAACAAATGTTCTTTTGCTGTGATTCTAAAATCACAGGAATTTCTAATTGGTGTAAAAAGACAATCATCAAGTAAATGTACATCAGATGGTGGCAGGTGTTATAAAGAAAACTAAAATGGGGTAAGAGAAGACAAGGATTGCTGAGAACTGGGGTTGGAGAAGGGTAGTATATTAAATAGGGTTGTCAGAGGACATCTTGCTGATGATGAGATGACATCTACTCAAAAACCAGAGGAAGAGAAGTAAAGGGCTCTGCAGCTTTCCAGGTAGCAGGCACAGCAAGATCTTGAGATAGAATAGACTCAGCATGTGCAAAAAGTAGGAAGGTCTGTGAGACTGCAAAGCATTAAAAAAAAAAATTTTGCTTTATTCAATAAGCATTTATTGAATGATTACACACTAAAAATTATGCTGAGTGTTTTGTGATATTAAAATGACCCAAATACAGTTTCTGGCCTCAGGCCTCAATGAAATTACAATGCAGAGTGATAAGTGTTATAAAACATTTGAGAAGGGTCTCAAAGAGGGACCCATAGCATGTTCTACTTCAGGAAGATGAACCAAGAGCCCAAAAAGTACAGAGAGCCAAAATCCCAACTACAAAGAGGATTTGAAGAAATATGCAGACTCTAGGCTCGCTCGGCAGTCATTCAACTCTTTTCGCCTCTTACTTTCTTCTAGAATTCAGGCTAAAATCCTTGATCTCTCAAGTGTGGGCAAGGGAGGTCTGTTGCAGTCTTCCAAAACAATGTAGGTGGAAAGAAGGCTCAAAATGGGGACGTGCCCTCCCTCTTTTGAGAGCCAGGACACTGCTGCACAGCTCTGAACAAATCAACAACCCCCAGGGCTTTTAGCTGACCGACCCCCAGTCCCTCCTTCCAGGCCCTACAGCCTCCCAGCCTTCCTCATCATCTTCAACCTTAACTATGTCTTCTAGTCTTCCTCTGAAACTTGCATATATCTTAGTGACAGTCCTCTACTCAGAAACCTATGATTACTTCTACAGAAGAAAGAGAATGACTTAATAAGAAACAAGGCCACTGACAATTTGGTTTCAAGTTCTTTTTTTTTTGCCTCAATTCCCATCACTCTCACAGGCACATCATTACTCCACACAATGGACCCTTCAACAGTTTTTCAAATGGTCTATGCACATCCCCACCTCCAAGCACTGCTAGTGCTGTCTCTTCTTTCCAGAATTCTTTCACCTTTACCAATAGCTAAATTCCTACATATAGTTCAAGACTCCATTAAAATTTCTTCTCATCCATGAAGGCTTAAGTCAAATGCTCTCTCGCATTCAGCTGGTCAGAAGTCATGACTCCTTCCTCTGTAGTACCACCAGACTTAGTTTACACCCCAAGTAGGGCAGTGACCACAATCCCGCCTATTCTATAGTTACATAGTACGTATGCGCATATCCTCAACCATATTTCAATTCCATGGCAGCGAAGTCAGTGTACAATTCATGTTTAGTCCTATGCATAATATGCAAAGTAACTTGCACACAACAGTCATTCAATTAATGTATTCTGAATTTTCACCAATAGGTTACAATAAGTCCTCACCTGATGAGGGAGTGGGGGGAAAGAAGTATTCCTGGATTTAAAAGTAGAGCAGCATCAAAAAGTGAATTGTCCAGGCATTACTACTGAACTTTACCTATTCAAATAAGTTCTAAATTACTGCACATATCATTGAATGAGAAGATAAAGACAACAAAAAAACTATGAGTGCTTATTGGGCACCAAAATAAAATTAAAGAGGAATGAGGAAAGGCAAAGCATAAAGCAACCTATATTAGCAAGCATTACCAAGGGAGACTAAAACAATTCCTTTAATGAATATTTACCAAGTGCCTGGTATAAGCCAGATACTATATCGATTTGCTGTGAAAACAGTGAGAAAAGACTGAACTTTTATATGCAATATTTTTAAGTGCAAAGTATTGGCCTATATATTATTACTTCCTAAAGTATGACCAAAAGAGCAGCTTAAGGGCTAAAAGAGACTGACTATTGATACCCAATTCTGAATCGAAATCTAGAAAACTATCTTGCCTAAATTGTGATTATGTAGGAACTCTCCCCCACGACTGTTTCTGAATGTTAAAAGGGCTTCCTTTATTTTCAGTGACTATAAACTGCTCAGATAGAAAATTTGAGTTCCAGATACTTGAATACATTCCCTGCTCTGAGATAAGTTCTATCCATGCACAGGTTGTTTTAGTAATTAAGGTACCAACAACTCTGCCATCATGAATGAAAAGGAGGGAATTTATTAAAATGATGCTATATAGAGGATGTTGTATGGGAGATAGTGGAGAGTTGTTGCTTTGTCTTCTGAGGTCAAAATAACAGAAACAAAATGGAAATACAACAAAACGAATTTAGGTCAGACATTGGAGGAGTTGTGAGGCACTGATTCACACTACCAAGTTATACACTGAGCTATTTCTTCTGCAGATTTTGAAAGAAGAGGTAGCCTGCTTTCTTCTAAGACAGTTTAGGGCAAAGCATGTAAAGATGTAAAGATGAATTCTTAGGGTTTCTTTTGGATATGTTTTTCTATTGTACTAACCATTTACATGTGTATTAAAAAAATATGAAACTGTCACTCTAAGAATCAAAAGAAATAATATACCCCAAGTGCCATCTAGGATAAAATTTGATTTAGTGTGCCCTTAGCCATGAGGCTTTCAAGGATCTAATAACTCCTTCTTATAAATCAGCATCAATAATATAAATTATCGAATGACCTATTTGCCTTATGAATAAACTTAAACTGCTTATTTCTTCAAAAACTGAGATCTTAATATATGAGTACTACAATATCTTTGTTTAAACAATAGGCTACACATAGAGTTAAAAAGAAATTACATTTTTTTATTTACTCATGGAGAATGTGCTCCTACAAAAGCATTGGTACTAAGTCATTTTGAGGATATTCCTATAACCATAGTAATTAAATAGTTTCCACTAAAAGCAACTTTAACATCTTTAAATTTATGCCCTCTTAGGAATAACAAACAATTCTATAAAATTTAGTCCACAACCCCTCATGAATTAAAAATATTACTGTATCTTTATGTGTGCAAATGATTTATGCCATCAATATTAACAAATATATTTCTTAATATTCATCCATTCATTCAACGAGTGTTTATTGAGGATCTATATATATAGGTCTATGCTAAATGTAAAGACACCAAAATGACATAAGTACAGTTTCTGTCCTCAGACATAGCAATATAACATTACGACACCAAAACATATGCACTAAATTCAAAAGGGAACCAACAGCAAGTTACTATATAAACCAAGTGCCCAGAAAGTTCAAAGGTCTAAGCAACTAACTATATAAAGAAGAGAGGAAGTATGTCAGATATCTTTAGGATGGCTCACTCAACACTCATTCCAGTTCTTCTCCCTGCCGTCCCCATGAGTGGGCATCCCTTTCTAAGGAAAAAAACAATGGTCCCCATGAAGAGAAGGTTTCTGAGTTCCCTTCACTTTTCTTCCTGTTTCAAAGTAAACATATTTCTATAGGTATAAAAGTCATCTGTGAAATTAGGAGCGTAAGTTATATGCTAAGGATGGTGGAGAAGGAAGATGTTACCAGGATACCTGATGGCATCAGTTACCTGTAAACGAACTGCCTCCAGATTTCTTTTGACGGGAGACAAATAAAACCCTTACTCATTTAAGTCATAGTGAGATTTTCTATTACTTGAGCCAGAGGCATTTCTACCATTAAAAGAAAGCTATAAAAAAAGAGGAGATATTTGAGTTATAGTATCTAAGGTTCCTCCTTGATTAATTTAGGCTAAGATCTAGTAGTCCTTTCTAGCTAAAAGAAATAAAAACTATTTTTAATTTGCATGTCTACGATTATCCTATAATTTTTAGTAATCAAGATTAATTTAGTACACGTATTCCAATTTCTCTGTTTGTTGGAAATTGATTTGTTACATAGTGATCGCAAGATTTTTATTTATTTTTCCAAATGAAACCTTCAACCTCCCAAATGCATAAAATATATATTTTTTTTATAGTATGCCATAGATAATTCCTATCAGTAACATATACATACAAATAAATAACTGAAAGTTAGAAAGAAAGGGGTAAGGAAAAAGAATGGAGAGAAAAAAGGAAGGAGAAATTTAGCTTATTTGAAAGTACAAACTATGTTTTTCAATTTTGTGAGCATTTTATTAAAAAGCTTTAAAATAAAGGAAAGAACACAAGATAACAGTATTTTCGAAATAGGAAAGACTCTCCCACTTGAAATTAGTGATTCTGTTTATGAAAAATTTTCAAATTTAAAAAATACATATCCAACAAATATTTTGTGTCCAATTTACCACTAGCGTTATTATATTATCATAATACCTCACCTACCTCTAGTAATCTTAAAGTAATAACGTGTCTCTATGTAAGTTTCTGTTGGACATATTTTAAACGTGCACCATTCTTGGGATAGTTTCTATTTTATAGTGCTGAAAAGATTCATTAATTTCAATCACCATCAACTCCATACCCCCCATACACTTTTTCTGCCTTTTTTGTTCAAATATATTTCACTGTGGCCATTCAGAGGAAAATTACACATTCCAATAACATTTGAGTTCCTCTCAGTTACCCTTTCAGTGGTTCAGGGTAATGATAGAGTAAAGAAACGTGTTCTTTATAGGCTCTCCTTTTTTTTTCATTTTTCATTTGGTAGAATTTCAGCTTCAACTCTCTTGTGCCAAAAAGCAATGGGTAATGTCTAATGCTCTCAAACAGCAGCTTACTTTGGAAAGAAGGGTAGTGAGAGTCAGGAGAAATCACTCTCATTCTTAGCTTTTAAAGAGTCTTAGCATATGGAATAAGCAATCTCTTATCTTACTTTCCTAAAATAAAATTATGGAACCAAAATAGGTCAGGAAACGGAGAGGAAAAAGAAATAGAATTAGAAAATTTCAAGAATCTCTGAGTATGGGTAGGGGCTAAAAGGGTGAAATTATTGTAAGTCTTAGCCCTAAATTCTCACTGAAATCAGTCAAAAAAATTCTATATATTCATAAAATGTGGAGTTTATATATTTTTTAGCATTGTTCATAGGTAGAGGCTTCCTCTGTAAAGTAGATAAAAGCTACATTCTCTTCTTCATCAAACTGCAAGAATGGGATAAATAAGGATAATTAGTACAGTTGGATAACATAAATGCCTTCGTTTTAAAACCAGCATTCAAAGATAAGCTATGACAATCCATATGATCTCAAAAGAATATTCAGAGAATAACAAGTCTCTTTTGTTTATATCATCTCAATTTGAATTTCATCTGCGGTTATCTCCTTTACAACAAATATTTCTAGGGTTCTTACATGCTACAAAGTCCTTTTACTCGGGCCCATTTTATTTGGTTATCTTTTTAGGTGCACTAAAGATTGAGTATACAATAAACTGAACAGACAGCGTACAAAAGGCTTTTAGAACTATACCATATGGTCCAGGGAAGGGAACAATCTGGACGATCCTGATTTCAATCTGCAAGCTTGTCCACCTCTATAACACATTATACCACTGTAATAAAATATTAAGAGGAAAACGTAAAAGTGAAAATAGTCTATCTTTAGCATTACCAGGCAACCATACTTCTGAAATTTTACTGATAAACTTAATAAACATTTACTTTAATTTATATTCTGATATTTTGGTATGCAACACCAGGCATACAAACCTAGGCCACTATTCACTAGAAACAATATTTCGGCAGGGAGGTGTGTGGGTATTCAACTTATGCTTCAGAAATTTGGAAGGAAAAAAAACAAAACACTTTTACAAGGGGCATATTGGCAGGGGCTGATGTAACAGATGACACATTCTTGGAAATCAAATAAAAGCAATAGGGAAATACCCATTGTTGCCTGGTGAAGGCCTAATCACATGGACACAGCTGGAACCAATGTAGATCATTCATTAATAAAATTGTATTGTAGTAGCCACTTTTTGATGCAATTCAATTTCTGCTGTAGCCAAATCTCTGCATTTCTTTGTTTGGTGTTAGTAAGATTGTTTTAATGGGAAATATGAGAAGATTTAGGACAGGGGAGGGAAAAAAAACCTGCTCTCATGCTAAAAATGAGACTAGCTCAAAAAGCTAAATGTCACTTTACCTTGCAATCGACTTACACTATCAGCAGCTTAAAATATGCAGCGTAAATCTGAAAAGGGGGAACTCATATGGTACCATGGATAAAAAGTGAGCAGTGTGAGATGCCACAGAAAACATATGAAATACTTGTGAAAGTATTCTACAGAATGATAAGATGTCGGGCAGAGGAAATTAAAATGTATCAAAAATGGGGGAGGGGATCAAACAACTGAATTAACACTCTTTCATGCAATACTCTCTACTGAATTTTAACACTGAAGCATGTACCATATGCTTAAGGGAAGATTACTAATATCTTTGACCACATAAACTTAAGAAATCACTATTTGTTATTATATGTTACCAATATTTGACATCGAACAAGATATTCAAATCACCTGCCCAGCAGTTATGTTTAAAATCTGTATTGATATTCAAATGAAATAAAATGCTAGTTATAATTATAAACATTGTATTTAATAAAATACAATCCTAGTTAAAGTAATAAATTTAGTATTTATTCAACTTTGTTGACATCCCTTAGTTTACTTTTCCATGTCTCTACAAACATAATGATTAAGTTACTATATCATAATTCCTACAAACTGTATGACATCAAACTATAACAATATAATAGCTTTGATATGTGTTCTGAATTAAACAAAACTGTCAAATTTATTACATACAAAAATGAAAACTCAACAGCACTTACCAAAAGAACTGCTCAAACATTACAGATCTTAAATATATTTCTACTATGCCTCTGTGTATAGTTAGAATAAATGAATAAATAGGACAATTCATACTGCAATTCCGAAGTCAATGAAAGATATATTCTTACCATAGAAGAGATAAAGGGCTTAATTGCAAATAAAAATTACAACGCTGAATGTATTTAAAGTCAATGAACAGTATTTAACATACAATAAACATTATTTGATATATTTGAACATACAGAATGAAAGTGTTTTTTGGTCTGTATTCTCTTTAACCACCAATTCTAATATTATCAGACCTTGGCACAGATGATTCCAGACAGACAGTCATGCATTTAAATGGACCAAGAGAAAAAAACAGTTTCACTGGCATTCCTTCTCAAAAAATGTCATAATTCTGACGCTTAAAATGTTGACCTAAAGATTTAATTGATATAACTTAACAGGCATCCCACCACATTCATTTCAGCTGCTCTATAAAATAAGCCACTATAAATACAAGTTAAAAAAAAACATTGGGGTAATGAGGAATCACAGCATTTATTACATGTGCATTACATACAAGGCAATTTGAGTATTTGTTTGTTTTGTTAAAGTAATGAGCCAATATGTTGTTGAACCTGTCTTGAGAATGAGAGAAAATAACAGGTGAGTTTATTTAATGCATGCTTCTGATTTACCTGTTTTACTAATCCTTTTAATGCTTTTTAAAGCATTTTCTAAATTAAAAATAAATCTCTGAAATAAAGAATTGTCCGATTGCACAAGTTTATCTTAATGTACTATAAAGACATAGTATTTCCCAGTATACATGGCATTTAAAAATCTTTTACATTAATAATTTTAACACGAACCACTGTTTCCTTTCAGTCACATTTGTTGCAATCACAAAAATAAATGAGTTTTTCTTCCCAAAGTAATTTCTTATTGCCAAAAATCACTGACAACTTTTTAAATAAAAAGCAGTCAAAATAATATCAATCTCCTCTTAAGAAACATATCCTGCCTATTTACCTATTCTTGATTGCGAAACATTAATTTTTAAAACAGATCACTCAAAAGTAAATCATTTGTTTTTGCTTAATACAATAGAAAACATTTACATCTGGAGGAACATTCTACGAAATTTCATAGAATGCTTGCTCATAGTGAAAATCTAGTCTCCTGCTCAAATCATCACTTAAAAATCATAATGCTATATTTCCACACCTCTTATACTAGTAGGTCACTAATTATAATTTAGAGAGTATTGGGAAACTTAAAAACACTTCTGTGCTTTATCTTGCATTTCGATTTCAAAGAAAAAAATTTTAAGTGCACACCCTTATATTTAAATGGAAGTTCATCTGGTTATCCAGAAATACTTACCCAACATTCTAAAGAAGAGTACTCAATTTGTAAAAGATATGAACTGACCCTGAGTTTTAGACAAAAATTGAAAACAATGGCAGACCTTTTGGTCTCAACAAGAGATATCTTGGCATAAAAACCCATACAACACATACAGATCAATCAAGAGTTTCTGTTCAAATAATAAGCTGTGAAGCAAGACAAGATTTCAACCAATCAGAAATTCTATGTCAACATGTCCAAAGTTAGCAATATTCAGAAAAGTTTTCTGAAAACTGCGGCAAAAATGCAACTGTGAAGGAACTCTAAAAGAGCTGGAAAAGGCAAACTTAACACAAGCTTCTATAAGGAACAATGCCATTCACTAAATGCGGAAGTTGTGAAGAGAATGATGTTTCTATTTAAGAAAAAATATTTTTTTTTCATGATGGTGGTCTTTGTGAAGATAGAGGAAGATGGGGGAAAAGAAATGGTTTAAGTAGGAAAGACTAAGGCTGCATGCCACCCTTCAGTGATGCTGGGAGGGTAGACCCTCTGCCTTATGAAAACTACTGCCAGAACCAAGCTACACAAAACATCTTGGCTGCCAGCCTAGAACAGTGCCAGGCTGTTTTTATTTTTGTGCTAGACTCCCTCAATTGAGACAGTGTGGGATTGTCACTTTGATGCACATAGAGAACAAAGAATAATATAGCATGGAGTGGAGGGGGGACATTTTTGCCCCTTTAAAGTCAGGTTGGCGTTTGTTTTCTTTGACAGGTCTTGAAAAGACCCATGAAACAAAAGTTATGCTGAAGAATGGATCAATTGCCCAAAGAAATTGTGTGAGTACAATATTGCCAACCTTTTAAAAGCCATGTAAGAGATTAACATTCTAAAAAATCAGACTTAAAAGGAGTCCAAGTCATATACATACCTATTAAAGAGGCCAGAGACCAAGAAATACATGACTCACAATTACAAATCTTATTTAAAATATGATAGTATAAAGGAAGGCCAAAAAATCTGGTGGAAAAAAAAAAGAACTAATATAAGTATTATAATCTTTAGGTCACTATTCAGAGGCAACTGTGTCAACTGCTATTCTGACCTTGATTTCTCTAAAATTAAATAATCTGATTAAAAGATTATAACATTAGAAACAGACTCCTTTATGCCCTTACAGTGAAAGAGGTGATAAATGATCAAAAATGTTTAAAGGATTTAACCACAAATCATCTACAAAGTTGCCACAGACACAAACAGGAAAACCGTCTCTTCTATCCTATTCAATTCTGTACTAGAAACAAAGCTAACACAAATGCGAAAGCCAAGTGTGTGCTGCTGCAAGCTTCAACTAAACACACTACTTGAATTTGGTGACTAAAACTCCAATAAACTATCAGCTCCTAGAGGTATGACCTTTTTCTCTCTATGCACAAGATAAGTAGAGTTAAAAGCCCACTTCCTACAAACCAAATGAAAAGAAAGAATGAACTGTGACAAGCCCAGATCCCATGCTGGCATATTTTACATTAAGCTCAGCATCATCTAAGAGCAGTATGTTTCTCTAGGGGGTAAAGTTGTGAAACTAATACAGTGTTGATAAAAAGCACCAAAGATCTACTACTAGTCCCTTCCTCCTGCACATCTCCACTGAATCGCTGTTAAAAGAAGACCAACGGCTATCAGAGAAATAGCAAGAACTAAAGCACTTGCCTCAGATGTTCTGCATGGAGGAATGGAGCATTTACCACCTGAGCCTATCTAATTTCTGACAAAATGATCCCCTGCCCAGTTTTGTTCATGGCCACAGATTCTCATAGCAAGTCATGATTAGTGTTAGGAAAGGCAATGGGGGAGGGAGAACCTGGGGAAGAAACCAAGTGAGAACTGTGGCCAAACTTCAAACGATATACATGCTTCCCTTATTATGCAAATTAGTACCCCTGCACAATGCTTTGGGACCACAAAACCTGTGGGTAAAGGTTTAAGGTACAACGATTTACTCTAGGTGGCAAGGGTGAGTCTGCCATACGATCAAAGAATGCTTTATTTTGCTCCGCACTGTTCTCCTTTTACATTTCCTTTCTTTCCTCTAGGATATACTGCTGATGCTATTACCACGTGGGACACTGATAGTTGTAGGCAAGCATTCATGTGTTGCCAAAGTGGTCCAGAAAATGATGTCTAGCTGGCTTTAGTTCAACAAGTAATATGAGGTAAAAACAGGAAGCAAAAAGAATGAAAGGTGTAAAAGAAGCTAGCCAATAGCCTGTTTTTTCTGTTTATTAATGATGCGGATGAAATGGAGAGAAATCTAGAAAAAGCAGCCAAGCCGACTGAATTACAAAGAAAGATTAAAGGAATTAAATGTGTATAACTTGGCTGACAACCAAGGAACAATATGAGAGCTGTCCACAACTCTCCAAAGTATATACATAAAAAGAAGAGTGGGGAATTTTTATCTACAATAGAAGTGTGAATATATGAAATAATAATGAGATAAAATAAAAATAAAGAAATCTGACTTCCAAGCACCAGAGGAAGTCATCTGGTAAAATTTTAAAAAGGCTGCTTCCTTCTCTTGAGAAATACTTATCATCTTACTGACCCACACTGCAGTGAAGAGTAGATGATAGGAAATAATGCCACACTGCCAGAGGACGGAATCTATGGAGAAATAAAAATGAAGTAACATGTGCTTACCGGATGATCCAGTTACACTGATGTCTCTCTTTACATGTCTGATCTGGATAATGCAGAGGTACCTGCGAGATCACGAAGGGTATAGTTACCTTCAAAATAAACCCAGCTTGAATTCTGAATCCTGATCTGGACAACAGTTTACTTGAATGATCTAGCAGTCTGATTCTTGGATATCATGAGATGGAAGAAGAATCTCCAAAAACAGAAATGTTCTGAGTTTTAACTAATGAGAGCTTCTGTCAGTCTTTCCAAGAACTTCCGAAATCAATTATAACTCAAATAACAATAATAATAATTCAGATTAGAGGTCCTTAACGTTGGTACACGGATGGCCTTCAGGAGTCTATATACTCCTCAATGATACATGTAAAATTTGTGAATTTACAAAGTGACAGTAATGAAAACAGCATGGTATTGGCAGCAAAACAGACACATGGACCAGTGGAACAGAATTGAGAGTCCAGAAGTAAACCCATATTTTTATGGGCAAATAATTTTCGACAAAAAAGCCAAAAACATACAGTGGAGAAAGGAAAGCCTCTTCAATAAATGGTGCTGGGAAAACTG
>NW_011888798.1:1995026-2015445 GCF_000151845.1 Pteropus vampyrus | reverse complement strand
ATATGGGGGAGAGGGTAAGGGGAGAGTGAAGTGGGTAAAGGAGATAAAATATATGGTAGCTGAAGGAAACTAGACTTTAGGTAATAAACAATAGAATATACAGGTGTCAAACTATAATGTATACCTGAAAATTATATAATTATATTAACCAATGTTACCCCAATAAACTTAAAAAAAATAAAGCATCATTGAAGAATACATGATTGGTCATTATATCAACAATTATGAAGAAAAGAACAAAATGGTTATTTTTTGAGGCAATATTTATTTTCCAAAATATTTTATAAGTAAAGGAAAATAAATTTTAAAAAGGTGTCAATTATTATATAATGCACGTTTTTCTTATTTTGAACTCTCATGCCTTCTTTCATATAAAATATTTCAGTGTATAACTTCAAAAAATAATAAAATAAATATTTTGCTTTTCTTCAAAAAAAATTTTGTGAGTTTATGTAAACGCATCTCTCTGTAGAGAAGATCAATAGTCAGATTTGCAAAAAGGTCCACAATGCAAAAAAACCTGTCAAGAACCTTTGCTGAGGACAGTCTAAAATCTCAGAGGCAGGTTGGAATGCATATGGGTAATCAGTCCAGGTTTGGGGTTTTCACCCCAAGGAAACAATGGAGGTACATAGACATTTGTAGATCTAGGATAAATACCTTAAGAACAGTATTACTTTCTGAGAGAGCATTACATCAGTTTTAAACTGTTACTTAACTTACACAGCCTTATGTTCTCTGCAAACTGTGCACAGTGAAGAGAATAAGATGTTACCATATACCCAAGGGTGGATATTGTGACTTTCCTGTTCTGTATATACTAAAGTCAGAATCCTTAGGTATATGGATACTAGAAAGGTCAAAACTAACATAGTAACTCTCCCAAAAAGGAGGAGCCAGCAACGCAAAAAGTGTACAAACAGTGTACAAAGCACAAAATCACAAGATTACCCAACCCATTTTTAAAAGACGTATTTTAAACAGTAATCACAGACTTAGAATAACCTATATCAGAAAGAAACAAGGGTGAAGAACCTTCCAAGTATTGTGAATAAGTCACAGCCTCAGAGAGAAGGTTGAAAAAAAAAAAAAAAAGAAGAGAAAGAGAAAGGCTAAGAAGACAATCAAATGAGGGAGGGTGGCGTTTTTGAGATGGCCTATTTGAAATAATTATCATGTAGTGTATTCTCTCGAAAAATAATTCACTTCCTGAGCATCTACCAGGCATTGCAGCTGGTGGTGGGAATTCAGCAGTGAACAAGACAAAGTTTGCCCTGCTGAAGCTTAATTTTGGGGAGATGAGAAAGAATGCATGGAGATTAGCATAACAGCAGTATCATTTCACTATACATGATATGAAAGTAACAAACAAGATGAGGAGACCGAGGCTAGGGAGAATGGCCTACATCTATCTAGTATGTCACAATGATGTTCACTCCAATTCTCAAAGTTAGTCGTGATCTTAGAGAATCGAGACTGGGAAAGCACCACAGGGGCATCTACTCAGACCTCTTTATTTCAGAGATGAGCACAGGAGAGCTATTCTAGAAGACAAAGTATCGCAACCTCATTATTTCCAAATATCAAAATACACACACCTAGACTGAGTTGTCGTTTTATGATACATGCTCTGCCTTTATAAGAGAAGCCTGACAAGTACTGAATAGCATTTTCGAATCTTTTTTAAGAACTGGCTGAGGATACTGCGTACCCTTAATTTTAACAAAGAACCACATTTCATCCAAGTGTACACAGTAACTATTCAAAAGTTTGAAAAATAATCTTAAAGTCCAAAAATAAAAATAAAGTGATGCTGAATAGAAAAAGGTATGGAAATCTATTTATTCATATATCTATACCTGAAAAGAGGGCATCCTTGATGGTAAAGGGGTTAGGGACTTCCAGGCTCAATGAAAGACGCTAGCATTCCACCTTCACACACCAGTCATCAACCCTACCCTCTGTTCCTCACCATCCATCACGAGAGATACCCAACAAACAGGCATATACAGAGGCCATTTCAATTGCTAAATGATGCTATTAGAATATCATTCTGAGCCTAAGTGCTTAAAAACATGTAAAAAAGACAGATAGAAGCACTTACAAAAAAAAAAAAGTAAAGAAGATTCTACATGCTATCATTAAAAAATGTATTTCATAGTTTTTAAAATTATTTAAGGAAAAAGAAAACCTGTTTGGAAGTCAGAGATTCCAAAAGATCAGTGATATAAAGCTTCCCCAAAGCCAGAAGTCTATTACATTCTCTTCTTAACACTTGCAGACCAGATTACCCACAGTATCCAACCTAAGATAGCAACCTTGAGTCTTTTTCTTTTGAATGAGAGGATGTTCTATGACATCTGTCATCTCATTGAACAGAAGTGATGCTACTGATTAGGGGGGCTGATCTATTCCTCCTTGAAAGAGTCTTCTCCCGCAAAGCTAAAGAGCTCTTAGGAGCTGCTTCCAGAACGAGGAGCCAAGTTTTTTTGGTCAGAGACACAGTAAGCCCTTTCCTTTAAATGTCTCACAAGTTAGAATTTTTCACAATATCTACACCAAAATATGACTTATTCATATTAATTTTCTTTGTATTGCCATCATTCATTGTCTTCATTTTTAATTTAGTGATATTTTTAGCCAAATGAAATGAAACACAGTTTTCTCCAATCTGTTTCTGCTCTACTCTTCATCTTCTGGGACCCAATTCACATGGTCCTTTAACAACTATGTATTTCACACCAAACCAGATATCTGCCTAAAGCTTACCAATCTAGCCTCCAGGCATATTTCTTAAATAAAAGCAGCCGCTTTGTAAACTTGAAATTTGCAAACTAAAGGAACAAATGAACTATCAAAAGACCTAGTAGTATGTAACAGTTGCTCACCTCTAAGCAGAGTTTAAAATTCATTTCAACTTATTATTTTTTGAAAGAAACAGCCATTGACTTTTTCCCTTTGCAAAATACTGTGTTTAATGGCCTAGTTAAATCAGAGGTGATAGTGTGAAGCAAGTGTTTTAAATTGGTAAATTCTAAACCTTTTAATGTACATTGAAAGTACATCAGTCAGAAGTTTTAATAAGACTCAGCAGGACAGAGAAGAATTAACAGTCTGTAGGTATCAAAAGGGGGTGATAGGCAATGATAACCTTAATCATTTGCATAGGGATTTATAATTTCATTGCTTAAAGGTTAATGAAATTATGTGGTATTTTGCCCACTCTTATCCAGAAAATGATTTGATGGCTTGGTTTGTATATATTTATTGACTGAATCATGTAACAGAAGAAATGACTCTTTTAACCAATTAATCTACTGCATTTTCACTCATGTACTCCTGGGTATACAACTATCATTATCTTTTCTAACCAATATCTGGTGCCCTAAGACAAAAACATAAGGTTCCCAACAGCATCTCAGAAAAAAGAACAAACTCATAATCAGAACTCTAAAAGTATAGTAAGTTGCTAAAAATGATTGTTTTTTTTAAAAAAATTAGATGCATTCCTTAATCTATTTTGTACTTCAAGTCACCTACTGCTACATAGTTGCTTCTGCCAAATATTAACATAAAATCTACCCTAGAGATTGATGAAGGTATTCAAGAAACCTACTTGAAAAAGAATAGAGAAATGCTAACAATAGACACAAATAATTAGAACAGGTAAAACAATAAAAGAATTCTAGGCTAGACCAATAGCTTTAAAACCTCAAAGGGCAAAAACCACGGTGGCATTGCTTCACTGAGCACCCCAAAGGTATTCAAGGCCAGCACTCTGCTTGGTACCCAGTTCTAGTGGAAAATTGCAAAATCTGTGGGAAGAGCAGTGTTATCTACTCTGGCTGCACATCAGAATCACCTGGAGGGCTTTAAAAACATTAATAAATAAATAAAGCTGATACTCAGGCCCCAGAACCAGATATTCTGGTTTCATCGGGTAATTTTTAGAAGCTCCCTAGGTGATTTCTCATGTCCAGCTGGGGTTAAGAAACACTGCTACAGACACTGGGTCTCAAAGTGTGGTCGGTCCCTAGCAAAGTGTGGTCCCTAGATCAGCAGCTGGGAACTTCTTAGAAATGCAAATTCTGAGACCCCCACCCCAGACTGAAAACTCTGAGACGGTATTTTGAGGAGCCCCTCAGAGGATTCTGATGTACACGGATGTTTAAAAAGTACTACTTTACACTTAATCTTAGACGAAAGGCCAAGAAGCATTGAAAAACACTGCTTTCAAGTAAAAAAAAAAAAAAGACAAACAACAACAAAAAATAGGTTTCAGTCCTCCCTCCACAATTTACTGGTTGTATGACCTTTGGTCAGCTCTCTAAACCTCATTTTTCTTACATGCAAAATAACAGAGTTAGCTAACATTTGTTAAACATGTGTTACCAGAGAATGTGCTAATAAGCACTTTACATACATTACATAATTTAACCCTTACAACAAGCTTACGAAGTAGATATTAGTATGACTTATACTCAGAGATGATGAAACTTATCCAAGATTAAAAAGTGAATAAGCAGAATCAGAATTTAAACTCAAATTTTTCAAATTCCAAAATCAATGCTCTTTCTCTATTCCATTATCATCCATTAAGTGATTTCATGCCTTGGTTTGTATATATTTATTGACTGGATCCCTCCCTCCTTTCCTTCCTTCCTTCCTCTTCCTTCCTTCCTCTTCCTTCCTTCCTTCCTCTTCCTTCCTTCCTTTCCTTCCCTTCCTTCCTCTCCTTCCCTTCCTTCCTTCCTTCCTTCCTTTCTCTTTCCTCCTGTCTTCCCTCCCTCTTTCCTTCTTTCCTTTCTTCCCTCCTGTCTTTCTCACTTTCTTCAGAAGAAAGCTTATTTTCCTACTAAAAAGCTGGAGATTAACTAGCATGTATGTTATTTAGTGAGGGACTACAAAGTACTTAGCATTCTGCCATATTCCAGAAAGAAAAGGATGAAAATTTTAAAAATTTAATAATCATAGCAATGAAGGACAAACTAGATGGAGACACACATTTTTCAAAACATAGGGAGGGACACATATGATTTAGTTCTAAAAGTGAGTCAAAAACAGAAAAAGTAACTCATGAGTTCATGAGACTAGAGCTCAGAGACCAAGACATGATGTCAGAAGGAGGTGTAGCTTATCCTGAAAAAGGGTAAAAATTCTGTCCTGCACAGCGGGGAGAAACAAGGGTTTGAGAATAGTAAGTAACACAGCTAAGTAAGGTAAATGGGTCCAGTCTATGACTTAAAGTAATAAGAATAACTTTACTACAGTAAAAATATTAAAAAATTTTTCACAGAATATTTTTGATGCACTGATAGTAAAAAAAGTAAACTTAAAGTCTAATCATAAGTACTAAACCTAGGGAAAAAAAAAATCAACCTAGAATAATAACAGGGAAAAAAACAGGAGAAAAAGTCATTTCTTTTACTGAAAGTGTTTTGATCCACCCTTTACTATGGTATTTCCATGGGCAATTTGTATGCATTACATAGCATTTTCAATCATTCACTAATCCAACCAACACTAACTGATCACATTTAGTCAGTCACCAAGGATAAAAAGATAAATAAGACACTGACCCAGGGCACATGAGCATTTATGTAGGAAGCAAACCGCCAAGTGTTTTATGCTACATTTACATGAAGTTATTAGGAATTAAGAAGGCCACTACAGAAAGACCAATTCTTAGGAATGACTTTTGTGAAATTCCTGAAAGTCAATGAGGTGTAAGCTAGCCAAAGTGTTCCACATGTAACATATGAGTACTTTGTTTATGCTAGCATCACAACCATCAGCTCGCAAGTGGAGCATCCCAAGCTCCATCCACATTTAGACCTACTTATGCCTAAGAAGGGCAGGCAAACATAAAATCTAGAGGTAAAATTTTTAACACTCACATCATTCATGTCATTATTTACTGAAGAATAATGAATAACTGTGCTCAGAAACGCACTGGAAGATTCTACCTGTGTATTAATGAAGGAAAATGTGAGCAACAATAGGCTGACTGAATTCACTAGCACCTCAGATTTCCAACTCTGTCAATGATAGTCCAGTGCTGCATACCATTTTCTTTACTTCTACTACAATCTGACATTTGTCTCTAAGAACCAATTTAAGAAGTATATAAATCCACCAGACTATGCTTAAATGATGAAATGACAGGGTTATTTTTTCTCAGAATAAGCGTGAACTGAACTTGCTATGTTAGAAATTATAGCATTTTTCACACTAAATATAATTAAGAATCAATAATGTGTCTTTAATGTGCCTGTTTATTAATAATGTATACCAATATAATCAAATAACTGAATCCCAGAGTTAAAAACTACTTGTAAGGTCACCAGGCAAAACATGAGCTTTTATTCCTCGCAGTATCTAGGACACATATAGTTAAAACTAAAACAATGGCATAAAAGCCCTCCAAGAACTTTGAGTAATAAATTTCTTTGGCACCAATATATCTAATCCATATACACTAATATATTTTACTAAAAGTCAATCACCTATCATCTCATTCTTTAATAACAAAAGGTTGTACTTAAGAGCAGTACAATTTTAATAAAAAGTGGTTGGTATAAAATCATCTTTTAAAATATTCAGACCACGCCATTCAGATATCCACATACACTTGGATCTATACACATTAAAGAACTTGTTTAGATTTACTGAAGCTATACCTGCTCTCAAGAAACAAAAAAGTTGTGAAGGTTGATCAAACACAACTTTGCCTCAAGTATATTAATGTTTTCCACTAACGCTGTCCTAAAAGTTAACAGTTAATATAATCCAAAAGTTTCTCTTTATTTCTATATTTAAATCATCACAGGTTTGATCAAGTGTGCAAATCCCGATGGGTTCAGGGTTCCCTTCAAAATGTCTTATAGGAACATTAAAAATTGAATGGGCATAAACAACTCCCACAGAGCGGAGCTCATGAAAGCATTGCTGTGATCTCTGGGCTTCACATGCAACAACACTGGGGAAGTCTGCAAGGGAATATGAGCAACTAATTACTGTCTTTTGCTTGAGGGCAGGTGTGCTGATCTCTACAGGTTTCTCAGTTGCAGTGCTCTGCCTACTACATTGCCTCTCCAAGACGTTCAGTGTAACCACTTGCTGAAGCTCTGCAACACATCTGATAGAATACCAGGCCATTATGTGTTCAGGAAGAAACATGTTGTGACTTCTTAAAGATATCGCTAAGGAAAAACAACAGCTGAAAAGGTTTTAAATGGTTTGTGAAAGAATACTATAAGGCAGTATAAAGAGTAACATACAAAATTTTATCTATCTGTCACACATTAGACAAGGATACCACTGTTGTCTTAATGAGTACAGAAAGTTTTCCCAAGTAAATACAGTTATTTTCAAAACAAAAAAGAAAAAAGAAAAAAATTAACTAAATAATAATCTCATGTTGGTCAATCTTTTTTCATTCATGAAAGACAGTGGCCAGCGCTGGGAATGCAATTTTATCAAGACCAAAAGAAGACCTAAGAAATTATCCACTATAGGAAGTTAGTAAATGAAATAGTCATCTGAAAATAGGGGAAGTATATATTCTATTCGCATGAGAAGCCACTTACAGGATTAATATCCTTAAAACCTTCCCCATAGTACTTGGAAAGAAGTATGCTTAATAATGAAGAGACACATAAACCAAAGACAAACAGCCCTTGCTCCACTACTTGCAACCTGCATGATCTTGGGCAAGAAACAACCTTTCTGTGCCTCAACTTCCTCATCTAATGATTCACAAGACCTACCTCATCAGGGATGTTTTAAAATAAGACAGTGTCTCTTAACTATTTGGCCAGGGCAATCACATGGTAAGTGGTTAATAAAGTGTAATTAGCATTATGAAAATTACAAAGTACATTCTTCCCTTGTTCTAGGTAGAACATTAGCCAAACAAAAAGCATCTTGGAAAGTAAAGATTCATCAGCAGATTGCTACTCAGAAATTTGTTACATGGTGGATCTTTTTAAATAAAAATATACCACCTGGCTTTTGAGCAATCAAGCAACAAACAAACACACAAACACAACTTTTAACTAATTATTTTTTCTGAATAATTATTCATCTTGATGAAAAGGTCTTATTTCTAATACTAAAATTTTGTGGAGAAACTAGCAGTGTTTTATAACAGTAAGGTAAGGAAAGTTCTAATAATATTTCAAATTTTCATCTACTTAAGAAAATCTCTCTGGTACTATCAAGGTTAACGTTCTTAGGCAATGAATCTGTTCAGAATAAAGAAATGTGTGTAAATGCTAATATGATATTTAACCAATTATTTTTATCCAAAGTTCCCTATTTAGTGTTGTTCTTTAACCAAATGGAATTAAGATGGTATCTCTGATCATCATTAATATGAATCACCAGTTGTGTAACCACTGGTCTTTAAAAAAATTAATAAAAGCAAGAATTAAAATTGTTCAGATTATTCGCAAAGGAACCAAAAAGGGCAAAAGAATTTAAAGCAAAATATGTACAAAATACATTAAAATAACATAGTATTTCTGAAATTAAAATGATTAGACCTATGGGAATATAATTATTTAAGGCAATATCCCTCCCACTCTCAGTAGACTATTATATCAGGGGCTTATTTCTTCAAACCTGGACAATGCAATAACATTGCAAGTGAGAAAACTGAATAAAGATATTTTTCTCTCACATTACCTTTCTCAGGAAACTACTACAGGATGTATACCAAAAAATATATATAAGAGTAAGACAAGAAGGAAAACAATACGAGACCCAGGAAGAGGCAAAGGGGTTCCTAATGGAACAGCAATGGAAAAGCACAGGAAGAGAAATGTAGAAAATAAAAATGGAAGTCTCCTGAAAGGATATATTCAAGAAAAAAATAATCTGATATGATTTATTTTATGGAAAATTATACTAAGAGGTTCCTAGATGATACAGGAAGAAATATTAAGAGTAACAAGAAACTAAGCAAATGAAAAGCAGAGCTTTACTAACACCATGAAAAACATAAAAATTAGAAGTGAACTTTTCATCAGAATTCATTACAATAAATATCTGCATAGTATAATGGTGTAACACTAAAAATAAATTAATCAAAAGTTATAATCTAACAATACTGGGAATATGCAGAAAAGGGATGGCAGTATAAAGGCGAAAAATCTGCAAAGACCATAATATAAAGTCAATAAAAAAATCTAAACTAAATGAATCAAAGACCATGATATAAAATCAACAATACCTAAAATGAATGTGTATATCTGTAATTTAGCAGTATAAGATACATAACCAGAAGAAACAGATAAAAGGTTAAAAATAGTTGCCCCTAGAGAAAGAGACTAGAAAGAGTGAGTAAGGAATCACTGTGTTTTCTAACAGGCCTTTAACAATTAGAATTTTAGACTAGGTGAATGTACTATCTTGACAAAATAAGAATTAATTTAAAACAATCTGTCACATTCACCAGAATGTTTCTGACAGTGTTTCTCATAACAGTAAAAAGCAGAAACAATCTAAATCTTCAATAAGAGAAGACTAGTTAAATAATTTACATTATATCTATACAGTAATTAAATGGCTACGTAGTCATTTAAAATGATGTTGCAGAAAAATATTTAATGACATGGAGAAATGTTCGAATCAGGAAATGAAAAACAATTCAAAAACAGCTGAGGAATAAAAATGCAATATCTATGAAAATATCAATGGTAATTTTAGAATATTTTTCTCAATGCTTCTCTGACTTTCCAAATTTTCTAAATAGTAGCTTTGTAAAAGGAAGAAATATTAAGAGTAACAAGAAACTAAGCAAATGAAAAGCAGAGCTTTACTAACACCATGAAAAACATAAAAATTAGAAGTGAACTTTTCATCAGAATTCATTACAATAAATATCTGCATAGTATAATGGTGTAACACTAAAAATAAATTAATCAAAAGTTATAATCTAACAATACTGGGAATATATATAGATAGATAGATATAGATATAGATATAGATATAGATATAGATATATAATTTAATGCTATTTATTACTCTATTTAAGTAGTGTTACTTTATGAAGCCTTCCCTGATATTGGAGCCAGAATTAATTTTTCCCTTCGCACTGCACTTTGTATGTGCCACCATTAGAGCATTAATGCAATCAGCTTTGTAACACAGGTAATTGCTTGTCCATTCTCCCACTGGATTAAACCGCTGAAGAGAGGACTGTGTGTAAGCCATCATAGTATAGGCTGAATGGAATGTGCCTAGACTTCTGAAGACAATCCCACAAAATGAGGAAATCCTAAATATGGTCTGAGTATTACTTTAAAAAAAAAAATTTATTTATTTATTTTAATTAGTTTCAAGTATACAGCACATTGGTTAGACATTTACATAGTTTATAAAATGATCCCCCTAATTGCTCCTTCTCTCCTCTGGTTTTCCACTTAGCCAACATATTAATGCTAACTGCATTCTGAGCATCGCTTTTTTTAAAAGTGTAGAATCATTAGTGTGGAGAAGGATAATAAAAAATATAAGTTCTCATGTAGGTTACTCTTATCACATTGCTGTTTAGTCCTATTTCACATAGAGTGTCTCTCAAATTGACTTCCGGAATATTTGTTCTTTTGACTGAAGGCTTCAGTAGTGAAGCAGTGTTTAAAAGCAGATCTTCAGGATTTCTTAATAGATCCATATTTATTACTCGAAACGCCAGGTTCTTAAGGATTTGGTTAGTAGAATATCAGTTACCCAAAATGTTTCTATAATAAATTAAAATTAGGATTATTTGTCTTTATATGAGTATAAGATTTTCAAACTAAGTAGAAATTTAAATATGGTTAGTGGAGTAAATGTGAAAAAACATTTCATAATGTTTGGCTTTTATTTAGAACTCATTTCACGATAACTAACAAATAAAGCAGCACAAATACTAGCAATAGAACTTTTCTGGGCAAAACCAGAAAACTCCGCTTATTGTAATATGTGGAAAATTCTTAACTCTTTCCTATAAAAAGAAATCAATGTTCAGTACATTTGATTAAAAGTCATAAAAGGATTCGAATATTTCATCTTGGTGGAGCTATTTTCTCCATGAGCTCAACCACTACTTTTCAGCATGCTTTTAGAATAGACCATGTATGAGTAAGAGTCACAAAGCACAGAATGTTATGAAGTAAAGGGCTATTTTATCCACCCTCACTCTCCCATCCCCAGAGGTATGAGCAGGAGGGCATGGACAAGGCAAATAGCCTTTTACAGAGCAAGGTTAAACTGTCTATTGAGTGACAACTGTGAAATAAGGAAGAAATTAAATTCTAATTGCAATAAGATCTGTAGACTTTTATTTCTTAAATTGTTTACCAACTTTTAAAAACAAACAAGGACATAATGGTTTAACTACAAAATGATAAAGGATAATATACTTTACAAAAGAATGTGCCATGAGTTGATTTTATATAAGTTATATGCAATATATTTGTTATTACATGAGGAGACCAAGGCAGAAAAATTTTAAACCAAAAATGCTAGGAATAATAGCAACTAAACTTTATTTGAGCATCTCGAAAATTTTAATATAATAAAACATTGTTATTTTACAAAAAATCAATTTATCATCTTTTTTTTAAAAAAACATAATTTCTGCATTACACAAAACACACTACTAAGAATTCTAGAAAATTTAAACCAATCTACAATACAGAAAGCAGATCAGCAATTGCCTAAAAGCTAAAATGGTGGCAGGCGATGGGGGAGACTGACTTGAAGAGGGCACAGAGAACTTTCTGGGGTAACAGAAATGTTCTGAATCATAACTGTGGTCGTAGTTACATAGCTGCATGTTTCTGTCAAAGCTCATCACATTGCTCACCTAAAATGGGTACAATTTATTGTAAGTAAATTATACCTGAAAAAAACTGATATAAAAAATGTACTCATTATGGCTGTCATGGCTGACAATCATTTCAATTACCTAAAGACTTTAATTGCAAATTTATTGTTTCTGACACACAAGGTAAAGATACCATGAGTAAAAATCAGCTAAGTGATAACATTAGTTTACAGTCACCAATCAACTCAAATATACTGCCACCTATACTGTACTTATCTATATTACTTTATTTTACTGGCTATTTTTTTTCTCCTCAATTAAGTTTTAGATTAAAAAAATGTACTATGTATTAACAGCATCCTCCAAAATCTAGCTCAAATTGCTTCACTAAAGTGTTTATTCGTTGACTTATACCCTAAAATATTTCATATAATTATCATTTCTTAATAATAAATGAGCAGCAGTTTTTGAAAAAATATAAGAACAGCTATCTTGATTTCACATACTGGATAATGTTAGTTTAGAAGATTAATACATTTTTTCATAATCACATTTAAACAATTATTTCACATTTGAGAAAGTAAAGTTATCTAGCAGGTATTAAATAGCCAATATGAACTCACAAAACAAGCTACCATATAAAAGTATAGCTTTTAAAGTGAAAATATTACAATTTTATTCTTTCCATATGTGACAGTGTTACTATTACATACAAATTTTACTATAATAATTGCCAATAATGTATCTATTTCTAAAAATAACATGATATTATTTCACACTTAATAACAAATTGGTTTAAGATGACTTGCTTCACAAATCTTAACAAGAAAACACTTGAACAGTTTACTAATTATTATTTTAAAAATTAATTACACAGTAATCAAGACAGTGTGGTACTGGCGAAAGAACAAACAAATAGATCAAAGGAACAGAAAAGAGAGCCCAGAAATAGGCTTACACAAATATAGTCAACTGATCTTTCACAAAGGAACAAAGGCAACTCAATAAGGATTGTTTTTTTAACAGATGGTGATGGAACAACTGGACATCTACATGCAAAAACCTGAATCTATATATAGACCTTATACCCTTCACAAAAAATAACTCAAAATGGATAGACCACAGACCTAAATATAAAATTTAAAACTGTAATACATCTAGAAGATAATATATGAGAAAACATAGCTGACCTTGGTTTGGCCATGACTTTAAGGTATAATACCAAAGGTACGATCCAGAAAAAAAAAAGTTAAAAACTTCTGCTCTGTAAAAGACACTGTCAAGAAAATAAGAAGACAACATACACACTGAGAAAAAAAAATCTGCAAAAGACACATATATGATAAAGGGCAAAACATACAAAGAACTCTTAAAATTCAACAATAAGGAAAGAAACAACCCAATTTAAAAATGAGCAAAAGGTCTAAACAGACACTTCACCAAAATGGTATACAGATGGTAAATAAGCAGATGTGAATGTTCAACACCACATGTCATTAGGGAATTATAAGTTAAAACAACAATGAGATATTACTACACATCTATTGAAATGACTAAAATCCAAAACACTGACAACAAATACTGAAGAGGATATGGAGCCACAGGAACTCTCATTCATTTTAATGAGACTGCAAAATGGTATATACTCTTTGGAAGATAATTTGGCAGTTTTTTACAAAACTAAAACTGAACATACTCTTACCACACAACCCAGCAATCAAGCTCCTTGGTATTTATTTAAATTATCTGAAAACTTACATCCATGCAAAAACCTGCACACAAATGTTTACAACAGCTTTCTTCAGAATTGTCAAAACTTGGATGCCAAGATGTCTTTCAAAACTTAACTGGATAAAAATACTGTAGTACATCATATAATGGAATATTATTCGGCACTAAAAATAAATGAGCTATCAAGCCATGAAAAGACATGGAAGAAACTTAAATGTAGTATTGCTAAGCAAAAGAAGCCAATATAAAAAGTCTACATATTGTGTTAATTAGCCCCACTATATGACATTTAGGAAAAGGCAAATCTGTGGAAACAGTAAAAAGATCAGTGGTTTCCAGGGGTTCTATGAGAGAGAGTGTAGGAGGAATAAATAGGTAAATTGGGATTTTATGGGCTGTGAATTATTCTGTATGATACTATAAGGGTGGATACATGGTATTCATTATTCATTTGTCAAAACCCACAGAATGTCTAACTTAAGTTAGAGCGAACCCTAATTTAAACTAAACTTTTGCTGATAATGTACCAATGTTGGTTCATCGATGGAAACAAATGGGCCACTCTGGTGAAGATTTGACGGCTGGGAAGGCTGAGAGGGGTGACCCTCTGTACTTTCTACTCAATTTTGCTGTGAACCTAAAACTGCTCTAAGAATTAAAGTTTATTATTTTTAATTAATTACATAAAAAAGTTCTTTCTAAAATGAAGTCCAGATCTTGTGTGTACAGTATAATATGGAAATGTAATGTAATGGCTCTCCAGCTCATATAACCAAAAGGACCCACCTTTTCTTTAAAACATGTAAGGTCCTTTCAAAAGTTATCTTTCTCTAAGAGAAGTTTACGGTTTGTGCTTTTATGAGAAATTCAACAAGCTTCCCGTATTGAGGAGCAGTTCTTATCGTCAAAATCTTAAGTTTTACAAAACTAAGATGACTGCTTCACTTTTACAATGATAATTTCAAAAGATATGTTCCCACTACCAATAAAGAAACATGCACCAAGCAGCTAACATTCGCCAACATGTGTCGACTCTAGGATTTTACCATATTACATACAATTGATTTCTTCACTCAATTTCCTGACATTTACTACTGTCTCTCCCAATATATGAAAAAAATTATGCTTATAGGCCTCTCAATAAAAAAGATATTAAGAGGTTACAGTTCAAAAGTACCACATTAAATATTAAGCAAGTTTAGACAACTAATTTTAAAAACAAAAATTAAAATCTAATACAAAGATCTTTTATCCACTGCCTTCTTAATATTTTCACAAAGAAACCACCCAAATTCTTGACCATGATATTTTTAAAGTTGACTAAAAGCTGGATCATTTAAGAAACAATCGAAATTTATAGGAAGTGGGTAGTGGTAAAAGAAAAATAAGCCATCAACATCATTTTAAGTTTGAGGAATGTCATAGTCTTAAACATTTCATAGATATGGGAATTGGAGTGATCAAGAAAAAGAGTAGCCAGGAGTAAAAAGTATATAAAAATCTATCATCTGGACAAGGTGATTAGCAGCAAAATATGTTAAATTACTGCAAGATTTTAGGATAAGACATTAAAACTATCTTTATAACAGATTTTTATTGAAGCTGGAATTAAATTTCAAAGGATTTAAGTCGATGTTTTTTTAGTAACTGTATATTATATGTGAAACACTATGACAATTTCCTGCCTCCAATGGACCTACAATCTCAATGAGAAGACACGAAAGACACAAGAGAAATGGATATTAGTCAGAAGTGATAAATTAGTAGTTGAGAGAAGCATGGGAAAGAAAAACTATGGTTGACTGAAATATCTTGAGCCTTAATAATTTGGGAGGACAAAGATTTCATTAAATGAGGTAGTAAATACAACCACATTTAGAATATAAGATGATAAATGGTAACAAAACTTACTGTGGTAATTGTTTCATAATATATGTAAGTCAAGTTATTATGCTGTATATCTTAAACTTCCACAGTGCTGTATGTCAAGTATATCTCAATAAAACTGAAAGTAGAAAACAAAGAAACTCATTAGCCTACAGGTGAAGATGAAAGACAGGATTAGATGAAGGCATTTAAAAAGAGAAAACTAAGCTAGAGCAAATGGACTGAAAATAGGGCTTAGCAAAAGCTCCCGGTTTAAAGAATGGGGGAAGGAAGGAAGAGATAGGAAGGGGAGAAGAGAGGGAGAGTACACACAAAGAGGTAGCAGAAACATAAAAAAAAATTTAAAACATGACAGTAGGAAGACACTTGTTACCCAGGCTCTCTACTCCAGAAAGAAGCTAAAATTTAATTAATTAATTAAACACAAAAAGAACAAAAAATAATGAATACCTCTCGTCAATGAAACAAAGACAGTCACAACCACAAACCACAAACTACAAAAAAAAAAAAAAAAAAACCTGCCAAATTTTGTGATATCGGTAATCAAAATGAGGAGTAATGCTAAGAGCCAAACCACACCCCCTCAGATGTCAGGCAGGATAAAGGTTTTCCTAAAATTAGAAGAGTTCTAAAGCCCATTCAAGGAAACCCTGATTAGAGTAATGATGTTTAAGCACCTACCTAAGAGAGAATAAGAAAGGTTTCTCCAGAACACCAAAAAGAAAAGAGGAAAAACCAACATGACATTTTTATTATCAATGACCTAACTTCCTAGCTCAGAGAGACTGCCAAATGGGGTGAAAGAGAAGGGAAGCAGTTAGCACCAAACTGAGTACTACACAGACTTTTATGACTCACAGGATCTCAAAGTTACAGTGACCTTCACTGCACCCGCAAGCTGAAGTGAGAAATATCCCCAGAGCAAAGGAAACGTCTAATGTGAAAGAGTATTTAAGATAAAAAATCTAACTGGAAGCATGAACGATACTATTTATCCCCTCTCCCTACTACTCAATACTTGCATCTGATCTCACATTTTTTTTTTCAGGTAATACCTGAATTGAACCCATTCAAAAATGAATAATAACTAGAAAAGAATCAGCAAAGAATTTATACAGAACTACCAAGAATTGGATAGAGGGAAGAGGCAAATGGCAGATGAAGAAAAGATATTGTCTTAGGAAATAGAGGAAGAACTCAAATAACTTCCACACTCTTAAATTACAGAGACTATGAGTTACTTCAAAGTAAAAGGGCTCAAAGAAAAGAATGAAATCGCTCAGAAAAGTAAGAATTTTTCAAAGAGATGTAAAAGCAAACTGGCAAGCTAAAAGACAAAGTTGTAGACTAAAAACAACAAAAACCAAAAAAACCCATAAGTTAAAGCCATAACAGCAGCAGCAAAAAATACCAGAATACTCAGTCCTGAAACAGCCAGGAAAAGAGAGGACAGCATGAAAAAAAGCACACAAAATGAAATTAAAATGTGTGTGTGTGTGTATGTGTGAGAGAGAGAGAGAGAGAGAGAGACAGAGACAGAGACAGAGACAGAGAGAGACAGACACAGACAGAGAGAGACAGAGAGAGAATGTGAGAGAGAGAGAAAGTAAAAGAGATCCAGCCAATACACATTTGACATCCTTGCTCACTGGCCAGCCACTCACCTCCTGCTGTGTGACCCAGTTCCTAACAGGCCACTAACTGGTACTAGGGGTTTGGGGACCTCTGCTATAAAGGATCACTTATTTAATTACTGTAACTCCTTCAGTTCTACTTTAATTTGGTTCTACTTTAATTTCTTTTGGTTCTACTTTAATTTCTTCTACTTTTGTTAAATTCAAGTAATATCACCTTTATTTAAGCAAAAACAGTATATAGGATAATCTTATAATTTTTCTCTTATTTCTCTATCTGTAAATATATGTATGCATGTGGGTATGGGTGTATATGGGTGTGAGTATGCATTCATGGAAGAGAGAAAAAAATGTCGGAATTGATTTTCTAAATTATGATTATGTGTGGTAGAATTAATTTTTTTTAATTTCTTCATAATTTTGTTTTTTATATATTAAATATATAATCATTTAATGCAAATCTGTATTTTAAGAACTGGACAGGGCAATATATAGAAATCATAAATCAGAATAGAAAATTATATAAACTTCACATATTTCTTATTTATTCAGTCATTTATTTGCTCATTTATTCAACCAGTAACTGTCTAATACCCACCATGTAGAAGAAATAAAAGACATTAAACTGTCCTAAACATCTTAAATGTCACCATATACTTAATAAGAGGAAGTCTGTACCAGATAATTATAAAGCATATATAAAATAGGTAATGTTCCAATAAAAGGCACTGATCATTTGGAATTTAAAACCTGACGGAATAAACACAATACAAATGCCATTAACAAAATTTTAATTTATTCTTAGTGAGTAATATAATTTGTGTGTGTGTGCGATATAGCAGATGTTGGATTCAAAAAAAAAAAAAGGTCATCTTATTCCAAACTTTAATTAAACAAAAAGTAAAATCTATCTAAATGAAAATGATTTCTCAACATAGTGGTATAGGGTTTGAACCCTTCTACTTAGAAAAGACGCTATTCTTCCCATGCTAGGGAAACCATTCTGTTTTCTTGTTACCCAACACCTTCCACCTCAGGCTATTCCCTTGAGTTACCTCCCTCTGTACAGCCTACCAGTCTAATGGACTTTCTGGCATAAAAGGGAAATTCTAAAGCCCTCTTAGCATATTTTCCCCTATGAACACATTTAATCAAATGCCACAGCTCTAATTCTTCATCTCACACAACCGTGTTGTTCTTTTTAAGAAACAATCCATAATAATTTAACTGAACAAGCAAAGTGATGGAAATCACCAGATTATAGTAAACTATTTACCAGAAACGTTCTAAATTTTGAGCAGGGCAGGGTGATATTGTAACAAAAAAGATCACTGGCAAAACTCAAAAGAAAATATATATTCAAAAATATGTACATTGATTCACATCCTTGGTTTACATCTGTTTTTGCTCTGAAATGGGGGAAAGCCCAGATAACAACTCTTTGAAAAGGTTAAATATAACTTCCCCCAGGTTGCTTTTTGAAACCCACATATATAATGACATTTGTTGGCTGAGTCTCCACATATGCCTTGCAAGAAAGTGGTAAACAATTTCAAAGATGATGCAAACTGCAGGTATGCAAAAGGAAATGCTAAAAAGTGAACTATTTATACAGTGTTGAAAGCTCTTAGGGAGATGATTCAAAAGTATTTTAAAATCATTCTTTGAAACTTGAAGTGCATCTAGCACCAAAACACAGATTTTATAAATATGAATGATGAACTTTATATGTTATGAATTGCATACATCTTGCCATTTTGGAAAAGTGTTTTGCTGGAAGACAAATAATGTGATTATGCATCACCTTCTTTTTGTTCTTTTGTCTCATAATTCTTCATCCCAACACAGAAGAATTCATGGGGGAAAAAAATGAAACTGAGCCATTCAAATACCTTTGATACAAGCTCTTCTAATTTTCTCTCCACACCAAGAGTAAAGAGTGGAGAGAGAACGGGAAGAAAGGAGAAAAATTAACAAGATGGAAAGTGAAGTTGTAGGTAGAAGCAAAATGAGACAATGCTGTTCTCCCACAGAATGGAAATGGGAACAATGACACAAGATACATATATATAAAAGGTCACAAATATGAGCCACAAATCGTGGTTAGAAAACGTGAAATTACTCAGGCATCAACATTCAACCCTACTGCTACAGACAACAGGGGATGGCTGTTGGACTGTGCCTCATTAGGAAGTCAGGAGTGGTAACTGTTGCTAAAGTTGCTATTTTAGGCTTTGGTGAAAGGCTGTAACAATGAAGCATAATTGGAAGAGCATGGTCTTGGTAGTCATGTAGACCTGGGCTCACAACCCACACCTACTAATCCTATTTGCAAGATTGCTTCACCTCTGTGGTCCTCAACAAAATGTGTACACCTACAACCAGTTTACAGAACTGTCGCAATAAACAGTTGAGGTGATGTATACAAAACACCTATTTTATACAATGCTTGGCAGAAACACAGAAAGAGTTCAATATGTGAGCTTCTTTGTCTATGTGCATCTCACTGGTTTTTATATAACACGGTAAAATCTGAAACATTCAAAAGTAAACTCTTCCTAACACTAACAAGAAAAGCTGCTAATTTAAGTTATAATCCAATGGTTTTGGAGATTGTACATTGATATAGGTGTTCTTTGAGGGTTCTTTCCATCCCTGTGGAATATATCTCTCAGCCAAACAGGGAACAAGTGTAAAACAGTGCAAAAGTTGCTGGATTGACCTGGCTTCTGGGTTCTGGTCATGTTTCTACGAGTTGTGTGCTCTGGCAAATTAGAGCTACCCTGGACCTGTTTCCTCATGTAGACTAAGAAACCTTCTGGCTCTAAAATGGTATTCTAAGTTTCGCTTGAAATTCAACTGGGCTATGTACTGTAAGGTATAAAAAAAATAAATATGAGGTCCATCTAAATATAAAGAACTTTCAAACTGCCTAGAGAAAAAAACATAATATAATAATAGAAGACTTATCATGTATATAAACCATGATAAAAACATTAAATAATAATATAAAAGAGAAATAACAGGTGATAGAAAGAAATCTAACTATAGGAGGTGAACACACAGTGTAAATATATATATATGCGTTACTGTTAGAGTGTACAGCTGAAACTGACTGGATTTCGTTAACCAATGTCACCATAAAAAAATTAATTAATTAAAAAAAAAATTTGTTAAAACTTGGGAACCTTCTAAACAGTGCTATTTATTTTAACAGGATTTAACGGATACCAGACAATAAGACTGACAGTTCAAATCTATTTTAAGGGGGGCCTACATAAGTTTCTATAACAAAGCAAACAAAAGTTGCATTTTTTATATGACTTTTCTCTCTATCTCAAAGCTATGATCA
>NW_011888798.1:1941003-1994976 GCF_000151845.1 Pteropus vampyrus | reverse complement strand
TGGAAACAGCCTGAGCTAAGAGACAAGACGAAATTCAGTCAGAAGCAGAACTTAAGCTCTCAAGCAAATCCTGTTTAAAATGCAGATAATATCACCTAATATTTATCTGTCAAAACATAAAGGAGCTAAATAAGATCTCTTAAGGAGATCCATTATCACATGCTTTATAGTAAGATAATAACAATCTGATATAGCTGAAAAGAAGACATTATTTGAGGGGAAAAACAATTTACAGAGGAGAGGAGAACTGAATTGAGAAGTCTTTGAAATTCAAAATCTTTAGTATGGCATGCAAGACCCCTTTATAATCTGGTCCCAACTTTCCTTTCTAACCTCATCCTCAACATCTCACACACTTGGCTTCAAGGGGCTATTCCATTCCCTGATTTTGGTCCCAAGTGACTGAAAATAAGGAAATGTGACTTAAAATAAAAACAAGATAGATCAAAACATATGAAAATCCTCTGCTTCTCTAGCTCTTAAGACTTCTCTATAACTTGACTTGAGACTTGACAGAATGTCTCAACATATCTAAAGGGAGACTGCATCAAAAATAAGGTAGAAGAAAGGGAAGGACTGGTCAGCAAAGGAATCGGAGAAGCCATCTAAGCAAATGTTTACAAGATCAAACTAAGCCATGGAGAAGAAGTCTTGGCTGAGTTGACTAGAATAATATGGTTTCCCTGGCAAAGTTCTTCCCGCAGTGGGTATGACAGCCTCAAGCTAACTCGGTTAAGAGATACTTCTTCAAACAAATATCCCTTGGGTTCTCTTTCCATGCTCAACAGGAAGTCTCTGCAACATGGTTCCCATGTATCTTGCCAGAAGAAAGAGTATACTGGTCAAAAATGCTGGGTCAATTTGACAGCTATATTTCTCATCATCCGTTGACCTCCATATTAATGACTTGGCTTCCCAAAAAGCCTGCCTACTGGGAGACAATGTACTGATCTGCCAAATCAAGCAATCCAATCTGCTTGACAGTTCTCATTGGAAATTAACAAATTGACAAACACACAAACATGGAGATATATATATACGCACACACATACATATACACGCATCTGTGTATTGGTTTCAAAAAGCATAGCTAATGTGACACTGCTCCTGAGAGACGACCACTCTCAGTGAGCCCAGCATATCAGATGTCTGAAAGTGTAAGGTCAAACACCAGACCCTGGACTGCAATGACTCCACTAAGGGAAAGCCAGTCATGTAAGCCCTGCTGGCAACAACAAAGCACTTTGCATAGCCCTAAAACAAATGCCTTTAATGTTCACACTACAACATATGGCATACATATTTGTGATTTCATTCCTCTATCCATACACTATTTTCTTTTCCCAAAATGCCCCCCTCCTACCCCTTCTCTACCTGGAGAACTCCTGCACCTCCTCCTTTAAGGCCATAGCTCAAATGTCAGTTCTTCTGTCACATCTTCCCCAACCACTCAGGTAAAATTAATCACATCCTCTTGAGTGCTGCCATAGCAACCAGTGCACACCTCCCTCTGCTATTGCTCTCAAATCAGTGGGGAATCCAGTCTGGCTCCTCCCACGGCCTACTCACCTCTTCAACAAGGCACATGCACTCACCTATATTAACAACTCCTATCATAACATCATGTATGGTTTAAGTGCTCACTAAATGCTGGAATGAGGAAAAGGTAAACAGGTGGCTATGGATAAGTAAAGAGGTGGATGTGAAATAATTCTATACAGGGAGAAAACAGCACATAAGTTAAGAAGGTGAGAAAGTGATACCAGATAAGTTTTGTGTGAGAAGAGAACACGATCAGGAGCAGAGGGTTCACTGAGGAAGATTACTGGAGAAAATAACAAAAAAGAAACTTATGAACAAATCATCGACAATCCTGAAGATTGAAAAAGGGGTATAAATGAGATTAAGTAGGCAAAAGAAAGCCATAGTAAGTTCTTAAAAAGAAGAGTAATGTCAAGAATTTAATAAAGAGCAGAATGTGGTTGTAAAAAGAACTAAAAAGAACCGGAGCTTGGGAGCCAGAATTTGAATCTCCACCCAGTTACACACAATGACTAGCAAGTTATTGAACTCCTATAAGCCTTAATCTACCTATCTATAAAATGGGAATAATAATGTCTACCTTGCACAGCAGTTCTGAGGATTAAATGGTATTATCTAAAACAGTGACTGAGACACTGTACCAATCTGGAATAGCTGCTACCGTGACTGGTTATATAGACATTAATCTAGCACTGTGAATAAAGTGAATTAAAGAAGAGGACCAGAAGTTGAAAGATCATTTAATAGGAAATTAGAATAGTCACTTGATTTGGGCACAGGTATCCACTTAAAATCTCATTATCTTGGCTTGAGTGATAGCTCTTCCCTTAACCAGCAATGATACCTCGGACTAATTAACTCTTTCAGTACTTATTTCCTGACCAGCAAATTGGAATAATAAACTCTACCCAAATACAAATTGATTATTGTTATTTTAAAGAGAAAAAAATACATTTGAAAGTGTTCCACACACTATAAAGCACTTTGGGGAAGATGAGGGAATGAATGGATGGAACAAATTTAAGAAATAGTTTCAAGAAAGACTCAAGGTCATTAGAGACATTTGGAGATGCCCTTATTCAAACAAAAAGTGTCAAGATATTGAGAAAATCCTTCTCAAAAAAAAAAAAGAAAAAAAATAGAAATATTCAGAGGAGAAAACAGTATGAAGAAGATGATTTGAGAAAGGTCTGTACTGAGGAAAAAAGGACATCTAAATAAAAGCAGACACAGGAGCAGAACTAGAGTTTGGGTGATGGGCAATGATATCAAATAGAGCTCTGAGAATTGCCAACAATATCCATCAGAGCAACAGAGATGAGCAATGATGATTTATCTATGACACAAATGCAAGAACTAAAGTTACAAGATTCAAATACAGTAAGTAAATACCTAGCAAAAGACAAGGACAAAATCCACCCCACAAAGAGAAGACAGATATTACAGGAAAAAGCGTGGGCAGCAGAGAGTTCAAAGCAGAAATCCGAAGTAGGGTGCTCATACAACTGAAAAGCCAAGGTCATGTGGTATTAGCATGTCAAGGAGACTAAAAACTGAGGGGGCAAAAAACCCTCTACGATTGGCTAGAATGTGGTCACCGGTGACCTTCAAGAGTGTAGTTCCAGTACAGAGGTGGGACCAAAGCCAGATTGTAAGGAGTTAATCATAATTCTATGATCCTAACACAAAAAAGCAGTTGCCAGTAAACTGAAGGTGAAATTCACAGATAAGAGAAAAGCACATTTAATAATTGAAAAGGGACAAACTTTATCTCAAGAAAGCTTCTTAGGATTTTTAACACTTCCACGGGAGAAAGAAGACTTTGGTTTTTCAAAATCTCCCAAAAGACATATATATATAAGTAGCAAAACACATGGAAGTTAGATTTGCTGCAACTGAAGGACAAAAAAGGAGGTGACTTAGCCCTAGTAGTGATCTAAACTTTTGACTACAATTAATTCACATACCCTAAATAAGGCATTTCAGTAACTAAATTATATAATGTTCTATTATCCAAGTCATAGTATCCTTTTAATAAGTTACATTTACTAAAGTGAGTAACTAATAACATTACTATGTTATATTTAATAGTAAATATCATTTTCTAATGCCCCAAATTTCCATTTCTTAATGCCACTATATCTAAGTCAGACATACAAATGTCTTTTTGTAATTCTATTCATAATATACAGTAACCGATATTTGATTTAAATAAGTACTTTTGATTACATTTAAAAGTCTAATTCTTTCAAAAAGATCAGTTAAAAATAATAATCATTCTAAAAACCATAATGGGAAAAGATGAGTAAAACTCTTTCAAATATTATGAGGCTTCCAGCATCTAGTTGACGTCTTCATAAGGTAAGGAAAGAACAGAACAATGCTAAAATCTATATGCAACCACAAAAGAGCACAAATAGTCAAAGCGATCTTCAGAAACAGGAACAAAGCAGGAGGTACCATGCTTCCCATTTGAAACTATATTACAAAGCTATAAGTAATCAAAACAGTAGGATATTGGCATAAAAACAGACACACAGATCAATGGAACAAAACAAAGAACCGAGAAATAAACCCAGGCATATGTGGTCAATTAATTTACAACAAAGGAGCCAAAAATATACAATGAGGAAAGGACAGCCACACACAAAAAGAAAAAAAAATGAAAATGGACCCCTATCTCAAACCATACACAAAAGTTAACTTAAAAGGGATTAAAGATTTGAAGATAAGACCCGAAACTGTAAAATTCATAAAAGAAAAAAGAGAAAAGCTCCATGACATCAGTCTTAGTGTTGATTTTTAAATTTGATACCAAAATCAAAGGCAAAAAAAGCAAAAACAAACAGGTAGGACTATATCAATCAACATAATGAAAAGACAACCTACAGAAAACATTTGCAAATCACATATCTGATAAGGTGCTAATATGCAAAATTCACAAATAACTCATACAACTCAACAGCAAAATTTTATATACCCAATTTAAAAATAGGCAGAGGGCTTGAACAGACATTTTTCCAAAGACGACATACAGATGGCCAATAGGCACATGAAAAAATGCTCAACATCACTAATCATCAGGGAAATACAAAGGAAAACCACAATGAGATATCACCTCATATCTGTCAGAATGGCTACTATCAAAAAGATAAGAAATAACAAGTGTTGGCAAAATGTGGAGAAAAAGGTACTCTTGTGCACTGTTGGTGGGAATGTAAATTGGTGCAGTCACTATGGAAAACAGTATTAAAGTTCCTCAGAAAATTAAAACTAGAACTACCACATGATCCAACAATTCTACTTCTGGGTATTTATCTGAAGAAAAGAAAACACTGACTCAAAAAGGTGTCTCCACACCCTTATTCATAGCAGCATTATTTACAACAGCCATAGCATGGAAACAACCTAAATGTCCATGATGGCTAAATGGATAAAGACAATGAAGTTCATATATATCATGGAATATTATTCAGCCATAAAAAAGAAAGAAATCCTACCATTTCTGACAACATGAATGAATCCTGAGGACATTATGCTAAGTAAAATAACTCAGATAAAGATAAATACCATATGATCTTACTTATATGTGGAATCAAAAAACAAACAAGCAAACAAACAAACAAACTCCCTATACATACAGAGAACAGATTGGTATTTACCAGAGGCAGGAAGTGGGAAGTGCAGTGTGGGCAAAAGGTAAAAACTTCCAGTTATAAAATAAATAAGTCATGAGGATGTAATGCACAGCATGGTAAATACAGTTAATAATGTACTGTATATTAGAAAGTTGCTAAGAAGTGAATCTTTACAGTTCTCATCACAAGAAAAAAAATTTGCAGCTGTGTGGTGATAGATATTAACTATACTTATTGTAGTGATCATTTTGCAATATACACATTATCAAATAATTATGTTGTAACCTGAAACTAATATAATGTTATGTCAATTAATAAATTAATAAAAACAATTAATAAAAACATTTTACCTGTTTTTTTTAAAAGGAAGGGAATGAGGAAGACAAGTCTGCTTGTACCTCAATCACCTAGACTTTGCCCTAATTGCAAAAGTGTGAATAATATCAAGTTAATTCTTAACTTTTTTTGCATAATAAAATATTACACCAAATTAGTAAACATATAAATACAGATATAATAGAAAAATGTCATTTGGTTCAAGTTTTATCCTTCTAACCCCCGAATCTACAGTCAACAGTACTAATTACAACAAACTGATTTTATAGAATTGGCTCATTTTTGTTTTCTAAGCAATGGAAGGATTCTATTTAAACACACCAAAACAAAATGAGCAAAAAAAAAAAAAAGAAGAAGAAGAAGAAGAAGAAGTGCAGCAGAAAAATCCAAATTTCCTTGATTCTAAGGTCCAGTAGGAAAGCACACTAGACAAGAAGTCAAAAGTCCTTGTTTTAGCACATCCCTATCCATGGAAAAAACATTTAATTACTACTCTACTCAGTTTTCTTCATTTAGTGAAACAAATCTCATCTACCCCACCTACTGCCAAAACTGTTGTGATGATAAAATAAAACAGCATATGTAAGAAATATAAATTATATTTGTGAAGAATTATAACTATACACATATACACACAGAGCTTCACAAATATAAGGCAACAATCCATTAATTATTATTTTATAGTACAGATGGATTACTTTAATTAATCCATACAGTATCTTTATGCTTAACAAAATTTTAATATTATAATACCACTTCATTATTTCAATTATTCTCTGAATTTTAATGGGCATTCTTAGTTGTAAATGTCAAAATCTTGACTATTCAATCAGGACTTCCAAATTGTTCACAAGGTAGTTTACCCAAGGAAAAAATAACAACAGTTAAATTCAAACTGGATAAAATATATTTCTTACCTGTTCTTTTAAAGATATGGTAGGAAAGAGAGGCTTAAATAAATAATAGATAAGATTATTACTATTTATTCACATTTCATTTGGCAGAGTTCACAGAGTTTATTTTCTCTAAGTAAAGGCTGCAAGTAGTCAATATTTTTTCTTCTTATATGTCTGAAATCACCCCCACCAAACGTACAACTCTAATTCTTATTAAATATTGTGTTCCAGGTGGAACAAAACTATTCGACTGTGTTTCTTTTTCTCCAAAGAACAGTCAAATCTTTCAACCTGATTTTCAAAGAGAGAGTGAATGTAAAGATTTTCCTCACATTTTCAAGCAGAGGTTTGGTCTCCTATTCTGCAAATAAACTCCATGGAAATATGTTAGATAAAATTATCATGTCATAAAAGATGACAGTAGTCACAAGCATTTGAAAAGCACTTGAAGTGTGACCCGATTTGCTCACACTCTTAGAAATAAACATATAATCCATGCTGCTTTCTTAATCACTGCAATCTAAATATTGAACAGTTTGGCTTCCGATATTATTTTACCAGCATACAGAAGGAACCAGATTAGCCATTTGGGGATTAACCAGTGTAAGAATTATCCATTTCAGAGACCTAGGTCTCTCTGAGCCCAGTCTTAGGGCTAAATGTAAATCTACAGTAAAGAAATTTTGCCTCCCAGTAACTTTCCTACATAAAGACTGAGAAATCACCTATAAAAATTATTTCAGAGTAGACTATAATATAAATGTTCACATTTAACCTAAGGCCAGAGGTAGTGAGTAGAACTGGGATAACATTTGAAGAAGAATTCAATAACTTTTTCTGCAGAGCTTTTTCCAGAATCTACACCCCTCCAAGCTTTTCCCTCAATCTCTTTCAATTTACCCCACTACCTTTAAGAAACTGTACTAAGCAAGCCATAAAATAACCGGAGGAAAGGGAGATGAAACAAACTATTTCACTACCTTTGCCTCTACCTGAATCTCTGGTTAAAAATCTCTGACAATCAATAAATCTTACCTGAAAGGAAAGTTAAAAAATAAAAACCTTACAATTGAAGCTTCTGTATACCCATCCCTGATTCCATTTCCCTCCCTATTTCCCATAGGTAACCACTCTGCTGACATGTGCGTCTATCATTCCTATCACTATTTAAACATTATCTACATGTGATTGGTTTTACAGAATTAAACTCCTTAAGCCCACAGGCTGTGTCTGACATTGTCCTCTGTGTAGCATTTAGTAAAAGCAATGGGCATACTGTAATCATTTAAAAGCAAATACCTCCAAAGAAAATTAATAAATATTTAGTAAAACTAATTAAACAGAACCATACATTGTCACAATAGGGAAAAATAAACAAATTTCTTCCCCATTTATGAAACTCAGCTAAGCATCTATTATGTAAAGTTGTTCCAAAAGTTCAAATTATTGAAAAACTGGGTTTTAATTTAAAAGACTGATTGAATATAATTTAATACCAAACGAAATTTAGGTTGGGAAAAAAAAACACATCTTTCATCCAAATAATTCCCTATAAACTCAACAATTGTAATTTATTCTGATTTTTTTGTTTCACCACATTAGAAGTTATTTTTCTATATTCCCTAGGCAGCAACAAATAACACCATGCACAAGGACTGATATAATTACATGCCAAAAAAGACAGACCAGCACCCTTACACTCCAAACTCCCCTCTGTGGCTCCTTCATGTCCCATATGTTGCTAATAAAACTGTTTCAATCATACCTATGAGACAGTTTTACTGACATAGTATCAGGCCTCTTGATTCATCACAAGGCAAACCATACCACCAGAACTGTTACAAATGCAAATTTTAAAGCTGAAGCAAATAGAAATCTACATTATATGTATGTAGGCACTTGTGTGTGCGTGTGTTTATGTGTGCGCATGTTTGTGTTTGTGTTCACGCAGATACATATCTATTTTGGAGCAAAGAAACTTGCACTAAAACCACAATTCCACTATTTGATTTTTAAGCTCTTTAATGCCTGTACTAGCTATATAGACATATAAGGTTCCAATATCTGACAACAGTATGACACTCAAGAAACTGTAAGCCTAGTATCATTTCTTTATATTGTTAATATGATCTATTCAAATATCTGACTGACTGGTAGGACATAATGACAGCCACAATTCTTAGCAATAATTATAAAAATACAAAAAGGAAAGGAAAATAATAGAACACTGAAGCAACAATTGGAAATTTTACAAACCTGCTATATTGATAAACAACCCAAGTCAGTATTCCTGCACCTCACTTCATACTTCAAGAAGCTAAAACACTTTCATCACACACATGGTTAAATTCACCACATGTAAAGTTTTCTTATAAAACATAAATGCTGAAATTAAATTATTCACAAAAGGTTTTTTTGAAGAAGAAGAAGAAGGAGAAGGAGGAGGAGGAGGACGACGAAGAAGAAGAAGAAGAAGAAGAAGAAGAAGAAGAAGAAGAAGAAGAAGAAGAAGAAGAAGAAGAAGAAGAAGAAGAAGAAGAAGCAGCAGCAGAAGAAGAAGAAGAAGAAGAAGAAGAAGAAGAAGAAGCAGCAGCAGCAGCAGCAGCAGCAGCAGCAGCAGCAGCAGCAGCAGCAGCAGCAGCCTGTAAACACTGCTATTGTAGGAAAATGCTCCATTGATCAAGACAAATGCATCTCAATATTTTTGAGAAAACTTCTCCAGGGGACCCCTCCCAAAAATGTTATTTCAACATGACCTCAATTAGTAAATCCTCTGGGGACAAGACTTATTTTAATAAGTCAGCCTAAGAACAAAAGGGATATGAGGAATTCTAGTCTCCTTTAAGCTGAATGGCAATAAATAGTAAAGAGGAGGCAGAGATGCTAGATCAAATACAAATCTTTCATAGAACCGTCTGACCATTATCTCAGAGGGGTTCAAAAGGCCCAGTCAATACCAGGTGAAAAGGGAAAAGGGCTCAAGTTTAGAAAACCAGCAGAAGTAATCAAAAAGACTGGTCTTCTAGGGAGAGAATTTGTAATCAAAACTGGAACACATACCGATTCTAGAGCACAATAGTTGTGCCAGTAGGGAGGAACTTATGACATGCACATAAATTAATATGATGTACCCTACTTGTGGAAAAGCAATTACTGCATTGGAAATCATAGAATTCTAGAATTGGCAGGGATCTGTGGGTTACACATACATCCTTCTTCCAAATGCAAAAAAAGTTTCACGTAGCATTCTTATTATTAGGTAGACAATGACCCAGTTTCTGGGGAAAATCACCATGATGATGGGCCAGCAATTCAATTGTAGGTCCATCCCTTTAGGCCTTGCTGGAATGTTAGGGTGTCATTTCTGCCTGAGCCTTCCTGCTCATCAATGACCTTGGCCTACCTTCTTAGACTTCACATCTGACTCACTCCATCACATCCAGACTTTGTGTTCCATCTTTGACTGGACTCTCAGTATCTACTTTCAGGTCAGACATTCTAAATGGAATTATGACCCTGTTCTATTAGTACTTCAAGCCAGTTCCACTGGTCTGTCCTCATCTATGAAACAGCACTATCACCACCACCCCCAAGTCTGCCCACTTCTCAGTCCTGACAGCCCTATGATCATAGGTAAGCTTAATATTGAAGGAATCCATCCTGGCCTCTTTAGCCCAACTCAGTCTGTCTCTGACCCATATATCTATACTGGCCTTTGGCTAGCTGTTATTGACCTTTTACCAAGGCCTAAGACCATCTGGGGTTCTGATAAAAACTAGAGATCTTCTCCACTAGGTGACCGCATGTATAATATTGTACATAATTTCAGAGAGTTCTCATGATATCCAAATTAAGAATCCCTGATATTTGTAACAGGGACTCTTAATATTTAAAAAATTAAATACAGATTCCACATACACTCTACGTACACATGAATACATGTACACACATAAATTTTAATTCTTTATGTCTAGAGTAATATCTAAAAGAAAACTTTTTTCACTATTGTTCTTATTCTTGTTAATTACTTACGTCCCCAAGGGATTCTGGTGATCAATCAAGTTTGAGAGCCAATGCTCAATAGGATGTATAGCACTGATCTCCAAAAGGTGACTGACTGCTCAAGGTGATTATCTGGGGTGCATGAAAAATATTAAAACTTTATTTATATTTATTTTATCTAATCTTTTTATGGTTTCACTATTTACATTTGTTTCACAATTTACGTAATATATTAGTACACTTATGCAGGTGCATTTTTCATAGGTAAATAATGTATATATAGTGTAAGTGCTTTAAAAAATTGTACTAATTGAAAGTTTAGACACTACTACTTTAGGGCAATGACAGTTATAAACAATGTCCTTGAGATATCGTCAAGAACAAGTTAAGTCAAAGGAGTTAAACGCAATGGTCTACACTGGTATGGCCTAATACTTCTTTCTGAAACTATGCCTGTAATGGCATACCTCAGTATCACATTTCACACTCCTACTTTACTGCAGTAATTCAAATACTACACAATTTTTATAAAATACAGCAAGCCAGAACAGCAACACTTGTAATTTGGGGAACAGCACTGTTTTACAATCATTCTATTATAAAACAGTGTAAGAAGTAAAGCATTATCAAGATATGGCACACGCTAAGGACATTTTATAAACCTTTGTGCAGTACATTTCAGTACTTCTCAAATCTGAGAAGTTCTAGTATGAAATAAGGCAGGCAATGTACGTTTGTGCTGTCTGATATGGTACTCACTAGCCACATTTGCTATTAAGTACATGAAATGTAGTTAATATCACGTTTAAATATTTAAATATGTTAGGTTAAATAAAATATTATTAAAATTTACTTTATCTGTTTATTTTTACTTCATTAATGTAGCTATTAGAAAATTTTAAGTTACATACATACTCACATTGTAATTCTACTACATAGCACTGGTCTAGATAATAGCTAAAACTGAAAATAACCTTCAAATTAGACACTACTTTATGTATAAATTTATCTACCACCCCAGGCCAACCCCACCTTCATTAATGTGTTCAAAGAAATACAAATTTTTTACAATATAAAAATTTTGCATGATTTTAAGATTCAGTTGCACAAGAATGGATACTTTTTTTCTAATTGGCAAAAGTGAGCAAACGTGGTAGGCTAGGAGGAATGTTGTACTCACCTACTCTAATGTCAAACCATGAAATTCAAAATGACAGAGTGACATAACATTCAAAAAAACCAAATTTATTCACTCCTATCAGCTAGATAAACACAGGGTCCACTTGGAGGTTTATAATACTTGAAAAATTGAGCTTCACTGACAAAATGTAATTTCTTTTCTTTACTATAGAACTTATTTCATATCAATATAGCTGGATTGACATTTTTACTTCCCCTGTTGAAACTATCATTTCTTTTAAGAGAACAAAAGTGCTAAATTAATATGTCCCCTATCCTTTTCCTTTTTGAAAGAGCTGTGGCAGGTATAGCAGATTTATTCTCAACACTCGTGCAACTCCATTCTAGTATGTCTTATAACACAATAGTGGCTAGAAAACTAAAAGATACTTTTGCTAGACTCCCTTGCAACTTCAGATCTGCATGCACTATAGGTGCCAAGCAGGAACACTCCTAGGAGACCAGGAGAAAGAAAACAAGGAAAGAGAGCAACCAAATGCAGGCAGATCAGCCCATACAGCAATAACAGCGAGCAAGACGATGATTCTTCTTGGGCCAAAAGCAAAAGCCAAGACTCCTCATTCAGCAGCTTCCAAACTTGGGCAGAGCAGCATGGTGTCCAGAGACAGCTGTGGCTCCCTTAGCAAGCCAGTTGAAAAGTGTGGTTCCAGGCGGTATTCCTAGAAGCTCAGCCTAGAGTCTACTCCTTCTACTCCTTTCGAGATCACATAAACTAAAACAACTTAATAAATCCCCTTCTCCTTAAACTACCTTTAATGATCCTGTTATCTGACACTAAGATCCCTTCCAAACAAACAGAACACATGAAATAAATTTTCAAATACCAAAACTACAGGCTTTAAAATACAGGCCAATGGTTGCATAACAATGTGCCTGTACTTAATGCCACTGAACTATACACTTAAAAATAATTAAAATGCTAAAGTTTATGTTATGCATATTTTATCACAGTAAAAAAATAATTTTCATAAACACACTAAAAGAAATTATATTTAGGCCTAGGAATCAGGAACTCTTACATAAACTTGGTTTTGTTAACTTATTCCTTTTCCAATAGTATTAAGCAAGCCAGTCACTTAGCCTCTTGGGTTTTAAGAGTCAAAGGTAGAAGAAATTCCAATACGTATCAGGGAAAAGATAGACACTAAAATTCTATAGAGGGTGAGTGGAAGAGGGAAGAGAATACAACACTTGTGGCCGAAATTACTATGTAGCTACTATTAGCCAAGCGCTTTACATATATCCTCATTTAATCCCCACAAAAACACTAACCAACCCCATTCACAATAATGTTCAAGGTAAGTGTTACAATCTTTTTCTTACTGATGAGAAAACAGAGGAAGAAAGCTAAGCACCTTGCCCATGGTGCACAGCTAGTGACTGCTGGAGAAATGAAAGATCGAGATCTGTCTGACTTCAAAGCCTTGGCTCTTTCTCTACCACATTTCTCTTACTGACTGCCACAGCCATAGTGCTCAGCAGGCAAGGGCTAATTAAATTATCCATTGTGATGGAATCATCGCAGAGCCAGGAAAGCAATTCCTGAAAAGTGTCACCTAGACCATTAATATAGTATGCCCTGTAGAGTCAAGTGTGATGTTCAAATACAAAAATAACTAGATGATGATGATTATAATGATAATAGCATCCAGCTACCATTTACTGAGTGCCTATTATGTTTAAGTGCTTCATATACATTACTTCATTTAATCCCCTGAATATCCCAGTAAGAAATGCACAGTAGGTGTTACCTTCATTTTACAACAGAAGAAAATGAGATGCAGAGAGATTAAAAGCTCTGCGGAAGATTACACTGAAATTGAGGTTCAGAGGCAGAATTTGAACCCAAGTCTCTATGATGCCAAAGCATGTGGGTGGGGACCACAACTTATATTTCCTTTTATATTCTGAAAACCTAAACACAGACCTTATACGGGTAAACAGTAAATAAATCAGTAAATTTACTTTAAAATTAGGGACCCAAATGCATAACAAGGGGTTCCACAAATTCAGCAGTATAATGCTGATATAGAATGAAAAGACATAAAGGAAGAAATGATAATGAATAGTCCATCCCTGAAGATCAATGTATGTTTGCCAGTAAAAGTGAAAGGATCAGAGCCCCTTTTCCTCACACTCTTCCAGCCCAGCTGACCTCTTACTTCACCTCTCCACCACAAAGAAAAGAAGAGCTATGGACAAGCACCATTACTTGCTTTATCAATCCCAGTACATGTTAGAAAGTACACACATTACTTAGAGAATTGTCCTTAGAGAACTGCATAAAAGCAAGGAAATCACCTGCAAGGCATCTAATTCAGCAGATCTGAGGTGAGGCCTGAGAATTTGCATCTCTAACACGCTCCTAGATGATACTACCACCAGATCATGCTAGTTTCAATTATTATCATGCTAAAACTTCTTTTTGTCCACCAAGTTCAGCCATCAAAGAGTAACTAATAACAGGAATAGTATTTATCTCCTCTTTGGTATAGCACAGCTTTAAAACACAGATATAAATAACAAGTGGGAAGATAGTCAAAGCATTGGCAGGGTGGAAGGGACGAATACATAGTCTCTGTGGATTATCAATGGGTCCTCAATGAATTCAGTAGACTTTTGAAACTATCAATGACACACGTAATATGCATCTGTTAGAAGTTATGAGGTGAAGTGTGGGGGTAGAAGGAATTGAATAAAATTTGAATAAAGGAAATAGAATTATAAAGTATATAACATGTAGAAACTCAGCACAAAGAGAAAATGTTGCCCTAGCCTACTACAAAACCTTACCTTTTGATTAAAAAAGGACCTAACTTTTAGTAAAATAAAATTAACAAATATTTCTCATATACTATTCTTAACAGCATAAAAAGTTAAAAGCAACAGGAATTTCAGTATATTCTCAGATGATAATAATGAGCTGTAAAAGGCCAAGAAAACCCGACAGTGTGTACACAATGATGGAGTCACTGTTCTCTTTTATTTACAAACAGAGAAACTTAATTATTTAGTATCATTATGACAGACCCACCCATATATGGAAATAGTAGCTAGTGTAGTTAACTCAAAATATGGTCCAAAACCGCATATGCTGGACTACATGGAAAATCCAGTCTCATAAAGCAAAAACACCACCTTTAAAATTACATGCTAGCAAATTAACAGCTTATAGACTACAACCTTCCACTAAACAAAAGGCAGTACATGATTTTGTTTTAATTCAATTGACATTAGAACATTTGAAGTCTACTGAGATGCCTTTAAAGAATAAATAAAAATCAAAAAAGAAACTAGAAAAGGAAAGAAACTGATATAGTGAAAAAAAAAGGAAAATAATCTAAATGTCCATTAATAGCACAAAAGATATAAATAAGAGCATAATCATACAACTGACATACAGCCCTAAAGATTCCTGAACTGTAGCAGTGGTATTATAAACTGAATTGTGTCCCCCCAAAATCCATCTCTTGAAGCTCTACCTCCCAGCACTTCAGAATGTGACTGTATTTGAAGACAGGTGAAGACCTCTAAAGAGGTGATTAAATTGAAATGAGGCCATTAGGGTGAGCTCTAATCCAATATGACTAGTGTCCTTATAAGAAGAGGTAATTTGGACACACACAGAAACACAAGAGATGTGCATCCACAGATCATGTGGGGACAAAGCACATATGGTGGCCAGAAAGAAGGTGGCATCTGCAAGTCAAGGAGAGAGGCCTCAGAAGAAAGTAAATCTGCCTTGATCTTAGATTTCAAGTCTCCAGAACTGTGAGAAAATGAATTTCTGTTGTTTAAACGAGGGGTCCCAAACCCACAAACCAATATTGGTACCGGTCCATGGTCTGCCTGTTAGGAATCAGGCTGCACAGCAGAAGGTGAGCAGCAGGCGAGTGAGTGAAGCTTCATCTGTATTTGCAGCCACTTCCCAGCACTAGAATCACTGCCTCAGCTCCACCTCAGCTCATCAGGCATTAGATTCTCACAGGAGCACCAGTCCCTGGTGCCAAAAAAGGCTGGGGACCGCTGGTTTAAACCACCTAGTCTATGGTATTTTGTTATGGTAGACCTGGAAAATTAATACAAATGGTCATTCATAAGAATCACCTAAAAGATCGTTAAAACACAGATTGCCTGTTCAGTAGGTCTAGAATGAGGCCTGAAACAGCTAGCCTCTGGGTGCATGAACATGCTCACAAGGACCCCCATCTTGGTTTAACATACTCTGCTGTTGCCATCTCGAAATTAAAGTTTTTGAACAAAGTATCCAGAATTTTCATTTTGTATTAGGCTGCACAATGTATCCCATCCTAACCTGAGAATTTGTATTTCTCACAGCTCTCAAGTGATGCTTGAGATCCTGGTAAAGGATCTTATTCTGAGAGTCAATGAACTATAGCAACATCTATCATCCTAAATGAAAAGTCTAAAGTCATAATGTTGGGCAAAAAGGACAGAATATTGGGCAGAAGGACAGGTATAGATATCATTTATATAAGGTTTATGTTATAGACACAGATGTATTAAATATAAGTATAAAAACAAGCATGGCAATGTAAACTCCCTACTCAGAATACCTGCTACGTCTGAGGCTGGGACGTAGCAGGAGAAAGGAGAAAGGATTTAGGTATCAGCCCCATAGAGTCTCACATCCATCTATAAAGTTGTTTTTTGAAGTAATAAGAAATAAAAAACTAAACATGGCAAAAAAGTTCAGATTTGACAAAGTTTGGAGAGGGTTATACTGTGTTTCTCTTTATATTTTTTTGCAATTTTCTATAAATTTAAAACAATTGAAAAAGTTTTAAAGGAAAAAAAGAAACAATTTTATATTAGCTGAGTAACTTCAGTATCACGTACATCTAGTAAAATATCCCATTCAAAATTTTAAAATTTTCCAATTGGAAGAACAATTCTACTTTATAAAAAATTGCTTCACGATATCCAAGATATAGGATTATTTGAAGTTTGGCAATCATAATTGAAAAGATTAAATGTATATTATTTCACTTTAAATGAACAACACTCTAAAAATAACTAAGATCCTGTGTAATTTAAAATACTAAAAATGAGAATTACTATCCATTGGAAATAATAACCGTACCCTTCATATTAATTTAACTCTAGTATGTCTTTTGCAATGAAATTACAAAATAAATTTTAAGCTGTAATACGAATAAAATATAGTGGTGAAAATTCTCCAAATCTAAAAAAATTAATATGAAAATTCTATATCTCTAACATATAGAAAATTTATGTGAGAAATAAAAATACTAAATATTAAGAAAAAATTTCAATCTAAGAAAGTATAGAATAAATGTAAATTTTGTAAATGAAACGTTATGTCAAATTAGCCAACTCTGTATAAAAAGTGAACAATCAGTGTTGCTCTCATTTTAGTTATGATATAAAATGGTAAAACTTACTGGAAAGTAACTTTAACACATAAATCAAGAGCATTAAAAATATTTATGCCCTTTGATCCATCAATTTCCTTTCTAGAAAGATATCCTATGGAAAAAAATCAAAATAATGACAATTATAGGTGGGAAATATATCATACCAACAATAACCAAGATATCTCGATTGACTATACTATTATCAGAAAAAAACAGACATGAAGAGAAAAATTATAACCAGAGACAAAGAAGAACATTTTACAAGGGTAAAAAGATCCATCAGTCAGGACGACATAATAAGATAAACATACATGCACAAAATAAGACCATCCCAAAACACATGAGCAAAAAAAGGACAGAAATACATAATTCAACAATAATAGTTGGTCACTTCAGTACCTCACTTTCAATACCATTATGGAAAAAAAAACTAGGACAACTAGGCAAAAGATAAAAAAGTAAACAGAAGATGAACGACACTATAAGTAACTGAACCTAACAGACATTAATAGAACATTATACCCAACAACAGCAGAACAGACATTCTTCTCAAGCATACACAGAACATTCGCTAGGACAGAGCATGTTAGGTCATAAAACAAGCTTCAATATATTTAAAAGGTCTGAAACCATACAAAGTATGTTGTCCAACCACAATAAAATGAAATTAGAAACCAACAACAGATGGAAATTTAGGAAATTAACAAACATGTAAACAACATACTTCCAAATAATCAATAGGTCAAAACAGAAATCAAAAGGGAAATTCGATAATACATTGACTTGAGTGAAAATGAAAACAATATACAGAAAGTTACGGAGTATAGTTAGAGAAGTCCTCACAGAGAAATTTAAAGCTGTAAATGGCTAAAATAAAAAACATCTCAAACTATCTAAAATTCTATCTTAATAAACTAGAGGAATGAGAGCAAACGAAGTCTAAAGCAAGCAGAAGAAATGGAATAATAAAGATTTAGGGCAGAAACTAATAAAATAGATAACAGAAAAACAATAGAAGAAATTAACAAAACCATAATTTGGTTCTTTGGAAAGATCAACAAAATTGGCGAACCTTTAGCTAGACTGACCAAGAAAAAGAGAAGAGAGGACATCACTATTGATCTAACAAAAGTAAAGAGAATATAAAAGAATACTATGAACAAATATATGCCAACAAATTAGATAGTCTAGATAAAATTAACAAATTCAAGAAAAATACAAATTGTTAAAACCCAAAAGGAAGGAGGACATACGAATGGACCTTTAACAAGTAAAGATATTAAAATATTAATCAAAAAAGTACCATCAATAAAAGCCCAGGATTTGCCCTCATTGGTGAAATTTTTAATTTTTAAAAATTAACACCAATCCATCACAAACTCTTCCAAAAAAACAGAAGAGGACAAAACACTTCCCTCATTCTATGAGGCTAGTACAATACCTTGATACCAAAATTAGACAAAAGATATCTCAAGAAATCTATAGACTAATATACTATATAATATATATGGAAAAATTCTTAACAAAATATTAGCAAACTAAATCCAAAAACATGAAAAGAGACATGACTAAGTGAGCTTTATCTCAGGAATGCAAGGTTGGTTCAATGATTAAATCAATTATTGATTCAATCGATGGAATATACTATATTAACCGAATGGAGGACAAAAACCACATGATCAGCTCAGTAGGCCAAAAAACAAAATACAAAGAAAAAATATTTGACAAAATTCAACATGCTTTCATGATCAAAACAGAAAACACTCAAGAAGTATAGAAAGAAATTTCCTCTACATGTTCAAGAAAATCCAGGAAAATTCTGCAGCTAGCAACATACATAACGGTAAAAGACTAAAAGCTTTACCCCTAGTATCAGGAGTAACATAAGGATGTCCACTCTTATCACTTTTATGCAATATTGTATTAGAGATTCTAGTCAAGACAGTTAGGCAAGAAAAAAATATATAAGGCATCCAGAATGGAAAGGAAGAAGTAAAACTACCTCTGTTTGCAAATAATAATATCATATATATAGAAATTCCTAAGCAATCCTCTAAAAAAAAAAAAAAAAACTATTAGAATTAATAAATAAGTTTGGCAAGTTTGGAAAATACAAGATCAATATGCAAAAGTCAATTGTATTTCTATACATAAGCAATGAAGAATCCAAATATAAAAATAAGAAAACAATTCCATTTAAAATAGCATCAAAAAGAATCAAATACTTAGGAATAAACTTAACAAAAGAAGTAGAAAACTTGCATTCTTATAATTATAAAATACTATTGAAAGATATTAAAGAAATAAATGCAAAATCATCCCAAGATCATGGATTAGAGGACTCTATAATGTTTTCTCTAATAATGAACATCCTTCAATGATGTTATTGACCATTTGTTTATCTTCTTTTTCAAAATAATATAGTCAGATAATTTGACCATTTATTTTAAGTGGGTTGTCATTCTATGGTTATTTTGAATATACTGTGAATACAAGTCCCTTTCAAGAGATGATTTGCAAATATTTTTCTCCCACTCAATGGGTTGTCTGTTTACTTTCTTGATGGATACTTCTGAAGTACAGAAGTTTTACATTTTGATAAAACCCAATTTAGCTATGTTTTCCTTTCATCACGTGTGCTTCTGATGTCATACCTGTCCAGCAAGTGTTTGCTAAAAGAAAGGGTTCCATTGCACCAAGATGTCTCCATATTTCAATTCAATTATTGCCCAAGTTAAGTTAAGGGGATAAGGTAAAAAAGAGAAAAGTTTTAAAGGCTAGATGTGACAATATTCTTTCATATATTAATCATTAAGAATATGCATTTGTTTCAAACGTGGAAGGCTTTTATATACCAGGGTAAGAAGTTAAGAATTTAAAATGTCGATTATGTTCTCATTACTAAGAAACCCTAACTCACTTAACTTCCAGGGCCTAACTGCCAATGCCTAATATTGAGCAAATGCACTGTGTAACATCTTCCTTCTCACTCCCAGAGTACTAAGCAATGATGAAGAAAAAAGGTACGTGCCAATTGGTGCCAATAAAAATGTATGCTTAGATTCTTGGCTAGAAATTCTTGCTTTAAGAATTCTTCCACTGTTTTATTCTTTGACCACAGCAGTTGCTCCAAATCTTTTTCTCTTTCTGAAAGTTCTTAATAACCACCTCTGCTTACTAACTCTTAGTAGATGACCCCTCTTTTCCTTCAATAAACTATCTTGGTCAACATGAGCCATTAAGCTCCTCCTATAAATTATAAGTAGATACTCGTCCCACATATTTTCTTTTTCTCCCAATTCACAAGAAGGGTTCCTTCTTCTCTCAAAGTTTAGCCTACATGCCTATGTTAAACCCTCCTATCTTCTGTAAGACTGTGAACCACCAATTATCTCCTCTCTAAAATCTTCAATTCCTTTCTTATCACCAATGCCTTTGAGGATATTAACAAATTCATCCATTTGCCTCAACCATTAAAATCCTTTGTCTTAATCTTTTGAGTTATTTCAACTTTCTCCACTAAACTTTTTCAAAGAAGTCTACATCAATGTTTCCACATTCTTGTCTTAAAAAATTCACTCTTCAATACCTTATTATTTGGTTTCTAATCATACTACTCTGCTAGTCACTCTCAAAAGTCTCCAGTGGTCATCAAAAACCAAATAATCTTTACTTTGTCTTCATATATCTTCAAATCCACATAGTACTTAATAGTGTTCATTACCTCGTGTCTGAAACTTTTCTTATTTTAACTTCCATAATAATAGTATACTCTTTGGGTCTCTAGTTTTCTTTCTTTCAGTTCTCACAGGCGGCTCCTTCCTCCAAGTACTTCCTAAATGCATACATTCTTAATTGCCCAGACTTGACAATTCCGCCACCTTAATCTCACAAACTCTCCTTTTCATTCCTATCGTTACCACCCCAAATTCAAGTTTCATATCACCACTTTTCTCAATCACTAAAATATCCTCTCAATTAACTGGCCACCATGCCTTACAATATTACTCCCTAATCCAAGAAAACAACTAGTTTGGCAACATTCCTAAAATTTAGCCTGATTTATATTCCTCCAGTTAAAAGAGAGGGAGAAGGCATTTTCAAAAGAACATTTGGTTTGAATCCTAGCTCTGACAATTACATGTCATGGGACCTTGGATAAGTCATTTAACTCCTGTGAAACTCAGATTTCATCTTCTTTAAAATGAGGATTCTAATATATACTGAACAAGAGTTGTTACACATAAATCATTAAGACACATTCAAGTATGACACATAAAAGATGTTCTATAAACTTCAAAGATTGTCCACTGCCTAAGAAATAAGATCTAAACACCCTTACAAGACAGTTAAACCTAATTTTTCTAATCCAATAGCCAAGTGCTCCCTCAGCTCCTATGTAATATCACTGGAGATTCTTCAATGATACACTGCAATTCTGCCTTTTTCATGTTTCATGCTCAGCCTGAAATGTTCTTTTCCCCAATCTCCTCTGTCAATTTTGTACCAGTTACTTTAGGCCCAGCTCCAGTATTATATCCTTTAAGAAATGCCGAATATAAAATAATCTTTTTTCTCTGGGTTTTATTTGCGCCTCTCTTACACAATTTATTCCATTCAAGTTATTTACGCTCTAGTCTTTCTTCCTTATTAGAAAGTAAACTTTTGAGGGCTGGAAATATATGTTTTATCCACTATACTGCTCAGTATCCTATACTACAGACAGAAGCATTACAGAAAAATAATAGTGACACTTAGAGTTATGAGATTGATTTCCAATACTATTTATAAAATTTATCTTAAGTTATTTATATAGCCACTATCTTATCTATATGCTCACTATGGAAACTGAATAAAAATGTTCAATAAACTGGGACATTTCCAAAGGGAGATATGACTTATTTAGAATATGCAACTGAAACACAAATAAGAAATAAGTCTGCTTTATGGAGAATATTATGATTTTAATAACAGTTAAATCCTATCAATTCAAAAGGATAAGCCTTGTTGTTCTCTTTCTTTTTTAAAGGTAATTTACACAAATTATCAAATAACACCATTTCAGAAACACTCTAACTTAACAAATGATCATATGCATAATCAAAATGCAGCATAAAGCTATGTGTCAATGAAATTTCCTAGGTATTTTACAAAAATTAATCAGAGTTGATCATTTTTGCCAGTCTAGAGCAGATATGTAATTCTTGAATAGTAAACAGAAGAAATAAACAAGCAAATCATACATAAAAGAAGTGATCAAAAAGTCAACTACAGTATTCAAGCATAAAGTGACATTCTGATTGAACAAAAAAAGACTGCATTACAGCATTTTTGTCACACATCTACTCCAGAACAGAGAGAAGAAAACAAAAACAAAAGCAGGAAAACCATAGACACACATGTAGTATACAGACGAAAGCAAGTACAAAGTAAAAGAATGGCTGCAAAGATTAGAGAATGGGTAGCACCTGTTTCCAATTTGACTGGCATATACTGTAAATAGTACCTGCTTCCTTGGTTGAAAAAGCTCTAAAAGGAGCATTATTGCATTAGGGTGTGTGCACATATATGCTTATGCTCTCATGTAGTTGTACTGAAAGACATTACATGGATCTCAAAATTCAGACAAGGCAAATTTGATAAGTATCAAGATCAACATTAATAATGCATCCTTGCTAAAGCTGTATAAGTAAAAATAGATTTGAACATAACTCAACACTCTTACATCTTCCCTGTGTTCTCACAGCATGCTTTTCAAAATGGACTAAGTGAGGACTGTAACACTGTCTGGAGAAAGAGGCAGCATTTTTACTTTGGGTATAATATCATGTCTCCAGGTAACAAATCTCTGAACTCTGGGTATAATAATTAAACAAATTACTTCATATTTTAGGATATGTAATCAATGCAATATGTAAACATTAAATTTCTAAGCTGTAAGAAGAGTATACAGATTTATTTTTCTATGTGCAAATAATAAAGATGGCTTGCAGTTGACGTGACTGAACATCTGTCTCTGAGTCTCTTTTGGCTTTTTAACGCTGATGAGTGTATGAGCTGACCATTAAAAAATACTTAACAATAACCAGATCCATTTCCCTTATAAGGAAGTATACAATGGCCCTATTTTAAATTATAGACCTCTTTGAGGGTCTGATGAAAACTAAGGGCCACCTACACAGAAATACCTGAAGTACATACATATATAAGATTTTGCATGCCAAAGGTGGGTGGCATTTTAGAGACTTTCTTAATGTCTGGTGAACTTTGACTTACCTTGCTTACTTTCTTAAAGACTCCCTGGAAGTATTTCCATAGCCTAACCACATATACAAATTCCTCCCAGTTCTATTATTTATCAGCACAGTAAAATGCCTTTCATGTACTTTTCTTTATAATCCCATGATTCTCTTGCAAATTAGATGACTGTATGCATCATGCTGTACTATTTTAATTGATTTTCTTATTTTCTTCCCCACTGGAATGTGAGCTCCTTAAGGCCAGAAACTGTATCAGGTCCTTTTCTATAACTCCAGGAACTAGTACAGCACACAGTGCAAAGAAGATATTCATTAAGTATCAGTTAATCAAACAAAGCCATGGGACAGTCATTATTGAACCTGGGCAGTGGGTACATGCAGAGTAGGGAAAGAAGAGTGTTTCATTCTACTAGTCCATCTTTGGTATATATTTGAAATTTTTCAAATATTGTGAGGAAAAAGTCTGGAAAAGAGACTTACAGCTATACATCAGTAAGTTTAACATACATGAAAGTCTAAAAACAAACTGGACTGATTCCTTTTGCCTCAAAAAAAAACCTAAGATCAATGAGTAGAAACCCAAATGTTGGCTTCAGATAAGAAAGAACTCTCTAATAATTAAAAGTATCTGAAAATGAAGTTGGTTCCCAGGAAGAAAGAGAGGGCCCTGTGACTGGGCTAGTAATATTCAAACAGGAGATGACTGATTAGAATGGGTTACTATGTAGGGGATTGAAGCAACAAATGGGACAAATGAATTCTAAAGGATTTCAAATCTGTGAGTATCTGAAAAGAATTTATTATCTTAAGACAGATACACATAAGTCACTAGAAAGATGGCTGTTGATTTTATATTCTTTATAAAGCAACGATAAAGAATGAAGTTTCACCAAACCAATTTCTTCACAAGCCTCATCTTACAGGCCTTCATTCTCTGAAGCCCAGCTTCCCTAGCCTTCTGGCAGGTTCTCAGTGTGCCCTGCAGCCTCTGTGGCATATGCTGCTCCTACGAGAATGTCCTTCAGATAGAAGCTAAGACACTCTTTTTCAGGGGAGCCTTTCCTATGTGACCAGATCGGGTTCTTTCATTGCATGCTCTCCAACAATCAGTTATTTTTTGGAGAGAAGAGACCCCACATTTGTGCTCACCACTGTGCTCCCCAGGGCCTGTCACAGAGCCCGGCATATTGTAAGCGCTCAATAAATATTTGCCGAATGGATGAATACGACATTCCCTATGAACCTAGCATTTTCATAAATGATGATCTAAACTGAATACAAGTTAATGTGCCAAAATATAACCACACTACCTCTTTATTACAGGTGATTAAACTATCTCCCTAGAAGCTAAGGACAATAATAGCTAGCTCCCAAGGCAATATTTTTTATACTTGTTTTATTATGAAAATAAAACACATTTCAATAATTTTAGCTTCACAATACACAAAATAAATTTATTTTCCAAAACTCTTAAGATACTGACAAGCCAAATGATTCTCAAGTCAAACTGTGGGTTATTAAGCTGAAAGAATATACTGTATGAATGTGAACCTTAATGAGGACATTCGGGTAATGAAGAAGCAGTGAGAGCTTCAGGACAGATGGACAACCATCACATCATATAAAATATTTCCAAATGTGTGCTTGAAGAAAGATGTGAAAATTCCCAGAATAGGAATATTTTGTGTTGCTAAGTAACACTAAAGATTAATGAGTAAATTGTCTCTCTTACAAAGGTCAATTACAATCTTCTCATTCAACAGTGTAATTCCTTTTAATGACTATTCATTTTTAAAACCTTTACAAAATATACTAAACAAAAAAGAAGACATAAATTGTGTTTAACACTCAGAAATCACTAATGTATCTAATGTGCACATGGACATTTAGAGTCATTTTTATTTCCGCTTTTGATGAACAAAATTACAAGATCCTACCTTTAGTATTAAGATTGTATGTGTGAAAAAAATTCTATTACATTATGAAAAGTACAAAAAAGTATTCTACCACACCATAATTATTACTAAAGCTAATACATATACTACTTGAAATTCCAAATAAATTTTAATAAATTCTAACAAGGCTAAACACTAGGTTTTAAGGTTATTTTATTTTTATTTTTATTTGGGAGAAATTATCTCTTCTATCTTTTCAGAACTGTGCATTACCTGATAAATTTGAACTAGAGCCAGCACTGTACCACTGAAATCCCTTAAACTCAATCCCGCTCCTTATAAAGTTTAGCTTTAATTTTGGACCCAATATGAACTTTCACCCAGACCTACACTTTCACCTAGGTCATCCACTCCATTATTAGCACCAATCCTGGGCTCATTCCCTCTCCACATCAGAAACAAATGACAAACTAAGAAAAAGATGAAGGGAAGCCTTCAGATTGAGTAATGAACTCCAAAGAATGATTGTTTTTTAATGAAGTAAATAAAATTTACCTTGGAGAGGTTTGAACATGAAAAAGATTTACCCTAATGCCTAACCTAACATTTACTAAATACTCAAAAATCAGAATTATTATTATTACTGTACTTTAATATTGCAAATTGATTTCTTCTGAAATTAATACTAAAAATGTATTAATTGATTAATATTCCAAATCTACAAATAGAAAACACAAGACTCTAAAAGTCCTTTAACTTTTTAGTATGAAATTTTTCAAATCCACACACAGCAGTAGAGAGGAGTTTAATGAACCATATCACTTAGCTTCAACAATTATCACTCCATCAATTTTGTTTCATCCACAGGAAATCTATTCTTGAACAATGCAAAATACACTGAATTGAGATGCCCTTTTAAAAGTGTACCTAACATTGTAGAACATTCAGAAATGATGAGTTTCATGCAAAAACGTTATCTTTGTCTCTTACTGTTCTGTTAAACCAACCTTTGCCCTTGAGAAAAAACTCAAGTAATCCTCATGACTTTTCTGGTCCCTCATAAGGAACAGAAAATCACAAGGTCACTTTAAATGGTAAGTTTTGGTTCAGTAATTTAAAATAACTAATTCAAAGTAGACAATTAGGGAAATTTGAATATGGACTATATATTATATAACATTACTCATATCAATGGCAAAGTCCCAGGTGTGATAATGGTACTGTAATTACATAAGAGATTATCTTAATTTTTAAGATAAACAAGCTGAAGTATTTAGGAGTAAAGTATCATTTTCAAATGATTCAGCCCCACTCCCAGGGCCAAAAAAATATAAATACATGTAGCCAAATGTTACTAACTGGTAAAAGGTATGGGGTGTTTATTATATTACTGTTCCAACATTGCTGTAGTGTAAAAATTTTCAAAATTTAAAACACTGGATCCAAATAACAATCAAAATTCCAAAGTACACTTAACATTAAATTATATGTTCTCCATTCAGCTGGCGCCTGCCCAGAGCTAGCTGGCCACCGTCAGTGAGGGAGAGAACAAAACCCTTTTCTTCTCACCAAGAAATTTCTTTTCTGCCATCTTCCGGAGCTTTCTAAGCCCACCAGGGTCAAGATCAGGGAGATGAGAACAGGTCCAGCATATAGTACAGTTCTTATTTGACTGCTACTGTACCAAAATGGCCTAGGGCTACGTGGCTAAGGTAGGTATTTAAAGCTGTTTTTTCTTCTCTTGGGCAGCTTATGTGCATTCTTCCAAGGGTATGACCCTCCAACTGCAAAACTCCTGCTAGTATCTCCCTCAGCGAAAAGATCCTTCCCAATGCCCCCTCAGTTTCTGACTGCTGGCGGTACACCCAGCAACTCCTTACTGCTGGGATCTCCATCCCATGGCAGAAAACTTTCTTGAACAGGATCGCTTTTCGAATAACACCAGATCGATATTCATAGTCTGGTATACAAACACCTTTGACCTGTTGAAAGAGGGGAGTGCAAATACTTCTCAAACTCAGTCCTACTGCCAGAGAACACTTTGACTTGCCATGGCATGAGTAACTAACTGGTGACCCCAACTGCAGGACCCATTTAATCCAGTTGAAACTCCTCTCACTAAGCTTAGTGAAAGATTCAGACATCCCTAACTTGTGGCAGGCAGGGCTAAAACACACAACGCTCCAATGACATTCCATAAAAATTCAACTGACAAAATCTCTCCCTCTATTGATATCTTCTGTGTGAGTGAAGGAATTCGAAGGTCACAAAAACCAGCTTTCCACAATTCTGCATATGGTGTAGCACTTCCTTTGGCTATAGAAGTATCTACTCAATACTGACACATCACTGAAAGTTCAGTTTATCATTCCATTATCCTAGGAACTCTTTTATTTTGTCAACCCCAGGAAGGAAGATACCAAGAAGGACTCCTGGTGACTAACTGGGCTCAAATTTAGAAACAGAGCCTTGCAGCGATTTCTAAACAGGGGCCTCTCACACAGGCTGTGCTTTAGGAAGAAGCCTGCATTAAACTGCCTGCCTCCTGCACTGAACCGCCTACCTACATGGTGTCCCTGCTGTCCGAATCAGCCATTAATAAAGGAGTTTCTGGAATTACATTTCAACTAATAGGACTAAGACAGTCCCTGTCCAATCAAGGACTGTGCACTATTTCCTCACTTCCACTGACCACTCAGAGTAGCTCCATTCTGACCAATCAGGACAGTGCTTTTTGGACCACTCAAACTATGAGGATTTGGAATCCTCTTTGCATGAGGATGAACCAATTAGGGACCAGCAGTGAAGACTTTTCTCTATATAAGTCAGCTTCCCTCTGGCTTGAAGAGAGCACACTCCCTTTCAACCTAAGACTGAAGACTGTTTTCTCAGCTATAGCTGAAACACTGAAGACATCTGGCTGGAAAAGCAGAGCAGATCAGGCAGAGTGAACAGAACCGGAGTAGAGCAGAGTAGAGCAGACCAGAGCAAAGCAGAATAGGTGTAGTGGATTGGACTGGATTGGAGCAGAGCTGTCTAGCCAGGGAGAGGCCTTGCCTGAGTGCTGCCTCGTGCAAGGGCCATCTTTCCGGAGGGCCACTTCATAGCCATGCTGTATCACAATTGAGCTCTTTGCACTGAATAAAGTTTCCTTCTTCATTGCACCCCAAATTGAGGATTCCTGTTGGTGCTGAATTGGTGCCCATGACCATTGGTTGACATCTGGCCTGTGCTTTTTTGAAGCAAATACAAGTATTACATGCCAGGTTCCTTAAACTATGACCTGAAATCAGTAATTGAGATTTCTGAAGGCCATTACCACTTCTCCAGGAAGCATGTCTTTTTTATCTTTTCAATGACAGCACAAGCAACCAGCAGCACATCTTAGGTCCTCATAAAATGTTGTTTGAAGGGATGACCTCAGGAAATGACAGTAGGTATAAATAAAGAGTGTATAAAATTAAACAATGACAACTGACTTTCACTATCTGAAGCATTATCTGAAAATAGTCTGCTCAGTCCATGAAAGTTGGGTTAAGCATAACACATTTGTTCCTACCTAATTTATACACCAAGATATAGTCCTCTGAGAACCTAGAGCAACCAAACACCTAAGTGCTCCTTCTCTGTTCTACAGCTACACCCATCTCCACACTTACTCATGGCATACAGAAAATACGTGTCTCTACCATTTGTATACAAGTCACTGAGGGTTTATTTATTTGTGTTCACCCATGCCACCATAAATAGTGGTTATTCTCAATAAAATATATATACACGTTGACCAATACAGGTTAAACTAGAGGATTCTCATAAAACACATATATAAATAGATTACATTAGAGAATGAGTAGCGTACCATTTCAGATTACTCACGGCAATTCTCCATCTTTACTGGAGGAATACTACTTAGATCTAATGAATGGACCCTTTATTTCTATCTGCTTGCTACTCTAGAAGCACAGCTATACAGAAAGATCTACCTATAGGGCAGCATAATGCCTGGAGTAGGCAGTACATTCTTACACATATGCTTATTCATTCAACAAGCCACACTGGAGATTTACTTCAAGATACCTTAAAGGCTTTCTATTTTGAAGAGTATTTATGTAAATATTCAATAACTATTTACAGAACATCAACTATGTGCCAGGTTCTAGGCTAGTCAGCCCTATAGGAAAATCATAGATGAGTAAAGCATTCAATGACCTTACAATTTAGTAAGATGGTTTTGACAAATATTCAAAGGACTGTAACATCCCAGTAAAGAAAAGCACCACCATAAAGAAATGAGAGATTCTGAAGAATGATTAGGATTTTGACACGGAGAAGTGAAGAAGGTCTTTCAGCAAAGAAACAGTATTATCAAAGAAAAAGACGTATGCATAGGAATGTTGACCAAGACACCAGAGCATTTGTTAGGTATGAAAAGAGGAAAATAGAGTATAAAAAAAAAAAAACAGAGGAAAGCCTAACTAGAGAAGCCCTGAAGTGCCAAGGTTGCACATTAAAACTTCCTTTTGTGAATAACAAGGACAATCAAAGAAAACATAAGTTTAAGGAAGAAGAGAGTCATTGAAAACTGAAATTGGTCTCAGTGGGAACAAACACTGAAAGAAGAAAACCAGAAGTTAGGAAATCAAGGAGGGGTGCATTTTCAATAGTCTAGGGCTACAGACATCTGCATAACATAATTAAAAGGAGAAATGTCATCAAGAAAGGGGTTGATCAATGTTCAACTCTTTTAATGGCAGATACATATAAATAAAAATATTTTTAGATGTACACAAAAACATTTATTTCTTAAATTTCAATACTAAAAAAGAGAGTAACAGGACATTTCAAATGCTGGCTATGATAGAATAAAGAGTACCAGACTTGTCCCCTTCCTATTGTAATCAACCAGAAAACTGTACAAAATATATAAAACGATTTTCAGACAGTAGACAATAAGGAAGTACAGAACTCTGATGATCTCTGAAGAAGAGAATCCATTAAGGTGAGCCCTATGGTTACTACAGTTTTCTACCTGGAGGCACACTATAGACCACTGCACAAGGAGATAAAAAGCACATGGTGGTCTAGCTGAAATGAGGGGGAACAGAGCTTTAGGGAAGCTGAGGTGGATGGCATCTGTAAGGATGCATTGCATAAGAGAAAGGAGCTATGCAGAGAAAAAGCTCCACATATCTACATAGGGATCCCATATATATATTTCTGATGAATATTATAAGACTCCATGAGTCTGGCTGAAGAATATGAAAGAGCAATAATCTGAACACTACCCAAAAATCACATAGGCCTAGAAGACGTTCAAGATTAGAATAGAAGAGTAGAGACATCATTAATCATCATGACATTGAATATAGCATGGCAAAAGGTCACATCTTAGTAATAAACTAAATTAGCTCTAGAGTAAAGGCTACTCAAGAACAATCTTGAGATTAAATTAAAATGTCTAAAAAGAATTCACTAGATGATTTCATGACAATGTAGAAGACAAGATCATTTAACTTGAAGGCAGGACAATAAAAACTGTCCAAATAGTAGAGAAAAAAGAGGCTGAGAAAAAGTGAATTGGGTCTCAGTGACCTGTGGAATAATATCTAGTTATCGATCATATGTGTAACTGGAATCCCAAAAATAGAAAAGCAGAAAATAGTTCTGAGAAATTAATGACCTAAAGGTTTTCAAATTTGAGGAAAACGATAAACCTACAGATCCAAGAATTCAATGAACCTCAAGCAGGATGCATACCAAAAAACTACATCAAGACACACCACTATTGGGGGGGGTGGGGGGGAACCCTGTCAGGGTGCAATTTAAAAATAAAGGCTAAATAAAACATTTTCAAATAAAAGGTGAGTATTTGTTCAAAATAGATGTTTGCCACGAGAAATGTTACAGTTTATCAGGCTGAAGAAAAATAACACTATTAGGAAGCACAGATCTACATGAAGGAATGAAGACCAGAAGAAAGGATAAATATGCAAGTAAATATAAAAGACTTTTTTCATTTTTTAATTGCTCTAAAAGAAAACTGACTGTTTAAAGAAAAAAATAAAAAATACTATGATGCTTTACATAATACACAGAAGTAAAATATACAATGCTGCAAAGAACAGGTGGGAAGAAATGCCACATATTTATGTAAAGCTCTTAAATTATACATAAAGTGGTATAATATTATTGGAATATAGACTGTGATAAATCAAAATGTCTACTATAAATCCTATAGAAACAACTAAATTAAAAATAAAAATATACAAAGATATATTGCTAATAACCCAAAAGATGAGGTTAAAAATAAATATTAATCCCAAAGGAAGCAAAAAAAGAAGATAAAAGGAATAAAGAACAGATGGGACATATATATTTCACATATACTTCACACATTTTTAAACTGTTGTCTTTTGATTACTGGATTATAAGAGTTTTTTATGTATTGTAAATACAAGTCCTTTACCAGAGATCTAATTTGCAAATATTTTCTCCCATTTGGGGAGTTGTCTTTTCATTCTCTTGATGGTATCTTTTTAAGTTTTTAATTTTGATGAAGTCCAATTCACCTATTTTTTTTCTTTTGTCACTTGTACTTGTGTTTTTCTAAGGCTTTGCTTAACCCAAGAAGATTTACTCTCATGCTTTCTTCTAAGAATTTTATAATTTTAGTATTTGCATTTAGGTCTATAATTCACTTTGGCATTAATTTTAATAGTGCAAGAAAAGGGTCTAACTTTATTATTTTGTTAATGGATACACAGTTGTCCCAGTACCATTTGTTGACAAGACTATTCTTTCTCTATCAAATTATCTTGGCACCCTTGTCAAAAATCAACTAAACATAAATGTTGAGCTTTATTTCTGGACTCTTAATTCTATTCCACTGATCTATTTTTATACCAGTACCAATAAGTCCTTCACTTTTCTTCTGTTTCAAGATTGTTTTGACTATTTGGGGTAGCTTGAATTTCCATGTAAATTTTAGGATCAGTTTTTCATTTTCTGAAAAAAAAAAAAAAGGCAGCTAGGATTTTTGATAGAGATTTTCTTAAATCTGTAGATCATTTGGAAGAGTACTGCCGTCTTAACACTATTAACTCCTCTGATACACAGACATAGAGTGTATTCCTATTTATTTAATTTCTTCCAACAAATTTTATAGGTTTCAGAAGAATCATTTGGTTTTTCTACTGTTTTTGTTCTCCAAAAGATACCATCAATGGGCAATCTACAGATCAGGAGAAAATATGTCTGACAAATGATTTGTATTCTGATATGTAATGAACTCATAACTGAATGACAAGAAAACAATCCATTTTTTTTAAATGGGTAAAAGATTAGAAAGGATACTTCACAAAAGATAAACAAATGGTCAACAAGTAAATGAAAAGATCCAGGTCAGTAGTTATCAGGGAAATGCAAATGAAATCACAATGAGATAACACTATACACCCATTAGCACATCTGAATTTAAATGAATGGTAACATCAAGTGCTGGCCAGAATGTGGAGCAATTAGAACTTTTATACTTGCTTGGAAATATGGCACAATCACTTTGAAAAGGGTTTTGCAGTTTCTTACAGAGTTAAGTATACACTTACCAATTCTATTCCTGGGTCTCTAACCCACACGAATTAATGCATATATACAGAAAGACTTGTAAACAAACATTCATGGTGGTGTTATTCCTTACAGGAAAAAATTAGAAACCCCCCCCAATATCCATGAACAGGTAAATGTTAAAGCAAATTGTGGCACATTTTCAGGTCAAGATGCCTAGTAATTAGGATGAGGGAGGGAAGGAGAAGTGACTGCAAAGGGATACAAGAGAACTTTTGGAGGTGAGGAAATGTTCCATACCTTGATTGTAGCAGTAGTTACATATATGTGTATATCTGTCAAAACTCATTCAACTGTATATTTAAAGTAAGTGCCTGTTATTATATGTAAATTATATCACCAATATTTTACTTAAAAATTAAAAAAGAAGAAATATTCAGACATTTGGAAACATTGTCAGAAGATGCCAATAGGAGGCACATAAAGTTTTACTACAGGTGTAACCCATCAACGAATCTTTTATTGTCTTTTATTCATTAAATCAATTATGTATTAAGTACCAACTATGTACCAGGAATTGTTCTAAGCATAGTGGTAGAGTAGTAAACAAAACGAAATCCCCTGCTTTCATCAAGCTTTCATCCTAACAGGTAAAGACTGACCATAAAAAAACTAAAACAGTTTCAGAAGGCGCTTAACAGGAAAACTAAGCATCTGGGGGGAGAGGACTTTTAAATAAAATGGTCAAGGAAAGCCTCACTAGAAATGTTACATTTCAACAAAGATCCAAGAAAGGTTAGAGAATAAGCTTAGTTATCCGGAGGAAGAGCATTCTAGGCAGAGGGAACTCAAGTGCAAAGCCCCTGAGGCCAGCTATTCAAGGAACATTGTAGTGTCAGTTGCAAATGGAGAGTAATAAACAGTCAAAAGATGAGGCTGCCAATGGGGCAATCTCATATACAGCTTTACAGGCTGCTACAAAGACTTTAGCTTTTACTATAAGAAAGGAAATAACTGAAGCTTTGCACAGAAAAATGACAGGACCTCATGTATATTTTAACTGTGATTATCTTGGCTGCTGCACTGAGATTAAACAACTCGGTTAGGAGTTGAGGATTGCAAGATGAAGCTGGGAGACCAGCAGGAGGCTATTAAAACAATCCCAGTAAGACATGATAATGGGTTGGACCAGGTAGTAGTGGAGGTGGTGAGAGGTGATCATATTCAGATTCTAGATGTATTTTGATGATAAAGCCAACATGAACTACTGACAGATGAGGTGTGGATATAAGAGAGATAAGTCAGGGATGAATGACTCCAAGGTTTTTGATCTGAGTAACACAGATGAACATGTCACTAACTTAGGGAAGACTAAAGATAAAACAAGTTTGGGTAAAAAGATCAGTCGAGTTTTGACTATTTTAGATTTAAATATCTTTAAATATCCATATGGAGGTATCATAAGACAATTGGATATGTGTCTGGAGTTCAGAAAATAAAAGCTCTTATTTTTTCAAGGTAAATCACTGGGTATGGTGGGTGTGTGTGTGTGAAACTTTTAAGAAATCATCCTTACTTGAATTTAATGCATTAAGGCCTCAGCACTAACAGATCATTCCTGTGTTTTCTAATTTACATAAATCCATACAAGTCTGCTAGGCACTTCACACCTTTATTTTTACTTTCACATCTGAAGTACAGCAATATGGATAGATAAGGTGTATATTTAAGATAACAATGTGAACAGACACATTCCTGGAGCTACAGCTATTTAAAAGTGACACTAGCATCAAGATACTCATTCTTATTCTGGGAAGGCTTTAAAAAACAATCACTTGTTATGAAACTAATTGCAATGCCAAATGCTTCTTAGGCTTGTATGTGAAAATTATCATCTCTACATTTTACTGTTTTAAATCAAGGAAAGTAATAGACTTTGTGATTAGACTTAAAAGTTTGGTTTTGATGCTTATAACTATCTAGGTTCTAAAGTGAATAACATTTCCACACTATATTTCATGGAGGAAGACACTTTGTACATAACTAAAGAAATGCAAAAATGACATGTAAAAATACCAAACTTCAACCAGAATTCTAACATGAGCAAGCATGCTTAACTTGTGGCTGAAACCATTCTAAAAAAAGTTTTTTTCAGTGTGAGTGAGCATTATTTCTTCCCAGTCTACCCATTCTCAATTCTATGCCTTTGATTATTCCCTCATGCTAGAATGCCTTTCTTCCCAGCTGATCTCCTTCTCTTCCTTCAAGGCTCAGCCCAAATTCAGCATGCTCCACAAAGCGTGCCATGAATGCCTGTGGTATTTACTTCTCTCCACATTTCCACAGCATTGCTACTTGCATGTCTAGGGAACCTACGTCATTATGCCATGGATTAAGGTTGGCTATTTACCCTAAAACAGAAGCTCCTCGAGGACAGAAAATCTTAGTCATCTTTGCCTTCCCTAAAATACTTAACATAGTACCTTACATATCAGATTATAGGTATAAACTAAAGGCTTGTTCAACTAAATTCTATTAAACTAATAATCAAATACACTGAATTCAGTGGGATACATTTCATCACTTCAAACATAATCTTCTGGATCTCACTTCCCCATCTCTCCATAACATCCCAGAAAAATCCTATTGCTTCTCAGTCACTTTCAAGTATTGTAAAATATAGTCTAGTCCAGTTTAACCCTTCGATTTCATATCTTATTCAAAGAATATCACTGCACCGCCCCCGCCCCCAACCAGGGTCAACCAAAAGAAATAATAATCTGTTTTTCAATATTCTTCGTGGCTCTTTCACTTTTCTCCACTTCCTTCCTCATCTTCTGGTTCCTGCAGATCAGGTTAGGCAGAGGAAGAGGGACGAATGTTCTGTGTGCCTAGTTCCATGTGGTTTTACTAGATGGATTGGTAGCAGGATGATCTGTTATCCTTATGTAATTATTGACAGCACTTCTCTCATTCTCAAAAAAGCCCAGTTTGGACAGTACAATACAGGTCTTAGAGGCAGGGTGGCCTTAAATTACAGCAAGCAAAGAGGCTGGTTCCTTCACCCTGCATAGTTCCCTGGTGTGGGGGATTCATTCTCAGACTGGCCTCACTATCCCACCCACAGTCCCCTCCTATGACAAGCAGCCCTCCTTGGCTGGATCCATCAAGATAACTCAAACCTGGTTAGTTCTCGTAGGGTCTACTTGGGCCACGAAACAAAATTAATGTCTTCTTATCACACCGGATTGACAAATGTCAACTCTTTGCACTACTGCCCTCTCTCAACATGGCACCTCACTGGTTCCAGACACTCTTTTCTGCTCCAAAAATGAGTCTATGTTCAGGAATGCTCCAAACTCTAGAAAAAATATGCTCTCTCAGAAACTCTCTGGGAAGTGTGATTGCATTATCAAGAAACAAGATTATGTGTAGCTCATTAAACAACCAGACAAGAAATTATAAATACCAATCTACACTTCTGCAAGACATACCCAAATTCTGAGTTGAGAACAAAAGGTCCTTCTGGGAAAAAACTGAAATGTCACATAACTACCCACTAGATTAACAATTCTTCACCTGAATAAAACCTGTATTACCCCTTTTCCAATTTCTCTTACATACGGGAAGTGGGTGCTGCAGTTCTTTTACTAAGCCCCACATCCCTCTTTAGAATGCGAGGATACTTACTGACCCTTATTTTCAGCTTTGGAACTTTAGCTAAAATCTTGAAACAAGTGCTAGTTGTCAACACATTATCTTAGGTGGAATTCCCCTGTTATAGCTACTGCTTATCATCTGGTCAAATTTTACCTTAGTAGATCAGTATATTATTCATATTCAAACAACTCATTTAATTATACACATATTTAATGAAGAGCCACAGCATAAATGGAGAATTCCCACTTTGAAATTCAGATTTAAAATGATACCAACAAAAAATGAAAAATAAAATTCTGTACAACAAACCAAGTCAATAATTGCATACAGGTATCCCCACTTTTTGAAAGCTTGCCTATGACACTTCACTTTTACAAAATACCTATATCAACACCTGTTTTCACTAACCAAAAGAAATCTAAAGAGGATTTTTGCTTTTAAATTAATGGTAACTGTTTCTTCACTTTACTCCATTCCGGCCTACGAAAGGTTTCATAGAAACGCTATACTTTTGGATAGCAGGGGAAACCTGTATCTTTTTAAGTCAAGTTATATACTATAAAGTGTTATGATTATTTATTTGTTTGTCTGTTTAACACCTACAGCACCTGGTCTTCCTAGGTGGTCTCCCATCCAAGTACTAACCAGACCCAACCAACCTTGCTTAGCTTCCGAAATCAGACGAGATCGGGCACGGTCAGGGTGGCATGGCTGTAGATTAAAGTGTTAAGATTTTTTAAAAAATAGATGTCTCATAATACTATTTACTAGATTTCAGTTATTACATGAAGAATACTCATAAAAGCTCTGTCTATAGAAAAATCTTGTAGTATGCATCAATATCTATACCTAGAACAAACTGTAGAGATTTACAGACTTGAACTAAAAATGCATAGTGGGGATGGTTTAACCACATTGGAAAAATTATACATATAAACATAAACTTCTAAAGTTAAAACACACACCAATCCTGACAGAACAATTCCATTCTTAGGTATTTAACTCAGAGAAATTAAATCATATGTACACAAAAAGATACACAAAAATTATGTTTATAGCAGCTTTATTCACAACTGCCAAAAACCAGGAAAAGAAAATCAAATGTCCAGTAACAGAATAATGGATAAACAAATGGTGGTAAAACAGATCACTATTCAGCAGCGAAAGAGAATGAACCACTGTTACACACAACATGGATAAATCTCAAAATAACTATACTGAGGAAAAGCAGCCAGGCACAAAACAGTATATACTCTATGATTCCATGTATATAAAGTTCAAGGAAAAGTTTACTTCATCTATAGTAAGAGAAATCAGAACAGTGGTTGTCTACGGGGAAGAGAGAGGAGGACTGATTGTTAAGAGCCATAAGAGAATTTTGGGGGGTGTTAAACTATTCTATTTCTTGAATGAGAGGTAGTTACATGAATCGACACACATATCAAAATTCATTAACTGTTTATTTAAAAATGGATTTTTATATATAAATTACAACCAACGAAACTGATTTAAATCGCATCTGATATCCTACTTCCGGAAGATGTCAAGGATAATCAGTTAATGTAAAATGTAATCTCCTTCCAAAAGCTGGTTACCAATATGTATATTGGTAATCATAATAAACTTATAAACTAAATCAGATTCTGAAACACAAATCCAAGTCCAAAGTGTTTACCCAAAGTCACAAGGAAACAAGGATAATTTTAGTCTATAGCGACATCCATAAAGGCTCAAAGAATGAATGGGAGTAATCAACATATCTTTTCTTGGGAGGTCATGATCTAAAGCAAGTGGTCACTTTTGACTATCATAAAATATGAATATGACTTCATGTTAAAGATACTTTTCCCCGACTTATCCAATATTTACTCCACCTACTAGCAACTTTTGAGGAGCATACTACCCTGTATCAATAATACCTATTTCTAAATCACTTTTCCTGATCTCTCTACTTTAGTTTTCTCTTTTTAGCTAAAAACTCTATCTAGAAATATCGTACAACCACTTCACTCTTGAATAACCCTCATTTCTTTTTGTCCAACTGCTTTGTTTGCCTATGACCTGTTTGCTAATTTTTTTGTATATTTTCAAGCAATTAAAAAATGCATTTTCAATTCTAACACTTTGAGTTCAACAATTCCAATTTTTTTTCCTATCTTCATTACAACATCCCTCAGATGCCAGAGTACTCACATTTAAGCTACTTTACCATGCTGCCACTTTGGGTTTTTTTTATTATTTCACTCCTCCATGGGACCAGTGAACGATAAAGCCAAAGATCCCTTATCATTTCACTCTATACCTTAAAAAAACATATTGGATCATTTGACTCCAAAGCCTTATTGCACAGTTATATTTTTTACATTTAAAAATGCTGCTGCTAAGGCACCGTTCCTATCCAAATGACTAAATGTGTCCTTTCCAAGGAGATAATGGTTTGTTCAGGGCTTCATACCTCTACTTGTAAACGCCTGTAAACATTTCGTTCTCATTTTAATGGGCTTCATAACACTGTTATCTACTGTTATCATTTCTGAACCAAACTGGTAGTTACCTTTGACTGTATCAGACTGCTTTCAAGAACTGTTTCTACATATGTTATTTGGAGTTGATCTAATTCAGCTTATGATCTACTGTATCTAAGTCACTGTGGTAGCTTTTTATCACCCACCCTTCATATATGGATTTTGTATCATGGCATCACTTACATCTGAAAATACAGCTATATAATACTATACTAACTATATCAAAGGCAACAAGTAAGACAGTTGGAAGAGTTGCAGAGTCTAGATAACAATATTGTCCAATATATCACCTCACTGCTTTCTCCAAGGAGGCCCAAACATCCTTCTGTAAAATGAACATGAAGTCATTTATGTTAAAAACCATTAGTCTTAAAATTTTCCCATAATGTATACTGGCTGTTCGAATTACTTTTTATTTATTCATTTATCAGACAATCACTGGAAAGAAAAGGTCCCTGCACAAAATGAGCTACAACTGTAAGACTCTATCTTCACTTCTTACTCAAGACCTTGGGTATACCACTTAGCTTCTACTTTCCTCATTAAAAGTTGGGATAATTGTACCTGCTTTCAAGGTTGTGCAAAGAATTAGAAATAACTTATGCAAGGTATCTTACTCAATGTCTAGTACATAGGCGGGTTTCAATAGTATGTGGTAATAATAAACCATTATTCCACTGATAGTCTTACTCTAGCACCCTTATCAATCCAAAAAAAGTGGTCATCTATTATCTATCACATTTAAAATCTTATTCTCCCTTTTACATTCCACTAATTTCCCAATGTCTAAAATAGCTTCACTTTCTCCATTCACAAAATTACCTCCCACTCACCTTAAGGAAAAGCAGCTTTAACCATTGGTTACAAAGTTAGGGAGAAAGGCAGTGGGGGAAGAAACCACCTGAACAGTCACTGCTCTACTAAAATAAACACAGTAATGTATGCCTACTACATCCTTACCTTAATCTTCTTTCAAAAGTCTTTTTTGAAGTCCATGAAAGTCAGGATCACTACCTTTCTCATGTACTATAAATACAATAACTGAACAAGTCCTATGTCAGTCAATGGACAAAAAGATGTAACTGATGAATCCTCAACTCTCTAAATTCCAATATTTTGTTATCTCAGGAATCAATTTATGAAAACTCACCAGGTGAAAGGGGTGGGGAGGCAGATTAAACTAAATAGTCTTTTGACTACTGATACAAAACTAGTTTTAAACACCTGGATTTTATTCTTCTCCTGATTATACTCAAATCAATTGCTGGCACAAGAACCAACTAAAAATTTAACATGCTTTTCTGCAACTACATTCTCAAATTCCAATATATAGCACTTTTTTCTGCAATAAACTAGTTTTACTCACTTTTATGAGATGTCTTCTCAAGCTTAATAAGAACAGGTAAAATAATAACTATAACCTATCAAGCTGTATTTATCATTCTTCTATACATTATATTTTGAAAAAGGTTGACTTTAGGGAAAAACATAATAATGGCAATCCACAAAGTGCTCTATTTAATGTTCTCTGCCCAGAAGACCACAATGGAATTGCTGATTTAATACTATCGATGTTAAATCCATATATATGTTATTAAATATATATTAGTTATAAGATAAAATGGTGCTTCCTGCTTTAAACACACAAACATACACACACACAAAAAATCAGTCTTTCCTTAAGTATCTTATGTTTGAAAACGGTGAAGTTTTCTAAATATTAATCACAATAGTCCCAAATAAAATCCATAGGGCAGTTCAATTATGGCACAAAAGATGAATGAGAGTATTTCATTTCAAAAATCCCTGAGTCTTAGGATCTAAACATCTAAGAACATTCCCCTTTCATTCCAGATTCAAAAGAGTTTCAGGCATTCAAATGCTACAACACACCTGTCTTTCAGCTATAGGCATTGCTTCAATGAAAAAATAGCTTAAAAACCATGAAATGAAATCAATTCCACATAAAGCTATCGCACGATTCTGATCTCTAATCTGACTTGTAAATTAGATGTGTGTAACTTCCACTCTTCAAAAACCTGCAGATCTTTTTCCTAGCAGAAGGGCTATGCTAGTTGCATTGCACTATGACCAAAAATGTGCAGCAACGGCAGGGGCACACTGATACACTGAATGGTAGAGGCCTTGAATACAGATTTCAAGGTAAGCCATGAGGAAATCTTTTTTTGTTTTTACATGAGCTATATGAACTATATAAAATGTAATCTATGTTTTATATCCTGGGCTGCCAGAGTATTTGTTGAATGCTAGAAAAAAGAAAGTTAAAGATTCACTGAGGAAGAAATGCAATTTAACTTTGAGAGAATCTACCCACCTCCCAGCACTGCTTTCAAATCTTCTATTACTGATTTAAACGGATACAAGCCAAAAGTGGGAACTCTAACCAAATAAAATGTTCATTTGGTTCAGAAAATATTTTGATGTTTCAGTTTTCATAGGTTTATTTCCAGTTCATATCTGCTTCTTAACTCATTTTTAAATTTAAGTAAATTTTCAAATTTAAGTAAATTTAGTTAACAGATCTGAATATATTTATTAGTTATTTTTAATTAACAGTCATTAATTTATTAACTGTTCCATGCACATTAATACTGTATAGTATGATCTTCTACTTACTATTGACTTCAAGAGCCTACACAAAAGGATGTTTTCCTAGAAAATTCTGGATACAATAGCTTTTTATAAATAAAAACATTTTAAATACTCTAGGGCACAGGTCCCCAACCCCTGGCTGTGGACCAGTATCGGTCCATGGCCTGTTCGGCAAAGGGCCACAGAATAGGAGGTGAGTGGTGGGCCAGCAAGCTAAGCTTCGTATGTATTTGCAGCCACTCCCCACCGCTAGCATCACCGCCTCAGCTCCACTTCAGATCATCAGGAATTAGATTCTCATAGCAGCACCAGTCTCTGGTGCCAAAAAGATTGGGGACAAATGCTTAAGGAGAGAGCAAAATTTCAAGAATCTCCTAAGTAAAATTACATATGCGAAAGTTATAGTCCTTAAATTAACCTTTTTAAGTTAACTTTTTTAGGTTAAGTAGACTTTTTTCTTTACAGTATTTCCCTTAGAGGAATAGAACCCAATGATAAAAGGTGATAACTATATAAGTTCCATAAATGGACAAGAACTTAAAAGATTGATTACCAAAACAATTACTATATATTATGGAATAAAACATTATTCATTCCCCAAATAAAGATCAAATTTACTTCAACCACCCCCACACCACACCAAAAAGTCATTTTTATTTAGTGATAATGTCCTTGGGTTCATAGCAGGGCTTGATGGCATACTGGTGTCACACTCTGCCAGTCATCAAAAGAATACACGAGCCTTCTTTTTCAACTTCTTTGTCTACTACTGCATCATTGGACCCAGCAGGCAGCTCACCCAGAAAATTTCAGTTAACGGATTTTGGCTCTCTGTGCATAAGACGAAAATCTTTACGAAGTATCCAGTTTGTCTTATAGCTGAGATCTGAACCTGCTGCAGATGTCACATCTAAATTCTTGAATGGATTTTTTTATCATCTTTGTCACCTATAAAACAAGACAGTGTCACCAACAGTATTGTCCTGAAGAACATCTATTTCACTTATGCTAAGCTTTCTGTATAACTGAAAGTCATTTACTTATGTAAAACAGGAGTCAGCAAACTAGATCCTGTGGGCCAAATGCAGCCCACTGCCTGTTCTTGCACAGTCATGATCTAAGAATGAACTATATATTTTTAATGGTTGGAAAGATTTTTTAAAATGCTAATAATCTGTGACATGCAAAAATTACACAAAATTTCAATCTCCATAAATAAGGTTTTATTGGAACGCAGCTACTCATTCATTTATGTATTTTTCTATGGCTACTTTCATGCTATAAGGGCAGATTTAAGTAGGTACAGCAGAGACCATCTGACCCATAAAGGCCAAAATACTTACTATCTGGTGCTTTAAAGAAGTTTGCTGACCCATGGCCCAGAGGACATTTAGTGGGTAAGTAATAGGATTCTTAGTGCCTCTTACACGAAGAACCTGAGTACAGCGACCTAGTTGTTCCCTGCCTTACTTCCATTAGTTTAATAGTCAGGGGCTACATAATGACATTTTGGCCAAAGAGACCTCACACACAACAGTGGTCCATAAGAATAAAACCCAAGAAGATTCAGTGAAGCGGTTAGCAGAAGCTTTTGCAAACCTCAACAACTCCTTAAAAAGTTTGAAAACATGGTGGACCCCAACACCAAAAGGTTTTCACTGATAGAGAGGAATGTTCATGGTGCATTATCTACTTAGGAGCAAATCTACTATGGAAAAAAAAGAAACAAACCAAGCAAACCCACATGGACATACTTCTGAAAAGAGGGACACCTCCTCAAGAAGAGCTTCAGACAGATCTTTCAGGAGGTATTTCAGAAAAGGGCAATATTATCATAGGAAATGACAGGTACATGTGTCATTGCTCTGAAGATCTTCCAGTGGGACAAGATGTGGAGGTGGAAGAAAGTAACAGTGATCTTGACCTTGTGTAGGCCTAAGCTAATGTATGTCTTTTAGTTTTTAACAAAAATGTTTAAAAAGTAAAAAATTAAAATAAAAACATTTTTAAATAACAAAAAAGCTTACAGAATAAAGATATAGACAATATTTTTATATAGATTACAATGTGTGTGTGTTTTAAGCTAAGTACTATTATAAGAGTAAAAAAGTTAAAAATCTTAAAGATTAAATAGTTACAGTAAGCTTGTTATTGAAGAAAAATATTTTTAATAAGTTTAGTGGGACCTAAGTGTACAGTGTTTATCGAGCCTACAGTAGTGTAATGTCCTGGATCTTCACATTCACTCACTCACTCACTGACCCAGCCAGAGTAACTTTGAGTTCTAATAGCTCCATTCACAGGAAGTGAATGGAGGTATAGAGGTATACATCTTTTATCTTTTATACCATATTTTTACTGTATCTTTTCTATGTTTAGATATGTTTAGACACAAATACCACTGTGTTAGAATTGTCTGCAGTATTCTGCACAGTAACATGCTGTACAGGCTTCTAGCCTAGGAGCAATAGGTTATACTATATAGCAACAGGTTATACTATATACCTAAATGGTATAGCCTACTATACCTAGAAATGAGCTGTTACGTAATTTTGATACGTAACAGCTCATTTCTCAGAATGTATCCCCATCATTAAGCAACACATGGTTGGTTTTCCTGGGTAGGCCACCACTCCAGTGCATATAGATATAGTAACTTTACTTTCTACCATAGCTCAGCCTTGCCTCAATCCAAGGGACCAAAATTGCCCTTGGGCAGAAAGAAGACAAGGGGCTCAGCTTCAGGTCAAATTCTGATTCTCCCACATTGATCTCTTCTGTGTCTCCAAGTTATCCTAGTTCTGGATTTCTGCTTTATATCAACCCTTTTCCATAATAGGCTTCTTGTACTGGATACCAGTATTAAAAATATATATATCCTGCCAGAGACCCCGGGACAGTGGGCTGAATCACAGCAATCCTGGACTGAACTGTGCCAGCTAATCACCAGGTAACAGCCACCCTGTAATATGAATTTGTTTGGGACCCCTGTCAATAGCTTGCATACTCCAACACTCTCCTGGCTTCCACTCCTCTTTCTGATCATGACTGTCCCTGGAGTTGATCAATTTCCTTTTACATTAAAACCTCTGACCTATAAACCTATGAGGTCAATCTTCCCAACTGGCCTGTCATTCTGTTTCTGGAGCTCAGTTCATACAATAACCAAATGTAAGAGCACAACAAAACTGTATACAGATGGATTTTCCAACCCAGGACTACCCATCTTAAGACATCGCTTACTTTTTACCAACTGCCCTAAAAGGGAATATATCATCCTCAAGCAGCATTCCTTCTCCTTTTTTCCCTCAACCATTGCTAGTTAGCCCAACGTTTCTATACCTGCTTTATCTTAGAGTGTTGCCCACCACCTTCTACCTACTTGGGGTGCCTAGGACACCCGTGTCTCTTGAGCATGGCTTCAGAATGAGGTATCTCTTGCTTCCATTAAAGTTTTAACATTCCTATTTCTACTGTAGCGGGGAAGGGGAGTTTCTTGTCATTGTTGGACTGCAATGGAGAAACATATTTGGCTAGATTTCCAAGAGTCAAAATATAATTCCCCACAGGACGATGCTAACAGTCCACAATGAGACTATGCCCATACTATTAATGGCACTAAAAAACCCATCTGTAATTCATTTTATGTTGTTGCAAATAACTAATTCACAAACACATTCATAAGCTGTGAAAAGACTGTCTAGAAAATAACTATGAAATATTAGGAAGACTTTACAGTAGACAATTAAGCCAAGTGTAAAGGCTTCAGAGAAAATGGCAGTTTATTTTCAGCAAAGTGAACTTCACTACAATCTTGAAGTAACTTGCCATGGCGAACTCTGAAAATTGCATGAATAGCTCATAACCAAAAAAGTGTATCCAGAATGAATACAGTGACTGGGATGACCATTAACCATATCTCAATTCTGGATAGCAACCATTCTGGTAGCATCAACTTAAATAAAAATAAAAATCTTTTTGAAAACACAGGAAACCCTCTGTCCATTTGGGTAATGACATGGAAGCCCAGTGATATGACCTTACAACCAGGAAAAGAAACTACAGGCATGTAGTCCATATTCCACAGGAGTACTCATAAACCTCAGAACTTCACTCATTAGATGAATCTAGCCTCCTTCCCTTAAAGAGTTCTCAAGTATTTTAGTATCAGAACTCTTTTGTGTTCTCAAAAATTGAGGACTCCCAAGAGCTTTTGTTAATATGAGTTATAATTATCAATATTTACCATGTTAAAAATTAAATGAGTTTAATTATTTAATAATTCATTAAAATTTTTAATAACATATTTAAAATTTTATGAAAATTTTCCTAAACAAAAAAAAGCTTAGTGATAAAAATACTGTTTTAGAACTTCTGCAAATTTCTTTCATGCCTAGCTTAATAGAAGACAATTGGATTTTCTTATTTGCTTCCATATTCAATCTGTTGTGATACATTATTTTGACTGAATTATATGAAAAAAAAGTAGCCCCAAATATGTAGTGAGAAAAAAGGAAGTATATTAATAGCCTTTTTAGATAACTGTAGATGTTCTTTGATAATACACCAACACTTGACAAGTAGTTTAAGAACTATAATATGGAATCTAAAAACACATAAACATTATGTATTGTTACTTGCTTTTTATAACGGTCTTTTACCCATAATTTTAGAATACTGATCACTTTGAAAGTATTGGTTTATTGAGTTATGAAAATATAAAAAAACTTGATATAATTAATTTATTAATTAATACCAGAGCAAAAACTCGCATTCATTAATAACACTATCCATTCCATCAGAAAAATCTTTATGTATTGGGAAGCTGACAAGAGCACAGCAGGTAACACAAGTTAACTAAAATTTTAATTTTTACTTGAGAGCTCAAATTTTATCACTGGCAACAAATATTGTCAGTTATTTTCCCATAAGTGGCAAGCTCACTTTGTTCATTTTGAAGAAAATGACTCCCAAACATCTAAATCTAAATAATCACAATTTGTCTGGTAGTTATTCTTTCAAGTAAAAATGATATTTCATGCAAAATGTGGTTAGTTCAGCTAGGAACGCAAAAAAAAAAAATCACTGAGTTTTCCTTGAGATAACCAATGTACTCTGGATATGCAGCAGAAGTGCTTTTTGTGTATTTCCTGTCTCATCACACAGAATATTAAAATGAAGTATGCTCAAGAATAAAGATTTAACAAAATTAATAATTTTTACTTCTTCATCAAGGACATTCTTAAGGAAAATTAGTTTTGTTTTGTTTTATTAACTATGAATGCATGGCAGTAAAGAATATGATGAATACTAGTCCGTTTGGTGCCAATGCTATTTACTATCCATTAAAATAACCACCGTTTTACCCACCAATGCTTTACTGTCATCAGAGCAAATGTCAAAGCTGTGGAAAAGGCAAAAAGTTAATATTACAATGAAAATAGTTTTAACCACATGGACCCTCTGAAAAGAGTTTCAGTAACCCCTACAGGTCTGTACACAATTTAAGAGCTGTTGTCTTAAGGAAACACTGAAAGCTATGAATGACAAGTTGCCATACCCAAAGTCATACTAAATATCCCCAACATAAATACATTAAATAGCTGTACAAAATCTTTTATTTTAAATCAAATTGATCCAATTTGTTCTCAACTGAATTAATAATGCAAACAATAGTAGCAATTAACATTTAATGAGCACTTACATGTATTATCTCATTTAATCCTCATAACTCTATTCGTTCTGATATAGTCATGCCACAGATAAGAAAACCTGAAGTGAAGGGAAGTCACTTGTTCAGGGTCACAATAACAAATATCAATATTTATGGATTCAGTTATTACTAAGTATTTTGCATACCTCATCTCTGAAGTCTTTTCAACAAACTTTTTATCATTTTTGCCCTTTATTATTTTTTACACTTTTATTACCCATTTTATAGATGAAAACATTGAATTAAAAAGTTAAGTACCCTGCCCAAGGTGACCCAACTGTTGGGTCATCTATATACTAATCCAACTCTGTTTTACTCCAACGAATATACTGCATATTCTGCCTCTCTATATCACACATCAGTATATCCTTTGTATATGGACTGATGGCTACAAGTCTTAAATAGTTTTAATGTCATCTGAGCAAGACCCCTATTTAGAAAAGATTTTCACTAATTTGATTATCTGTCATCAAATGGCGTAAAACCTACTTCCTTTTATAGTCTATACTCTAGGTAATTGTTCATTAATTCATCTTATTAAACACCTATCTGCATATAACAACCTATCAATGTAGATAAGATTACTTTTAAAAAACACTCAATACATCCAGGGGATATCCCAGCATTACAGATGAGAAACTAAAACCCAGAGAAGTAACTAATGTCTCCCAAAGACAAGCTGTTCATAAATACCAGAGTCAAAATCATTTGAACTGACCCTGAAGCCTAAACTCTTCAATCACACAGCCTGCATATATTTAAGAAGGTCTCAGACAAGGGCCTAGGAATTGCTCAGGTCTGGCTACAGAGTTTGCTGATAATATATCCACTCCACCTAAGGCAATCAAGACATGAACCATCTTGTATCTCAAAGACCAAGGCGGGAAAAGGAAGCTGGTTCATGCTGCAAATAAGAAGTTATGCTCTCAGGTGCTTTAAGGTAAAGCAGCTATAGGTAATGTTGATAAAAGTAAAATTTTCTTAGGTGTCAGCATACATCTCTGGGGCTGAGATAAACAAAACAAAACAAAACAAAAAAAACCTAGAGGAATCTGTCATGACAGTTACACAGGCTAGCTACAGATTACACAATAGTTTTCAGATGCCAGAAGCCCAGGGATGCTGCGAACCTTAGTAAACGGCAGCAGAAATCATTTTCCTAAAACTTTCCTGAACTCTATAATCGATCAGCAAAATTTTCATTTCAAGTTAGGATCTGTGAAGGTCAGGGATAAGTTATGTCCCAATACGTTTCTATTTTAAGGACCTACCTTGCAAGACACGGCTTAATATTAAACTCCAAGGGGATCAGGAAAGGAATCAAAGTTTATATAGCTCCATTCACACTTATAACTTGTTGTAACTCAACTTTTAGGAAGTGTAAACATCTTGAGAGGAGTGTGGCTTTAATTTCAAACAAATTGTATTCTCAAGGAGTCCTCACACACATCTGACAGGAAGGTGACAAAATGGAAGGCTGTGGTGTACCACCTAAAAGGGCAGGCAGTACAAGTGAGAGATGTGCAATTATACTTGTCACAGAATACCACATTCTGGACTCCCTCTATGGCAAAGGAAAACAACGATGATGACAAAACCAATGAGCAAACTTTACTTCCTCCCATCAATGATTCCTAGCATGACCAAAAAGAATCAATCTAGTAATATGAAAACAGCTGACAGATATATAGAGAAAAAAAATCAACACTGAGGTCACGTCCCTCAACATGCATCATTTATCCTAAGGATTCCCCCACTTATCTGAATTAATTTCATGTACCTCATTTAATTCAGATAATTGAAGTTTTCCTTTTAGAGTTGTAAAGTGTTTATTTACCTCAACATAATTAGTAAAGTGTCCACTTAAAAATACCACTACAAAAATTACCGCCCCCTCCTCCACACATACATACATACTGCACTATCATTAAAAGTACGAGATTTTGGCCTTCATGGGAAATTTAGTTCAAAAATCCTCTTTAAAAAATTAGCACAGGAAATTCTACAAGAAGTTATAGTCATTACCTTTTTAATACAGAGTGTTTGCATTACTTGTTGAAGACATGGTAATTTGGGTATTCAATACATGACTACTGTTCTGAAACCAAATTAAAGGTTTAGACTACTAAAGAGTTTGATGACTTGCCTCAATACAATAACTGGGATTGTACGGAGAACAAAACCAAAGAGGTCTCTCTTTTTTATGAGCAGGCATTTAAGGGCCTTTAATGAGAATTTACTCTTTAGTTATATAATTACTAATGAACAAAAATAGGCTATTAAACTCACTTCTTTATAGTGTCATAAAACTTCTGTGTAAGAAATATAAAATAATATATATTAATCGAACTCAAGAAAAATTGAAATGTGCAACTCTTAACAATACATGGTGAAAATTACATACTTTTTCTTTCTCAAATTCCCTGCCAGATGACTGATGAAGTTTTTTCTTTTTTTTTATGGACATACTTATAATTTAAAATATATAGACTCTGTAGTACTAATGATGGCAATGAAATGTATAAACCTCTTGTATGAATTCTAAATTTCTATATGAACACTGATTTCCCATACAGGTAAAAGACTTATTGTTAGGATGAATTTATATCTAATCAATATATATTTATCACCTGCTATGTGCCAAGCACTGTACTGAGTGTAGAGGACACTACCGCAAACAGCACAGGTTTGGTTCCAACATTCCCATACACAGGGGTACACAGACTAAAAGAAAAGATAGATAATGAACATGTTATGGGAAAGTATAACAGATGAAATGTTATACTTTATATATTTATGTAAATGTTATACTTTTGAATGTTATAAGTCAAATGAAAGCTCAAAAAGGATAAGACATGGGTAGAAAAACACTTGAAAATAATTAGCTACCATTGAAATTGAATGAAAATCACCCACTAAGTGACTAAGCTAAGAAGGCAGAGAACTCAACAGCAAAGTAAGTTAGGAAAGAGATGAGAGTAATGAATGGATGAATCCTGGGCGTCCTAAAGTTCTTGTTCCAAACGAAAAGTTGGGCTCAAAAAGGGCTCAAATTATAATAACCAAAGAGCCCAGCTCTCAGCTGGCCTGTCTTTAGTATCCAAGGGATCAACCCAGTGAGTGAGTCCAGAAGGCAGTATAACAGTATCTTGGCTCTACGAGTTCTGCCCTGGTTGAAGTAGGACTCCAAAATCCACTGTGGACAAGAACAGGTACCTACTCCCTGAGGGGAGAAGGGATGGCAAGGAAACAGAGATAGCTAAACTGTTAAGAGTTCTTAAATTGACTTAAGACAAGAGTGGAGGTCCACAAGGGATATGGAATACGAAAAGAATCCAGACAAGAAACATATTACATGGACTTATGTAATTGCTTATCTGGTTACTTTTAAAAATAAATATTCCCAAAAAAAAGCTGTCTGTTTAAATGACAAGTGTGACCTTCAAGTGTGGGAGAAGAGGACGATATATTCTTAATATTTCTTACTAGTTGTCTGATTCTGTATCCTAATTCCATCTAAACCTATATTGATATATTCTAGATGCTTCACACACATTTCATTAAGATGTTTATGCCATATAGCTCAAAACTCCCAATGAGTAAAGTGTTTTTAAAAACGAGAATCTCATAATCTCGGAGTCAAACTGCATAGATGTCAAAGGTCAGTGAGACACCATAGCTCTGTAAGCAATGAAAGCTCAGAGCACCAGAATTAATTCCAGATCCCAATTCCTGAAGGGAATGAGGGTTTTAATGTATTTTCAGTCTTAAAAATCGATTTAAGAACTGGGTGGGAGAAACAACACTGGCAGCGGATAGGCCAGGTAGACCAGGACTGACGTAAAAACCAGCAATAACAGATGTAAAATTATTTGCTCCCTATAAATGCCACCCTACTCTACTGTACAATTGTTTTCAGCAACAGTACAAGTAGAAATAAAAATGCATGTAGTCCAAAGATGCTGTCCTTGTGAAGGCTATTATTTATATGACTGTACATATTCAAATAGGAATCACTCTATGAAACTGGCCCTGCATTTGTCCAAATATTATCTGCCAAGGCTATTCATTCAGAGTGGAGTAGTGGTACTTTCCAAAAGAAACGCTTGACAATTTTCCTCAGCTAATTTTTTTTTGTAAATAATCAAAACATGCTAGTCTGATCTATTAAAGAGAAAAGACATAGAAAAAGCAAATATAACGTGGTTTTTTTTTTACAGTACCACCATGAAGTATGACATATCAAATATAGCCTAAAACTGTTTAAAATATCATTTCAGGGTAGCTTCCAGGGCAGTCTGAACTCCCAGTCATGTTTCTTACAAAGACCTATATGCTAAAAAATATATCCTTATAAAGTGAAACCAAAGCTTTAAAATGGACCTACGGTAACAATTAGGATCATTTAATTCATGATGGTCAAACTTTGCTCCAGTGGAAAATTCAAAGTATTTTAGCTTGACTGAGGTGTTCTATCAAAAGATTTAAATAATGATGTCTTTTCACAATTTCACAGTAATATATGTTAAAGAACAAAATTCTCAATATTAAATTTCTTCCCTCAATTTTTCTAAAATATCTGATACCTACTACTTTTCAATATGAAATTCAGCCTGAGTATCTGATTCACCAAAATAATAATAATAATAATAATAATTTCAAGTTTACAATATCACGATTCATGACTTTCTGGCCACTCTGCTACCTCCTTAACTTTGATTAAGCCCAAGACCACAAGCATTTACAGAGCAGCCACTACACTTGACACAAGGCATACACAGATAAAACACGGTCCATCTTTCATTAATCTCTCACAAGGGAAAGTGTACACAAAAAGTATTTACTAAATGCCTATACTTAAAAACTATGGTATAGGAGATGCAAAGGACTTCTGCATTTGAGGAACACTAAGAAAAGTGATGCTGGGAATGCAGGAATTCGGTTATCACATGTGTATAGGGCCTTTGCTTCTAATACCAAGGTTATATGCACCACAGTAAGACTCTTGAAATGCCAATCTCCTAGGATGACACAGACTATCAGCATTAAGAATACAGGTAAACATTCTTGAAATGAAAATAGTTACTAAATTCAAACAAAATGGAAAATATTGTTTCAACTGATAAAATGTAAACAGTTCTTAACTATAAATAATTTGTATCATTTACTTCTGATGTGTCCAAATCGCGAATTAAAGCAATTACTCAAAATAGGAAAAAGTGGAAATTTAGTAATTACTTGGCTTCTTTTAAGATACCAAAATCAAAACAAATTTTGGTACAAGAATATCCACTGGGAAGATTTGAATTATCAACTTAAGTATTTAGCTAATTAAGTCTACTACTTCTATTCAGCTTCTGTTAAATCTCTTCAAGAAACTTCTTTGATTAATTTCACTCTGTAAAATAATAGGGTTGCATTAAACTGACAAGGTCTCTTACAAATAAAAAATTCTGTACTTCTGTGGTCTATAAGATTAAAATGTCAAAATCGGTTTCAAAACGGGAGAAAAGAAGCCATCTTAACTTCTCAAATTGGTAAAGCTATAAAATTCACTGTTTCCCACCTTATCTCAGTATGGTTCACATTTTACCTATTCGGTTTTCAAGTCTGTCAAAGAAAGTTTCATAATTCAAAAGGTACTCCTCCAACCTTCAATACTAAAACTGTTTCATTAAATGTAAAATCCTACGGAAAATATAAAATAATAAGGAGTGGGAGCTGAGGAGAATCTATTCCACTTCAGATCTGGAACGCAATAATTAAAATTCAATACTGAACTTGGTATGTGGGTTCCTTCATGAAACTCCTGCCATGCTTTCACTTAAGGTTAAACAGGTTAATAGAGTCTAATAAAACGGCTCTATTGAATTATACTGGACTTTTCAGCAGCTCCTTTACTGACCACTATGTTGAGCTTTAAAATCAACTTCAGGGGTAACACCAAATAACCAAGGCATGCCACGGCACACGGGGGCTGCATTCTGAAACCCACCTCATGTGGAAAATCACCATCAACTCACGTTTTCCATTTCAAACTGTGATACAGGTGAAGGAAAAAGTGTAAAGCCTCTTTGAACCTCCAGTCACACTCCCTCAAGGCGCTAACTTAAGAATTATCTCAAAGATAATCTAATGCAATACAGTTCTCAGAAAACTCTAAAAGTTGTATCTAGGAGAGGAAAAAAAAAAAACGCCCTTGGGGGTGAAGGTTAAATTAACGTGGTACTGCAACTTCGCTGTTGGGTACATGGCTGGATTTACGACTTAAGTTCAGAGAGACTTTCTACCCGAATAGATCGACTGGATCCTCACAGGAGGGATTCTGGGAGGGCACAGTGAAGTCTTCAGTCTCCGCTGACACAGGGGACGGAGGAGCTGGTGAGATGAGGAAAGTGAGGGCGATAATGGGGCCAGGCGCAAAGGGTCCCTTCACCAAGGCCTGAGAGAGGGCGGCGCGAGGGACAACCGGCCTGGCAGTCTCGCGGTCGGCGAGGAGACCCCTCCGCCTACTCCGGCCCACTCTGGGAACCCGGCCTCCCTTCTCCCCGCGCGAGGGTTACGCGCCCCACGCGCCCCTCGCCGGCGACGCAGAGCAGTGGCGCGCCGGACTGCAGGAAGCCAACATGCACGACGTGCAGAACTCAAGAAAATGAAATCAGAAATGGTCAGCGTGCAGGACCGAAGTGTGTGCCCCGCTCGGGGCGCCGAGCGGACAGCAGAGAAGGGAG